>NC_135485.1:138937930-139246777 GCF_052094955.1 Ictidomys tridecemlineatus | reverse complement strand
CTCTTTTTCTATCTTCAAAGCCAGCCAATTGCATCTCCCTGTCCTTTCTTTCCTTCTTATCACAGCCAGGAAAAGTTTTCATCTTTTAATGAACCATGTAATTAGATTGGGCCCACCCAGATAATCCAGGATTAAGTTTGAATCTCAAGGTCCTTGAGGGAATCATCCATGCAAAAAAATTTTTTTTTTCTTTTTTGCATTTAGATAACACAATGACAAGTTCTGAGGATTAGTATGTGGACATCTATCTTTTGGAGGCACTTGTGTGCTTCCAAAGGATATTTATATTTAGGGAGACCATTGATAGGATTATTTTTTTTGTGATGAATTACTTTGTCCAAAGTCTGACGAGTAGACTGACTATGAGCCTGACCACAATCAGAAAAATATAAGACAAAATTCCACAGTGTAATGTTACGTAGAAAGAACAGAAAAATTCCAGATGGGTAGATGTATATAAATTAGTGTCTGGCAGAAAAAAAAAACTCTCAAGTGGACAGTGATTCCCCATGTGAGCTTGGAGTGTGAGAGTTCCATTGAATGACGCTTTCCACCAAGCATTAGGACTTCAGAATGAGCCACTTCTTATTTATTATTTTGTGTGAATATGTCCTCTGCTAGCGTTTTTGCCTTCGTTTAATATTTGAGTTCACAGATTTATCTGATTAAGTTCTCTCTGATTAAGTCTGCCTAATTTCAAGGCAAATTCATTTTCTTCCTTTTGTATATGGTGCGCTTAAACTCTAGTTAAACCTTCATTATTCTAACTTCTAAGTGACCACAAAATAATATAATTTGCACTTTAGCAAAATTTAACTTAATGTATTATTTTTAAAAAATCACAATTATGGTTAAAGAAACTATAAATAATGTTGTTGATTTTTAACTTTTTGGATCTTGGTATAATTATAGTGTCCAAATATGCTCACTGGATGTCTTGCTATTTTTATTTGTTATGAAACTAGCCATAAGATGTCACACACATGTAAGCACATGCTCCTTCAAGACTAAGGCCAGAGAGGAGAGGTTGCTTTGCACATGGCCCTGGTAGTCAACCTGTCCAGGCTTGATTCCATGCTTTCTTGCACATTAGTTATGTGACCTTAGAAAAATTAGTAGATATCTTAGTGTGTCATTTTCCTTATCTGTAAAATGTAGCTCAATGTGGTGCAACAGGCCTGTAATCTCAGTCAGGAGACTGAGGCAGGAGAATCCCACGTTCAAGACCAGCCTCGGCACTTTACCAAGACCCTAAATGTAGTGGTGCAGGGGCAGGAAAGTTGGGGAAATAGCTCTGTGATAGAGAGAGTTCCATAATCCCCAGTCCCACAATTTTTTAAATTAAAAAAGCATATATTAATAATAACAAATTACCTCTTATAACTGTCATGTGGAATAAATGAGTTAACATTTATAAACCTATGGGGTCTGATGACAGATCCTATATAAACGTTAAAACAGATGTGGTCATGTTATTCAATGTAAAGATTACTTTCCAAGTTGTCAATTTAAAGTTGGCATCATTGATTCTTTTCTCTATTATAAAGTTTAATTAGCTAATTTATGTAATATGAATATCATAGTGTCCACTTCATAGAAATTACTCAATAAATTCTATGCGTTATTCTTGTTATTGTTATGCGACAATTTAATTTTGCTGATAGTACGTCAATATGTTGAAGGCTAAAAACTTTAAATTATCAAATTTGGCACAAATGAGTAATATAGTTTTAAAATATTCACACTTCTTAAAAGAAACTATATGCACTAGAATTCAGAAAGATGGAAGAGGAGAAATGATGTGCAATTATGCATTTAATAGGAAAAATCTAGATGGTATAAAAAGGCCAAACTACTTATTTTAAGAGCCTCCAAAATTATCAGAAAAGGTCAATTGACAGAAATGACTAAACAACATACATAAAATCATTATTTGGAATATGGTAATATGGATAGAATAGATTTAATGCTCTGAACAATAAAAACTGCTTTTTATCTGAAAGTGAGAGAAGAATTGCTAGAGCAATGAAAAATGAGTATCTACCTGTACTGCTTTATATTAAAATGTGGGTAAGGGGAATCATCAGAAGAAAGGAGCATTCTTTTAAATTACTTTAGTAAGCAAAGTATTTAAAGAATTTTGACATAAATTGATAGGCAACAAATAACGAACAGTAAATCATGGTATGAATAAGTCATTCTGGGATATATGTCACAACTGTTTAACACTAGGATGTGTTTGAAAACCATGCTTCATTTACAAATGTCTAGGAAACTAGAGGCTAAAATAACTTACAAGCAAATTAAAACATCTACTCACAAAACAACCCAACAAAGAGATTGCAAAGATAAATCTAATCCAATCACTTTATTTTTAAGAAAGCAAATGTATCAAAAACTAAAAATCATGGAGAACTGAAAGCAAAGTTAATAATAAGAACATTCTCCCAGAACATTTTTGGCACTTACACTCATATTTAAAATAAATATATTATAGGAGACCTGCAACATTATATGACAGTGAGAAATTTCTAAATTCTTGAAATCAAAATCTTGGTGACCTTCAGTGTAGTCTTTAAACAAATTTATGAAAATCAACTATTGCTATAATTTAATAATAGATTTTTCAATGTAACTGGGTAATGTACAGAAAAAAGTTTGAGAATGACTTCCTCAGATGTTCCCCAAAATTATATGATTAACAGTTTCTTTTAATTTCATTTCCTCCTATACAATTTGAAGCCAACCTTACGACCAAACAGGTGCTATTTGTCTGCTCTAAAAATTTTTTAAAGCTAGTTGAAGTGACCCATCTTTATTATCTGATTTATGCCTACATTATTGTTGAGTTTCATTATATTTCTTATATTTCTGAGTTCAGAAAGAAAGTAATTTGTCTTTGATGCAAAATAGAACGCAAAGAGCTCATTTGGGCATTGTAGAGAGAATAAAAAAAGGAAAAGGCTGACCTGGTGAAAATTACATATGCATGGAATATATTACACTAAATTGCTCTGTTTCTAAATGCAATCCTACAATCTCTAAATGGGAAATCTCCTTCGGCCATTGAGGTTTTCCTGCATCTAGACTACAATATTACATTTTTACTTGCTTTGTTAATGATATATGTTATTCATTTTTCAGAAGAAAGCCATTTGGGGAAGGAATAAAATATTTGAACATGAAAACAAGAACCTAGAAAATATGTTCTTCAGATGGTTATTTAAGTAGGCTATTATTAGATTCCTTTTTAATTGCAGTGCCTAAGAACCAGTATAGTTTGTTTTGTTATTGTGAATAAACTGAAAACACAAACATTTTCAATTAAGCATTTATTTCTACTTGTCAGAGAGAAATTGTGACTGCTAGTTTTAGATTTCATAATTGAAATACAATTAAAGCCCACTTTAAATGTCTGTATCTGGTAATATTTAAAATTGTATCATAGTTCTATATGTTACTATATTTCAAAAAGAAAGAATATGTATTTACATATTATCTGAGTGTATATATATATATTATATATATATATTGATAGGTACAGATCATAAATATATATTTGTTTAAACACACATGAACAAATAACTATATATGCTTATACAAGTATATACACATGTACACATACACACACACACATATATATGTATATATATATGCATATATATATACATATAGTATATATATATATATACTAACATATCCTAATATGAATAGGTAGAAATATGAATTCCTCTAAACTAAAAGTTCATAATGATTATGACATAAACTTACCAGCACCAGATTTGTTCCTTACATATGCTACCATTAATGCATAAAAATTGGAGAGTTAGTTAAATAGTATAAATAAAATAAAAACAGAAAAATTCAGTATATTCTCTCCTAATTATAGACCATTATCTTCAAATGAATAAATAAGACAAATGAAATTATTGTGTGATATCTTTATTGAAAATGTAGATTATTCAATAATTCTTTTCTTATTTGAAAATTTATATTGCCTCCAATGAAGACCAAAAAAAATTTGTGATCTTATATATTTATGGATATGTCCTGAGAAAAGTTGTTCTTAAGAAAAATTTCTGCCAGTTACTATGCATAATATTAGCATGCCTTCATATCAGAAATAAGTGAGGACTATCCTTGTTCTTATGAATGGAGCTAAGCCAAATTTGCAGACTACAGATGTGTCAGAAAGTTGTGTATCAACTAGATCTTATGAGGATAATATTAAGCCTCTCTTTGTTTACAAATAATTGTTGTTACACATACAAATGCTGGGCTCAGAAAAAACATAGATATTCTTTTCTTTTATCTTACAAACAATATTTTTTTCTAAAGATAGTCAATGTTTTCATCCTTTTTCTTTAGGCATACAATTTTGAGTAAATTATAAATATTACAAATTGTAGGATATACCCATGAGGAACAGTATTTAAGTGTCACATGATTATCCATGGAGTTAGAGTAGATTCTATGAAAAGAAAAACACTCCTGTGGAATGTATATAATTTTTATTTATTCACTATTATTAAAGTATCATTTGTAAAGTAAAGAGAACATAAACACAGCATAAAACCTGTCTCCTTACCTGGAACACAAATTAAAAGGTAGAATATCTATATCTATCTATCTATCTATCTATCTATCTATCTATCTATCTATACACACACACACACACACACACACACACATATATATAGGAATTACTTGAAAAATATATATACATATGTGTTATATATATTATACACATAATATATATTATATATATTACAATAACACATAGTTTATATATAATATATATTATAAAAATTATATATTACAATAAAGCACACATACTTTATATATGTAAAGTTGGTGTGTACTAGATATATATATACACACACACACATATATTAGGCACACACAGGCTTAGCAAAATAAAACAATTAATTCATGCATATATAATTTAAAATTGGGTTGAAAAATGAATTCAATTATATGTTTTAGCTTCACCTTAATGAAATTCTAATTCCTAATTAATGTTCACAAATAACTACACTATCTGTTAAATACAAAGTTATAAAATTAATACCTTATTTGAAAATTTCTATGGATTCCCATATAAATGTCTTTTTGGTCATGCTCTTTTTCAAGATTCTTATTTCTGTTAAAATTGTGTTCCAAAAATTATTTTTCTGTTTTGAATTTCCATATATATTTATATCTGTATTACCAATTTATAGGGTAAATTGGTTGAGTTGGATAGCATACTCAGTCTCCTCTGAAAACTCTAGTGTTCCAAAATGCTTGCAATGTTAATTAATTCTGTAATGTGAAATGTAGCTCTCACTTATTTGTACTTATGAAGGAAGCAAATTCGAAGAACCTAAATCAATCTGTATTCATCCATAGAGAATGTTTGAGTTTATATTAGAATGTGGAAATGTTGAAGATCTGTAAACTCATTTAACGTATGATAACAACATGAACAAAAACATGATTAGAAGTTGTCAAATGCCCTCACTTTTCTCCTATACAAAAGTACTCCTTAAAACTTGTTCTCAGAAGGAAACATTCTCCATTTTCATTTTTTCTTGCAAAAAATAAAACTATAAGTGTACTGTAACCAATAATTTGCATAAAACCTGGGGTGAAAATTGTCAGAGCAGTAACAAATGAATGCGAAGGCAGAAAGGGTCACTATGGAAGCCAGTTTTATAACTTTAGAAACATGAATATACATACTAATTAACATTAAGAATGCATGCAAGAAGACCAGCAAATAATGCTAAAGACTGTAGATAAATATTAATGTATATAATAAAATTATCTAATAGAATATATTGCCTCAAAATTTGGGGAGTGGGGGTGGGTACGAGGGATTGAACTCAGGGACAATCAATGCCTGAGCCACATCTCCAGCCCTATTTTGTATTTTATTTAGAGACAGGGGTTCACTGAGTTGCTTAGCACCTCACTTTTGCTGTGGCAGGCTTTGAACTTGAGATTCTCTTGCCTCAACCTCCGGAGCTGCTGGGATTACAGGAGTGTGCCACTGCACTTCGTGAAACTGTATCCTTTCTAATATTCTTTTTGAACCAATCTATACAATTGGAATCATGAATTAATTGTACAGTTACTGTATTTGTGCAAATTACTAACTCTTCCTCTGTGATGTTCTATTGCATTTCTAGGTCTTAGAAATATCCTCCCACACACTAAGAAAATATGTCTTTTAAAAAAGTTCATGGATTTGATTTTTATTTTTTATTGCAAGTGATTTGCTGGGATTTTTACAACTATGTTAGTTACCTTAAAAGAAGGAATTGATGAGAGTACTCTAGAGATTGGCAAAATCCATTGTAAACTTAGTTCTCATAAAGAGATACTTTAGAAATCAAGGTCAAGCATGATGGGATTGTGAACATCCATAATCGCCAAAATTTAGGAGGCCGAAATAGAAGGATCACAAGTTGGAAGACAGTCTCAGCAACTGAGAGAAACCCTATCTCAAAGGAAAAAGATAAGAAGGGCTATCATAAGGATGCTGGGGGCTAATCCCACATGATAGAAATTAGGGCCTATTTTTTCTTCTATTAGACACAGGGTCTATGGTTTTATTCCTAACTTCTTGATCCATTTTTGAGTTGAGTTTTGTATATGGTGAGAGATAGGGGTTTAATTTCATTTTGTTGCATATGAATTTCCAGTTTTCCTAGCTCCATTTGTTGAAGAGGCTATCTTTTCTCCAATGCATGTTTTTGGCACCTTTGTCTAATATAAGATAATTATAATTTGGGGGGTTAGTCTCTGTGTCCTCTATTCTGCACCATTGGTCTACCAATCTGTTTTGGTGCCAATACCATGCTGTTTTTGTTACTATTGTTCTCTAGTATAGTTTAAGTTCTGGTATAGTGATGCCACCTGCTTCACTCTTCCTGCTAAGGATTGCTGTAGCTATTCTGGGTCTCTTATTTTTCTGGATAAATTTCATGACTGCTTTTTCTATTTCTATGAGGAATGTCATTGGAATTTTGATTGGAATTGCATTAACTCTGTGTAGTGCTTTTGGATGTATGGTTATTTTGATAATATTAATTCTGCCTATCCAAGACCAAGGTACACCTTTCCATTTTCTAAGATCTTCTTTGAAGAATCAATAAATGGGATGGACTCAAACTAAAAAGTTTCTTCTGAGCAAAAGAAACATTCTGTGAGGTGAATAGAAAGCCTGCGTGTTGGAAGTAAATCTTTACCTCTCACACATCAGATAGAGCCCTAATCTCTAGGGTATATAAAGAACTAAAAAAGCTAAGCACCAAAAAAACAAATAACCCAGTAAATAAATGGGCCAAGTACCTGCACAGATACTTTTCAGAAAATGATGTACAATCAATCCACAAATATATGGAAAAATGTTCATCATCACTAGCAATTAGAGAAATGCAAATCAAAATCACTCTAAGATTTCATCACACTCTAGTCATAATAGCAGCTATTATGAAGACAAACCACAATAAGTGTTGGCGAGGATGTGGGGGAAAGGATACACTCATACATTGCTGGTGGGACTTCGAATTGGTGCAGCCAATATGGAAAGCAATATAGAGAGTCCTTGGAAAATTGGGAATGAGACCACCACTTGACCCAGCTATCTTTCTCCTCGTTCTATATCCAAAGGACTTAAAAACAGCTTACTTCAGTGATACAGCCACATCAATGTTCACAGCAGCACAATTCACAATAGCTAAACTGTGGAACCAACATTGATACCCTTCAATAGATGAATGGATATTAAAAAATGTGGCATATATACACAATGAAATATTACTCAGCAATAAAAGAGAACAAAATCATGGTATTTACAGGTAAGTGGATGGAGTTAAAGAAGATAATACTAAGTGAAGTTAGCCAATTCCAAAGAACCAAATGCCAAATATTTTCTTTGATATAAGGAAGCTGATTCATAGTGGGAAAGGGAGAGGGAGCATATGAGGAATAGACGAACTCTAGATAGGGCAGACGGGTTGGAGGGGAAGGGAGGAGGCATGGGTTATAAATGATGGTGGAATGTGATGATTATTGTTATCCAAAGTACATGTATGAAGACATGAATTGGTGTGAATATACTTTGTGTAAAACCAGAGAGATGAAAAATTGTGTTTTATATGTGTAATTAGAATTGTAATGCATCCCGCTGTAAAATTTTATAAAAGGACTATGATATAGTTCAGTTGTAAAGAGCCTCTGGGTTCAATTCACAGAAAATAAATAAAGAAATAAATAAGCAAACAAGCTAAGGTCAAGACACAGGCAGAAGTTGAAAGCCCGCTATCCAGATACTATGCTGAGGTGTGCCAAAGCCCAGAAATGATGTGGCCAGTAGGCAGCAGTTAGATAGGAGAATGAGTTAAGGAAAACTATTGTTCAATATAGTTGCTACAGTTAGCAATATATTATATTCTGGAAAAATGCTAACCAAGTGGGTACAAAGTGCTTTCATCACTGTTAATTATCATTATTTAGTAATTACATTATACACATAATTATAATTAGATTTTTTAAAATTATGTCTGAATTTTTGAATTGATAATATAAGTTTTCTGATAGTAATCAGGATGATAAGTTCCAATATAATAAAGACAATGTCTGGTATTTAATTATAAGCTGCAATTTTTATAACCATTGAAATTATTAGCAAGTTTAACTGGGCATAGTGGTATACCCTTGCAATCCCAGTCACTGGAGAGGCTGAAGGAGGAGGATCAAAATATTGAGGCCATCCTGGGCAACCTAGAAAGACCCTGTCTTAAAATTTAGAGAAAAAAGGAGGGTGGCTAGAAGCTGGTGTATATCTTAATGATAAAGTGCCCTTTGGTTCAGTCCCCAGTACCATCGGAAACAATAATAATGACAACAACAATAAATTAATAAAAAACAAACAAATAAATAAACCAAAATGTTAGCAAGTAGAAAGTGGTACCCATGGTCACCATAGGGATATGATAAATTACATATAAGCATTCATTAGGAGTAAGATAGATGATCCAGCAAGGACATTTCTCAATCTGTATACAACCAAAAGCAATCAAAGGTGGATAATGATAGGTCAATGATTGTGCCAATAAAAGTCAAGATTCCTTGTATAAATTCTATCTGATCTTGTTTTCAGATACGGAACCCATTTTCTGGAGAAGGAGATGGGTCCTTTGAGAAAGAATATTGAGTTTTGTGGTAAATTCATACAGCAATTAAAGCCTAAACCCTTCTCCAAATGATTGATAGTCATTTAGTTAGTATCACTTAGAAGATAGAATATCCCAGCATATGGAGGACCCCTTGACACAGAGTTTGAGTTCACACTAATAACCAGGCTTAGAAGCATCCTGTCAGCTCCTTTTATAGAAGAGCATTTTCAGACAAGGTGAAAAAGAATAATTCCCTAACCTCAGTGTGGCTCACAGATGGTCCATGGGATACAATGGTCATATAATAAGCCCCCATATGTATAATTCTTACAACCTACTTGACGGTTGACAGATGTTACGTTTGATTCTTTGACTGAAACAAATGCTATTATACAGACAAGGGGACCAAAGAGAAGAATCTGAGACTGCTCTACCCTGGGCAACTCAGTAAATGAAAAATGATAAAATGTTCTTGAAAGGGTGGTAGAGACTAATGCCAAGCTTAACAATTTAAAGGATTCCAAGTAAGATGCTCAACCTATTCCCATTTACTTCACCAGCATAAACCTTAAAATGAAGAAAAAGGATTATCTTGGAGTATGACCAAAACAGTAGAATCCTGGTAGCTAAATAAATAGTAGACCTCACTGTGGCAGTTTGCCATAAGTAATATCTTTGTTAACATGAGCTCAGTCTTTTGTGTGCTCTTCCCCTGGAAAATGTGTCCTTTTCTATCAGTATCAAGATAGAGTAACAGAAATAAGTTGCAACTGACTGTTTGGGAAAAATTACGTGCTTATAGTTTTATCCTCCAGGGTTTATTTGACGCCCACCAATACTCTGACACAATGAATACTGGAGGGACTGGAACCGTGCGAACACCATACAGAACACACTACTGTTGTCTTACACACTCGAGTGACTCTGTCACGTTAACTGGGCTGAAATAACACAGAGCGCCACGTGCATTGAAAACTATGGTGGTATGATAGGGCTGGGGCCTGCTGGGAAACTGAGGCCATATGAAGTCCCACCCCCACCGCACTTCAAACTCTAATTCTTGCAATAGAGTCAAAAATATTTCAGAAATGTTGTTCAGAGTAGCAGATTATGAGATTATGAGCATCAGTTTATGAGAAGGCATAGGAAAAGGGAAAGAGGTACATTTTTAAGGGAGAGAATGAGTCCTCTTAGAGAGGAGAGAGAGAGCATGATTTTCCGGAGCTGCAATTTTACTGGGAGTCTCAGAGAAGTTTCCAGAGCTTTCCACCCACGACCTCCCTTGACTTTTGGCTTACAGTGTGATGATACAGGACTTTCATGTCCCCACAGCCGTGACCTTCTAGTCTCCACTGCTCATAATTACTGCTTCTAATTAGAACCTGTTCTTATAGATTTTATGGTTAAGGGAGATTATCCTGATCTCCCTGAATACAGGGATCGGGTCTATGTAGGGACACAACCTCCCCCGCACCCTCTCTCAGGGTAACTTGTGTTCCGCTTATTGACATTATTTCAGGCCTGCCTTCTCCTGCAGATCACAGGTAGTTTGCTGAAGAATATAGCACATACTGTGCACTTAAGCTAGTCGTGGCTGTCGGTGAATTGCTTCTTGGAAATGAAAACATGTGGGGGTTAGCACAGTGGGTCCAGTTTATAGAATTATTCTCTTAATATCAGTTTCCCATCATTCATATCAGTCTGTTCCCTGTCAATAAGACATACTTGCCCCCAGAGGATGGGAGATAAAATCCAAAAATGTTTCAGATTCCCACAAAGTCACTGAATGCTTTGGGAAATGGTCTATTAAACATAAACATACATGGACCACCCTGGCAAGCCACAAACGATGATATATTGTGCACTCCCTGTCACTAGGAACAAAGCAAATGCCTCTTTGGCTTCTGAAGGCAGCATGCTTTAAACCTGTATACGGATTTGCTGGTTAACAAAAATGTGATAGATTTGGTTTGCCTCTGGGTCTTCTCATCAGTACTGAATAGTCAAGTTGGGTGGTCCCTGAAGTAACCTACATGGCACATATGCAACCAAGTACAGATAAGTTCAATGAAGAGAAACATGTTGTAGACTTCCTACTATAGCATTATTTTTACTTAAACATTCAATTTTCACTGAAGACATTTAAATAGTACAAAAAAGTTAGAGAAAAACATCCCTATTTGCCCATATAGCTACTATTCTCTGTGTTCTTTATTTCTTTGTGTAGGTTCAGATTTCCATCTGGTATTCTTTTCCTTCTGTCAAAAATATTTTCTTCAAAAGTTCTCGGATGAAGAGCTTCCCATTATTGAAGGAAGACCTTTCTTTATACTCTGCCCAAGGGAGAGTAAGAGTTTCCAGCAGGCTCCTGGGAACTGGCTCTGGCAGCGAAGTACTTTCCTTTCATTCAGTAGTTTCCTCGCCCCATGTGCTGAGCAGAACTCAGCGGAATACCTAAGGGGAGTTCTTTGCATAGTTCTGTATTTCTCTCTCGCTGAGGTTTTCTTTTCTCTGATACTATTTTTTTTTTTTTTTTTTTTTTTTTTTTTTACAGTTTTGCAGATAGCTGCCTTGGCCTCTAAATTCTCAGTTCAGTCTCCTCTGCTTAAGTGAACTCAATGGTAAATCCTGGCTGACCCTTGCCTGCTCCATGCCCTGGAAGCCCTCACAAGGTCCTGAACTGAAGCAAGATCAGGGTTTATCTAATTTGCTTCCTGCTGGTCAGGGTCATTGTCCTTTGGAACCTTGGTACAGTGTCATGAAAATATTCCTGTGTATGTAAGTGGAAGGGTGAATCTGGTTCCTGTAATTTTGTCATAGCTGCAAGCAAAAGTTCGTGTGCTAGGATTCTGAATTGGATTGCTTTAGAGCTACAGATAACGTTTTGGAGAACTCTCACATTAACAAGGCTTTTCCATTCCAGCTTACAAACACATTGCTTCTTTTATTTTGAATTTCTTCAGTTTTTTTTCACTAGTGTTTATCATTTTAAGTAGACATATAATGTTATACTTCCATCTGTTCTGAATATTTTTGTTTATATTGTTACACATTAACATTTTTTCATTAATTTTCACTTCTTATTTTTTATATATGTATATATTCACCTTTATATATTAACCAGCTCTGTTAAATGTTTTTCACATCTATTGTAATGGTAATATATATTTATTTGAAGACTTTTATTAACATGGTGAATTATGTCAATTGACTGTTTAACATTAAGAAATGTGATATTACTATAAAAATATTTAAGATATAATATCATTATTACATAATTTTTTATCCGAAACTTGGGTTTAATTTGATAGATTTTGTTAAATTTGGTGTGTTTGTAATGTCATTCCTTGTGTTTTTCATATTTAAATATATATATGCATACATATATTTTTATATATAAGTATGAATTTTGTGTTAGAGTGAATCTTACAACATTGAATGAGAAGAAAAGTATCCCTCCATCCTTTGTTGCTGACATCTGCGTATGTGTTTGTGTGTGTGTGTGTGTGTGTGTGTGTAAAACAGGTATGCATTATGTTTCCATACTTACAAGTTTTATGACATAAGTTATTCCAGGATAATAATGAAACTTTTTTTTAGTTTCTCCATGGAATCATTGTTTCATTTCAGTGAAAAATGCTATATAGAAATAAATAATGGATTATCTGATCACTGCTTCCAGGACTTCTCAATAAGTAGAACTGGACAATGCACATATACATATAAAATAAACAAAAACAAAATAATTATTTTTATTTTGTTGAAAAAATTATTATAAATGACACCATTGACTGATGTTATCATTTGAAAGAGGTAAGTTCTTTATGAACCAGCTACTTGTAGATTTTTAATGTAAAGGAACATCAAGAACTGGGCCTCTGAACTATAAATTATTTCCATATTACAGCATGTAAAAGAATTTCTTTCTTTTTTTTCCATCTTTTGTTTTTAAATAGACTTCATTTATTTTTATTATTATTTGGGGATGGTACCAGGAACTGAACCCAGGGGTGCTCTACCACTGAACCATATCTCATGCCCTTTTTAGTATTTTATTTAGAGACAGGGCCGCACTAAGTTGCTGAGGTTGGCTTTGAACTTGTGATCCTCCTGCCTCACCCTCTCAAGCTGCTGTAATTCAAGGTATGCACAGCACATTCAGCTAGACTTTATTTTTTAAAACAGCAAACTTGAGTAGAACGTTCAAATATTTCCCATTTGCCTCTGCTTCTCACACATAATCTCCTCCATTATTGGTGTCTGCCCCCAGTGTGGTATACTTGTTACCACTGGTTAATCTATATTGACATAAGACTATGATCCAGAGTCTGCATTCCACATTAGAGTTTGCTTTTGTTTTGTACATTCTATGGATTTGGAAAAATATATAATAATAAACAATATAGAATCATACATAGTCATATCAGTGCCTTACAAATCCTCCATGCCCCTCCTATTCATCTCTCTCTTCTTCCTAAACTCTGAAACCATTGTTTTTGTTTTGTTTTATTTTTGTTTATTTGTATGTTATTGCAGTACTAGGGTTTGAATCCAGGGCTTCATGCAGGCTAGTGAAGTGCTCTACCACTGAGCTACACCCCAGTCCTTCTAATTTCTTTTTCTTTTGAGAGAATCACTAATATTTTTACTAGTTCCATCATTTTTCAGTTTTCATAATGCCATGTAGCTGGAATATACAGAATGTAAACTTTTCAACTTGGTTTCATTCATTAGTAATATGCATTTCAGGTTCCTTCATGTCTTTTTTTAAATATCAACTAATATTCTCTTATCTAGGTCTACCATGGTTTATCATCCATGTATTAATAGATATCTCAATTATTTCAATATTTTGGCCATTATAAATAAAGCAGTTCTCTCTCTCTCTCTCTCTCTCTCTCTCTCTCTCTCTCTCTCTCTCTCTCTCTCTCCATTTACATGAGTTTGCAACTCTTTGGGGTAACTATCAAGATGCATGATTGCTGGGTAGTACGATAGGATTAAGTTTAGTTTTGTCATAAAGTGCCCAACTATCTTTCCAAAGGGGCTGTATCATTTTGCATGTCCACCAGCAATGAATAAGATTCTGTTTCTCTCACCCCCACCAGTCTTCAGTGTTGACAGTATTCTGGACCTTGGCCATTCTGTAGAGATATCATTATTTTAGTTTGTAATTCCCTGACGACACATTAATGTAAGGCATCTTTTTATGTGCTTGTTTAACATATTTATATCTTCTTTGACAATATGTCTCTTAAAATCATTGGCCCATTTTTTTAATTGTGTGTGTGTGTGTTATAATTGTTAAGTTGTAAGAGTTCTTTTGTATATTTGGATTACAATTTCTTATATGAACTTTTTTTGCAAATATTCTTTCCCATTTTATGGCTTGTCTTTGTATTCTCTTTACAATGTTTTTGCAGAGAAGAAATTTTTAATTTTGATAATAGTTTATTATCAATTCTTTCTTTTATAAGATAATGTCTTTGGTTTTGCACCTAAAAGTCATCACCAAGCCCAAGATCATCTGCTTTTTTCTCTAATATTATCTTCTAGGAGTTTTATAATTTTGGAGTTTTCTGTTAGTTCTCAAATTTATTTTTGTTTAATGTTCATGTAAATTGTAAATTCTGTATCTATATTAAAGTTTTTGTATGTTAATGTCCACTTGACCCAGTACCATTTGTTGAAAAATCTGTTTTTTCTTCATTTTATTATCTTTTTTTTTTCAAAAGATAATTGACTATATTGATAAAGGAGCCTATCTGTGGGTTCTCTGTTCATTTCCATCAACCCATTTGCCTATTCTTTCCTCAAAAACACTGTCTTCATGATTCTGGCTTTACAGTGTATCTTTAAGTCACACATGGTCAGTCCTCCAACTTATTTTTTCCCCTCTGTATTGTATTGTTTTTGCTATTCTGAGTCTTTTCACACACACACACACACACACACACACACACACACACACACACACACATATATGATTGAATCAGTATAGAGATCTACAAAACCACTTTATGGGATTTTATTTTGGATTTACGGATCAATTTTGGCGAACTGGCTTCCCAACTGTACTGAGTCTTCCTATCCATGAACATGAAATACCTTGCAATTTGTTTAGGTCTTCTTTGATTTCTTTCATCAGTTTTGTACTCTTTCTCATCTAGATTTGCAAATACTTCATTAGTTTCACACCTAAGTATTTCATTTTGGAGGATGTTAATCTAAAGAATATTCTACGTGTTCTGTTTTTCACTTCAATTTTTTCTAATTGCTTATATATAGGAAAATAATGGACATTTAAAAAAAAACCCTTGTATTCTATAACCCTAATATAATTGCTGATTATTTTAGGATACTTTTTCCATTTGTCCCAAATATTTCAAATTTTCTACATTGTTTATCATGTCACTTGTGAACAGAATATTTTCATCTATTTTTTTCCAAATTTGTCTAACATTTTTTTTAAATTTTTATTTTGCATCAACTTGGAGTTCAAATAAGATATTAAAGAAAAGTGATGAATAGAGACTTTCTTTAGCCTTTTAGTGTTCTCAGAAAACAAAAGCCAGATCACTAAAGCTGTGTGAAAAGCAGAATCTAGCCTGGCATGGTGGCACCACCTATAATCCCAGGGACTTGGGAGACCAAGGCAGGAGGATTGCAAATTTAATGTCAGGCATGGAAAGTTAGTGAAATCCTATTCCAAAATAAAAAGCCAGAAGGGTAGGGATGTAGGTCTGTAATCTGGATTATAAAATTGAAGTTAGAGTAAATATTTATAAATATCTATATTTTCCCTAAAATTTGTTTCTTTGTTCCTTGTTTTTATGAATTAGAAATCAGAGAATAACCTCCTTTATTTTTCACACCAATTATGTTACTTTTAGCTGCATTAAAACCTGTTTGCTATATTCTGTTTCTAATCTCTAATATAAACACTATAGCCTACCACGTCCATCATTTCAACCACGTCCACCTCAATACTTTCAACATCATTAGCACACATTCCTACTTTTGTACATTGATTTTGCAAAATCAGTCTTTAAAGGGTCATCACTCTGCAACCTACTCACCAAATACAACACCCGCAATCTTGATTTTAGACAGAATGAAAGCTAGCACTTTAGAGCACAAGTGTATTCATGGTGCCCAGTGGTCTTTTGCTACTTCCCAAGCCTTTGTCTCCTCTAGTCCCAACAGAAACTGTGTCAAAGTTCAGCACAGTGCTTCCTCTTTTTTTTTTAATCTAAAGTTATGATTTTACCTGACACTTTCTGCTACCAATCACAATCTCTCTCTCTCTCTCTCTCTCTCTCTCTCTCTCTCTCTCTCTCTCTCTCTCTCTCTCTCTCCTCTCTCTTTCTAACACACTCAAACATAGAACTTATTAATGTATAAGTGGAATTCCATCATGGATATTCCATGTAAGCTACAAACTTGACTACATCGACATCCCCTCTCCTGTTAGACAGACGTAAATGTTATTAAGATTCACCTATTTCCACAGGTTCTGAATAATTTCATCACCCTGTTATACATCAGGTCCTGAATTAGTTCTCCATTATCATTGCTATAATTTCTAATATTCTGTGTATATGCAATGCTTTTTACCTTTAAGAAATTTTTCACACATACATAAACTAATGAGGTCAGTGCACTGAACTCCAACAGTAAATACTTTCAAAATATTTCCTTTGTCATCTTTTTACTTTTTTAGTTGCATTTTCATTATGTCTCAGATCTCATATCATTGTATGTTTATGTAATTTAATATATATTTCTTAAAGGTATCATGGATAATTTACAAAGCTATAGTGCTACTTTTATATTAAATAAGATTAATAATAATAATTTTGTTCTTGTCAGTAGTTGTTATTTAAATTTCTACTGTATGAAACATAACTTATTAGAGTACTTTTCCTTATTGATATGCAATACTGTCTGCATCTAATATTTGTTTCTTATATCTCTTGTCTCCTTTTAGCTCAAAAACCTTTTATTTCTACTTCTTGCCATTGATGCATAGTATGCTTCTTCAGTCATTCAATTTTTAATAAATGATCCAACATTTATTAATGTATCATAATAGACAATTTCTAACAGATGTAATTAATATATTTTATTTTCAACATATAAAAACCCTATGCTATAGTCAAGTGTGGTGGTGTACACCTGTAATCCCAGCAGTTTGGGAGCCTAACGCAGGAGGATCTCAAGTTTAAATCCAGCCTTGGCAAATTAGTGAGGCCCTAAACAACATAGTGAGACCCTGTGTCAAAATAAAAAAGTGCTGGGGACATAGTGGTTGAGCACTCTTGGGTTTAATCCCTGGGAAAAACAAAAACAACAACAACAAAATCCTTAAGGACCCACAGCTGGGTCCTCTGCATTGGGACTTCAATTTGGGTCTTTTATGGTCCATGTATTTCTCACAGGGAGTCATGATAAACTCAATCTCTTTTTGAGAGGCTAAGAGGTAAATGCAGGTGCTGGTGAT
Source organism: Ictidomys tridecemlineatus (assembly GCF_052094955.1). Taxonomy (NCBI): domain Eukaryota; kingdom Metazoa; phylum Chordata; class Mammalia; order Rodentia; family Sciuridae; genus Ictidomys; species Ictidomys tridecemlineatus. The sequence goes on along the minus strand of NC_135485.1, from coordinate 139,229,107 downwards.
GGTATCACTGTCTGCCTCTGCCAAGACCCCAGGATAGCATTGCAAACCCACAACAGTCCTGGGTTGAAGTAAAGCAGACATTGAAGTGGCCATCAGCAGCAGCATCTTGGACGGTGTCAGAGAGGATGCCAATGCCTTTGGGGAAGGGAATAATTCATGCAAACAGAAGTACAGTGGACTTCCACTTTCCATGGACATGGTGGGGTTGTGCCTCTTCTTCTTCCAGTATCTTCTCTTCAGGGGATCATGGAGAGCACCGCCTGGATGATGCATTTTCTACAGCAGGAGCTGCTGTCCTGGAGATGTAGGTCCCAGACCACCACCAGACTAACTTGGCTACTGAAGTTCAAATAAGTTAACCTTGGTTTACTGACCAGAGTTGATCTGCTTCTATACTAGCATAATTTTCACAATCCCATTCTTGAAAGATAATCTCCAAGAGCAAGTCAATGAATTCGGACTCCTTGATGGAAAGTGAGAAGAGGTGATTCTCCTCCAAGGTCCAGTCTGCTGACTTGAAGTCAGTCCCTGTCCTCGGCAGCTTCCCATTCTAGAGCCTCAAGAGCTTCCAGAACCAGCAGCCCCACTCGCCATTTGTCTTTTCTCTTGGAGAGCAAGCTTCAAGTACAATTTTAAATATTTTTCTTGTCCATTAATTTAGTTTTTCTTGCCAGTATATTGCCTTTCTTCTATGTATATATTCTTGAATCTGTATAAAAACTTTGATTCTTTTTGTATTATTCTTTTATTGGACATCATCAAATTTTTCTATGTAGTAATTTTACTATCATGTAAATTGTAGTTTAGATTTTTGCTCTCTTTCATTTTTCTTTCTTTTGCTTTTTCTGGAGATCTTGTTCAGAGAAATTTTAACCAACTGACATTATGAATTGAGAAAAGAACTTTTGCCTTTCTGATTACGTAATAAGGTCTTTTATATTCATTCCACTAACACCCTCTAAACACAAAATAATATCATTATCCTGTGAAACTGCAATGCAGTGAGTTTTAATGAGTTGTACTGCATGTCTTCCTATCATCTTTAATAAACAGTAAACATTAGCAGGTTCAGAACTAATCATGCCTGATACATTTTTTTTTAAACCAGTATACTCCTGGCAAAATGTACTAAATTTAACATTGTTTCTTAAAATAAAGTTACATTGAGTGAAATACTAACTTAAAGTTGACAATATTATTGTACAATCATGTTCCCAATTTACTCAATAAATAAATTTATGCTATAATCATTGTTGACTGAAGTTCTTTATTTGGAACTTAGTCCTTTACCATAAATTCATGTGACATATAGTTTTTGGAGTTTGTTCTCCTGGTTGAAAATATCCAATAACAAGGAAAGAAAAAAACAAAAACAAAAACTTACTAAACTTGCTCATACAGTCCTAAATGAATTGTTCACAGATTAACTATCTGACATCTTCTTACCACAATAACTTTTACCTTTTATTTTGATATATCTGTGATTTGAACTTGTACCTGATAGGTACTCTGCTATACAAATTGTTCTTACCTCTGCTGTTCTTTTACTAGTCTTTCCTGAAATTCAAATTTCTTACTCATAAGTTGCATCCTTAAAGAGACCTTTTCTAATCAATGAACTCAAGCTAATCTCATAGTTGTCATGAATTACATCTTCCTATTTTAATCATCTGCCTAACATGTATAATTTCCTGTTACTTTTGGTTTCTTTATTTTTTTCATTATTACTTCCATTTTATTATAAGCTGTTTGAACGAAGAAACTTCTCTTAAGATTTCAGCAGTACTTTGGCATATAGTATATATAAAATAGAAATGTTTTTGAATGACTATTTTATAAAATTTCAATATAGAAAATTATATTCATAGAATATTAATAAAAGATTACTTAATCCACTAATTGTTCTGGGATATCTATAATATATTCTGACCTAAGCAGATCTCTCTGCAGGGTCCATGTTTGGAATTGTATTGAGGCTATTTAGAATTGATTTAACAAAACCACATACTGGCATTTTGCCATGGGTTCAAATTAAGAAATATTGTAAGAAATACTCCATGGAGGCTATTTACTGTAAGAATGTGGTTGAGCATATAATTCACTGCATTGTGCAATTTGCTCTTTATAAAGACACAAAGGAGAATTTTTCTAGTTTCTAGTTTTAATTCCAAGAATAGCTTTGTTCTTCAGGGGATAAAAAAGGTTACCATTATTGTTTATCTTGTAATATTTTTCTCAGAAGAAGATATATGAACTCATAATCTAAAGTGTCACGTGAAAGTTATATAGTAACATATTTTTGTAAAGTAAACTCATTACTTCCCAATTATTTCTCTCTTTCTTCACTATTATTTAAATTTTATCAATTGTGAGTGGGTTTTATTGAAACTCTCCCCCAAAAAAGATCTTCCCCAAAATCACCTATGTGCATGTTTTAAGATATTTAACAACTTGGATTCATGCTCCACCATGGATATGTGGCATTTACAAATAAATATAAGAAGCTTTGTAATGAAAAATAGAAAACAGTATGCACTTGTTTTTTTGAATAGACCTAGTAATTATTTTTAAACTGTTGAATTTGCTAAATGTACTATTTACATTGAAGTATTGCTATTGCGTTTTTTCTTTCCCATTATCACTTTGAATATTTTGCTTCTGTTGTCAAGGCAAGCAAAATCATAGTTGTTACTAGTTTGACATTTTATATACCTGCATATTCAATTTAATTCTTTCAAATATGTAACTAAGAAATTGTATTATCAATTAGTCTTTATAATTTTGTCATTCCAGATAATTTAAATATAATTAAAACTTAATATGTTTGTAATAATGCTATTTTAAATTTGACAATGTTTTCAGTAAAAAGGTCATTAAAAACAGACCTACAAAATTATTTTTTGTTTTGCTTTTTGTTTTTCATTAGCAAAATTTTTTTTAAAAAAAGAGGGGTTTTTTTTGAAAATGATTCCTCCTGCAGTTGGATAGAAAGAATAACTTCTAATGTCCTTCTAAGCAATAGGAGAATTCTACTGACAATGGTTAATTGCCTCTGTCAAATAGCAAGTAGATAAGATTTTGAATGGCTTGAACAGGAAGAAATGATAAATTTTTAGGTGAAATATAGGTGTTAATAACAATTTTAAAAATTTCAAAAGGAAATTGTTGAAGACATTTTTACAACAGCAAATTTTATGTTTTATAGCATAGAGTCCTGTTACCTTTGAAAATCTATACAGTTTCGTAACCTCCACCACAATCTCGATGTACAATTGTTCCATAACCTCAAGAAATTCCCCATTCCCCTTCCAGATAACCCTAGTTGCTTCCCCAGCTATTGGAAAAACATTGGTCTGAGTTCTGTTGTACATTTTCTAGGGTTACCTGAAGATAGAATCATTCAGAAAATGTGTGGTCTTTTGAGACTCCTTTATTTTACTTGGTGTAATGCATTTGAGATTCTTCTATGCTGTTGCGTATTAACATTCTAATGTTCTTCCTTTTTTTGCTGCTGAGCAGCATTCCATGTGTAGATATACTATAGTTTGCTTACTCATTCTCCAGCGAACAGGACATTGGACTATTTCACAGTAGGTTGTAATTGTGAATAAAGCTGCTGGAAGTATTCATGAACAAAAATAAATGACCACTTTATATTTCGGGTAATATCTGGGCATATTTTAGAATGTATTAATAATATTATATTGTTTACTAATATGTTTTCTTGAGTGTATCCATAAGGCTTGCTTCCAGAGGATCTTCCTTTACAATAGTATGAAGTATTTTGTAAAAATATTTATCAATTTCTAAAGATTTTGTGCTCTTTCTTTATAGCCAATTTATTTTGCTGTCACATTATGCATTCACCTTACTTTATTTTACAACAGCATGAACTGTCTCTTACAAATGTTTAATTTCTATGACTAACAAACTGTGGTACTTAATTTTAGAAAGACAGTGATTTCCAGAAATGATGGTATATGCTACATAAAAGTAGAAATTCTGTAAGGGTTATTTTCTAGGATGTTTAAAGAAGAAGAGAGGGAAAGAAAGAAAAAAATAAGATCTTCCTTCTGGAGTCATGTAATTATTAAAATACAGAATATATTGGAAATCTATCTCCTATGAACTGGCATATATCATCATTATTATAATTACTGTTATTTTGTCTAAAGTATACAGAATTTCTTAAATAGAACATATCAGAAAAAATATAAGATATTATTCATAATAACAATCTTGTTTCAAACAATATTAAGAGTATAATAGATTTTGAGCAGACTATATGAGTAGATTGTGTTTTATATTTTTCATTATATAATCACTGGATATATACAAGAGGAGATATGAAGTTGAATACTACAATCCTTCTCTACAAATTGTTTATAAGTTCTCCTTTGTTCTGTTGTTTAGACATCAATTTGTCCTTGAAAAAATAGAGGGATTGAGGTATTTTGACTATTTTCAAACTACTTGATTCTTTTCTCTAAATTCAAAAATTATTTTCAACTTCCTAAAAGAGACCATTAAAATGTCTTCTCTATTTAACTATATATTTTAAACTTTGCTTCATTGGTTTAAATTTTTTCAGCATTGTTTTTCCATTAAAAATTTTCTTTTCATAACTACCATGAGAGTTGCAGAAATTAATATCAGGGCTTCCTCTCATTTCTAATCAGTGTTAGGAAGATACCAATTATAAGCTTACATAAAATATTTTTAAAACAAATATTGTAAGTTTTTTCTGAAAAATAGCTGATTCTAAAGCACACTGTATTTGTTAGGTCCTTCTAGAATTAAGAACCACTTCTTTATGCAGGGAAGGTATAGGCCTAAACTGGGCCTAAGGAAGGTGACTAGAAATTGTCCCTTCTGCAGGTCTGTGCAGCATAGGCCTTCTGAATCTGCATCTGTACACCCTTTGCCTCTGTGCCTTTAAAACCTCTGTTTCACTTCAGAGATTTCAAAGATGAAATTTTTTAAAGAACAATTTCTTCTCTTTTCTGTCAAAGCTGGCTTTGAAGAAGATATGTTTGCCTACCAATTTGACTCCAAACATGTGTGGAGCAGCTAATGCTAAAGCCTAACCTCTCCAGGGACCAGGATTGGTGCTAGCCTGTAACATTTTCAACATCCTGGCATGTATCGTTCAGCTGATAATTATCAGGCATTTCAACAATCAAATAAATACATCCATGACATCAAATAAACTTACATAATTTGATCAGATCGCTTAACATGTGTGTCCACAAAATTTCCATCCATTTTTGATAAGCAAAGTGGTAGCAAGGTAAATAGCAACCAGTAGGGGGAACAAAATGGCAGATAAACTCTTTATCCTTATTTTAACTTTTTTCAACTCCCTAACTCCTTTTAAATTTTTCCTAGTGCATCAAAATCATATGTAATGGTGTAGTTAATTTTGATATATTCATAAATGTATATGATTTACTTCATCTCAATCCTGAGTACTTCCCCTTTCCCTCTGTTCCCCATCCCTGGGGTTCCCCTCTACTACCCTTCTGGTCTTCCTTTTACTGATTGATTGATTTCTAATTGATACATTACAGTTATATGTAAAAGTGGAATTCATTGTGATACATTCATGCACCCAGTAGCATTATTTGGTCAAGTTCTTTTCATAATTCCTCACCTTGCCCATTGCTCCTTCTTTCCTCTTGAACCCCCTTGAGCCCCTTGACTCCACTATTCCCCTGTTTCTTTTGATGAGTCCCCTTTTTTATTCCTTATTTCTAACTTTTGCATATAAGAGGAAACATTCAACCCTTAACTTTCTGAGTCCAGCTTATTTCAACTAGAATAATCTTTTCCACTTATATCTTTTACTGGCAACTTACATAATACTGTTCTCCTTTATGGATGCGCAAAACTCCATCGTGTATATGCATTATTTTTTTTATCTATTCGTCTGTTGATGGGCACCTACCTTAGTATTCTTGATAGTTTTGCAATCTCTATTTATCATAGCTTTTGACCAATAGCCTTGATATTTTCCCAATACCTATTTAATATGGCTTTTGATCAGTGCCCCTACCAGAAACTATTGAAGTTTTTTCCTAGACTAGCACACCTAAAAGGCAACCTGCTATCCAGTCTCCTCCCTCATTGTGGGAGTTCTATCTCTTTTGTTCTCACTTTAATAAATTCTGCTCCATCCACCCTTTGTTTCTGTTATTGTCTCTGGGCTTTGTTCTTTGAATTTGTGAGACAAGACTCCAGAAAGAAATTGGCAGGAGCTGGTGGGCTCTGCTGCAACACTGGTGGACATAGACCGCCATTAAGACCTGCAACATGCCACTTGATATCAGAAGGAAAGAATCCAAGTTAAAAAAAAAAACAAAAAAACAAAAAAAAAAAACTACTATCCACCCCCCATCACTGAGGATGATGAGCATCTCCTGCAAAATTAGCTGCTAACACTAAAGTAAGTTCCACACCTTATGCAGATTCATTATTGGTGGAACTGAGTCAAACTTGAGGTTTCTCTATCACTTGTAAGGCCATATGCTCAGTTGACCTACAGATCTCTCACTACTCTTACCTCTAAAATGTCCTATGTCCTTCACACCACCACACTGAGGATCAAGCTTCTAACACATGATCTTTTAGGGACACACTCATACCATGTACAAAATTATGTCATTATAGCTGTTAATAACAGAAACAAGGTATACTTTCACGTCACATTGCAAATATTGGAACTTATCCATTTTTGGTTTATATTTATGAGAATGTTTAAGTTATGACATCTAGAACTTGTTGTGGTATTCAGCTTCTTATCACTGTGCCAAATACCTGAGAAAACATCTTAAAGAAGGAAGGATTCATTTGGCTGATGTTTTCAGTGGTTTCTGTCCATGAGCATCTGACTGTAAGGCAGAAGCATCATGGTGGAACAGAGGAAAGCTATTCAGCTCATGACAGTCACACACAAAAAAAAGATTTAACCCCAAAAGCATGCTTCCTTTTTCAAGAATCAATATACCTATAACCCTGCCTGGCTTTTTTCTCAGAAAACCACTTGTTATCTACAGGAGTCATACAGGCCAAAGTAATGTGGATAAGAGGAACACAGGTTACCCTGAAGTGGGGAATTTTGTGAGCCTTACATAGGCCACATCCTGGAACTTAGGGACATAAAGGTGATTTCCCTTAACCATGAAATCTGTAAGAACAGATTCCAGTTGTAACCAGTCATAATGGGCCAAAAAGTGTTCTAAAATTGTCATGGCAGTGGGAACTTGGAAGTTTTATGTCATCTTGCTGTCAGCCAAAAGTCAAGAGGTGGACCTGGATGGAACTCTCTGGAAACTTCTCTGGGCTGCAGATATAACTGGAGGGTATGAGAGACATGCTATCCCTCTTTTCTCTGAGAGGACTCACTCTCTCCCCTGAGAATGTCCCCTTTTTCTATCACTTCTAATAAGCTCAGGCCTGTTCCTGTGAGCAATACGTCTGAAATCTTCCTTGCTTTATTGCAAGAACTGGCGTCACGCTGGGTCAGTTTCCCAGAAGGCCCCAGATCTGTAACACAACCATTTCCCAAAAACCCCAACTCTGAGCATTAAGGACTAAGATTTCAACACATAAGACATTAGAGGACATTCCAGATCCAAATTATAATACTTGTGCAATATTTTAATTATGTAATAAAGAAAAGTAAAAGAGAAAATGTTGGAAGTTAATTCAATAACTGTACTTTAATATTATTGCCTTCTTGTGAATGTTAAATATTTTATAATCATTATTCTAAGAAGGCTTCCAAAAGTTCTGATCAGTGGGGGGAAAAAAAAAAAAAAAACTCTTCTCGGGACTCAGGAAAAAAAACATGCGTAAGTGAAGATCTCAGAAACAAATTTGTCTTCTATTCTCCCATCTCCTGCTTTCCATAAGAAGAAGATATGTCAAAGTACTTACCAGGACAAAGGAGAAAACACAGCAAAACTTACTCAGTGAAGAGACTCAAGGTACATTGCTTAAGAAGTATCTTGGTAAAAAATCATTAAGGTAAAGTGCTTTTTACCTTTATACTGTTTTCCCTCAACTCAGTAGTTGGCATGTGGGTTACATGATGATTTGGAATACTAACACCTTTTAAAGCAAGAATTTTGCAATCTCAGACTATTGGTTTACTTGCTTGCTTGTTCTACCAGTTTTATATTTAAGTAGTTCACTGACTCCTAACTCTTTATTATGAAAAGCTATCTCCCTACCTCTATTTATAATATATTGTGGTTTTTCCTGCAATGAGAAAGAAAAACAGCACTGTCAAAATTGGAATTCTGAGGATTTCTCTACTTTGCCTTCCCTCATAAAAAAAAATAAATATACTAACTGGATCCATGGCAGCTGTGGTGGTGCACATTTGTAATCTAAGCAACTCAGGAAGTTAAGGCAGCAAAAATGCAAATTCAGGCCAGCTTTGGCAGCTTAGCAAGACCCTGTCTCTAAATAAAAACTAAAAATGGCAAGGAATGTAGCTCAGTGGTGGAGCCTCCCTGGGGTCAATACCTGGTACAAAAAAGGAAGAAAGGAAGGGAGGGATGGAGAGAGAGGGAGAGGAGTGGGGGGAGGGAAAGGAAGGGAGAAGGAAGGAGGAGAAAGAAGGGTTAATATAAAAAGAAGAAAGAGAACAATGTGATAGTATGTGTGCCTACCTACTTTTCAACTTCAAAAACATTTTTAAAAAATCAACAACATAGATTCTGAGATTGAAGTTCACTTTGTTAGTGTTGTTAGTAGTTAGCAATGAGCAGTGAAATGCACCACAAGGTCACAAGTGTTCTTAAATTACTTTAGGGTATTCTTTAAACTACTCTCAAAGTAGACAAGAAAGCAAAGGGTGGTAGTTAACATGTATAAAATAAACAGAAGCAAAAGAGCTAATGGGAAAATGTGTCAAAGAAAAGGATTAATAAGACTAAATCTTGACAGGGTACACTGATGTTGATATGAAGCTAGGAATTATGGCTACAGGTATCTCCATCTGTCTAAGACAGAAGACTCCTTTAATAGCACAGGTACTCTAAGGTTACTTAGGACCACCTGTTGACTCCAATGCCCACATTAACATTGGATTGACTTGTAGATGAAGCCCCCCACCAAATAGGATGGTGCTATAGCTTAGATGTGGTGTCCCACAAAAGCTCTGTGTGAGACATTGCAAGAATGTTCAGAGAAGAAATGATTGGATTGTGAGAGTCTTAAACCAATCCCTGATGGGGATTAATTTAGTGGTAACTGGAGGCTGGTAGGGTGTGATTTTCTATATATTTCCATAAAACTTAGACATCTCACAGTGATGATGGTTGGGTTTACTAACTAGATTAAAAGGCAAGTGACTTTGGGGTATGGCTTTGGGGTGTATCATTTGTATCTGGCAAGTCTTTCTGTCTACCCTGTGAGCTGCTTCCCTCTGCCATACTTTTCTGCCATGATGTTCTGCCTCACCTTGAGCCCTGAGTAATGGAGCCAGCCTTCTATGGACTAAGACCTCTGAAACTATGAGTACTCACATAAACTTTTCTTCCTCTAAAATTGTTCTGATCTGGTCTTCTAGTCACCACAGTGAAAAAATTGACTAAAACAGATGGCTACCATGACAGTTCTGAAGAGGACCAACTCAGGTCAAAAAGTCCACCACTGGATGTGAAGAGGAGTTGAACACCTGACTGGGAAAGAGTCCGGAAGGTGTCCCCAGTTCCCCCTGGTTAATAAATTTTGGGACAGCATTGTCTTCTCCATCATTCTCTTCTTGGTGACCACCCACTCTCTCTCACGAGAGTGCTCTGCTTAGGCCTCACTTTGCTTTTACTTTCCTTTTACCTCATTTTGACTTGTACTAAAGTTATGTTGCATGGATTTTGTATCTGACTTTAAATTTTATTTCGTTGGAACACAAGAACTGAGGTTTGGAGTTTTAGCTCTCTCCTTTCCTATGGCATTTGGGCCAGTTTTTAATGTAAACACCAATGAAGTTTTTAGGATGTCTTTGAAATTCAGATTAGTTCTTATAATCAACAATGAAATCATAGAAAATCAGGTTACAATTGAGATATTACACTTTTTTATATTAAAAAAGCAATAGTAACACATTTTTTATTGTTATTACAAGGATATAACTTTAAGTGTGCCATAAATTCCCTGAGGTCTTTTGATATTAATAAAACTGGTTGATCTTTCACAGATAAAGTTGTTGAAACTAAATTCAGATAAGCCTAATTTTAAATTAAAAAAATTGAACATAAGGATATGACACAATGAGTACTATATAATGCAAAATATTCTGGTTTGGAAAATAAGAATTTTGAGAACTGAATTTCTATATATTTCTATAAAGCCTCAACATCTCACAGTGATGATGCTGGAGTTTATCAACTAGATGAAAAGGCAAGGCATACACTCATGAAAGAGGTAAATAACAGTTTTTGCCAGAAATAAATATAAAACAAGCATGGATTAATGTAATGTTTTGACTCAGAATTTCTCTATTTAATAGTATTTGCAGGGGGCTGGGGATGTTGCTCAAGCGGTAGCGCGCTCTCCTGGCATGCGTGCGGCCCGGGTTCGATCCTCAGCACCACATACCAACAAAGATGTTGTGTCCGCCAATAACTAAAAAATAAATATTAAAATTCTCTCTCTCTCTCTCTCTCTCTCTCTCTCTCTCTCTCTCCTCTCTCACTCTCTCTTTAAAAAAAATAGTATTTGCAACACATATTTTATAACAATGTATGGAAATCACTTAACAGTGACTCAACACTGGATTATAATTGTTATAATGTGAGTATTTATATCTATTAACAATCAATTTGTATTACAGAAACAAACTCAGACGTCACCATTACATTTTTGTTGAGGTTATTTTGTATCAATGTAATCTCTCTTGATAGAACAGTCTGTCAAATTTAATTGTCAGTCTTCTTTATTATGTACAGTGCTCTTTAATACCAACAATGCATGGACTGAGAGCATTTTATTTATTTTCATAATTCCATTAACTTCACCAGGTTTAAAAATATGCTCCTTATTGTTACATAAACTCAAATGCACATAAATATTATATTTTATAATCTGTATACCATAATTAAAGATGAATACATTTTATTAATAGAAATAGGTAATTATTGCATATTGAATAATATTATTAATTCAAAATTGCTCTCAAATTCAAAACAAATGACTTATATTTAAAAGCAGCAAGTATAATAGCTATTATAACACAAAGACACTATAGGGACAGCTGTTACATTACTCCATGTGGGAGGTACACAAATAATATACCTATGGTTGTAATTAAGACTTCAAAAAATCCTTTTTAAAACATTGAGTATTATACATTATTTTTTTCAACTCAATGGTAATGTTTTCATCATTGTTATTATATTTAAATATCATCTTTGGTTTCTTTCTTTCTTTATTTATTTTTATTTATTTTTATTGGTTGTTCAAAACATTACAAAGCTCTTGACATATCATGTTTCATATATTAGGTTCAACTTGGTTATGAACATCATCTTTGTTTTCTGTTAGGATAATAAATTATAGGTAGAATGATCCCATTTCTATATTAAATATTTTTTTCAAATATAAAACTAATTAAACCAGAAATATTAAATAGAAACATTATGCTACACAGTCATCTAGAATGTCTACATTATCAATGGATATTTCACAATCCTCCTAAGGAGAATGTGCTTGAGTAAAACAATTGTGTGAGCTGATAAAAATAATTAACAAAAATCTTAAATTCCATTTTTATACTTGCTAAAAACATCATATAATATATCATAATTTAACCTCAGCTGTGTAAATTAACATCATGCAATTAAAATATAGTCACAATAATTCAGTGTTAAGGACTCAATGTTTTGCAATTTAATTCTAGTTAATTTATCCATATTTCCCAGTACTTCCCAAATTTGAGTGGTTGACAGTGTCTGAACAAAAATTTAACATAAGAATTCTGAGAAACAACATACTGACAAAAAGCATTGTCAGTTGCATAAAATACCTGTTCCAAAGATATTCTACTGATCCAATCTAGACAATGGAGATTTGATCAGGCTATGCTATGGCAACAAAGCCCTACAAGTGGTCCTGAATATCTGCTCTGAGACAATTACCCTTCACTCATTCTGCTTTAACTAAAACTCAGTCTCAGTCTTGTTTGCTAGTAAAGCTTGCAATTGGAGCCTCTTTCATAGTTTTCTAGAATTACAAATTCAACACCATCTTCCCCATGAGAATCTGCAATGCCTCCGGTGAATTACTGTACTTAATTTCCTCTATGCAGTATTGGTAAATTTGCCTTTATTTTCAGGGAAAAAAATCACCCTATATCACCTCTAAATTAATATAACAAATGATACTCTTGTCTTTAAAGGTGAAATTTGTCTTTTATTTCGATTTGGAAAAAAATATATACATGTATATACATAAATATATTCATTGTTAAATGCTGATGATAAATTTACTAGAAATTTGCATATCTCTCCTATGAGACGGTATGACAAAAAAATGCTCATCTGCCCGAACCCAAAGAATGGGCTTGGAGATATGAGTACCTTGGCAGGAAGGCTTTTCATGATGGCCTTGCAAGATGAGAGTCTGTGTGAGCAGAGCCACCTAAAACAGTTACAGTCGGCATTTTTTGCCTAGTATAAAAGGCCTCCCCAGGTGCCTTATTGACTGTGGGGTGTATAATTCTCCAAAGTCACCTAGGCTTTCCTGTCTCCTGTTGGGTCACTTAAAGAAGTGAAGCTTCAGTTGTCCTCACCCTTGTCTGCTCTCTAGTGGCAGGAGGCCTTCTTGGGGTGAGTGCACTTTGGTAATTATGCAGTTTACACACGTTGGCCAGGCCAGCCCCTTCTCTCTCACCTCCTATTTGTCAGGGGACTGTGAATTTGTCACACTCTGGTGTTAACTGCTATATCTTTCCATTTTGCTCTCCCCTCCAGCTTTTCTTACATTCTAAGTAATTTTACATTTAAGGTTAAATATTGGATTCTGAAGATGGACCACCTCATAATTTATTTCTCCTAGATGGTAAACTCTTTGAAAAGATTTAAACCTTAAAATCTTTAAATTGTGGGATTATAAAATCATGAACTCACATAATTCTCTGATAAGAAGCAGCTGGCTGAAGTATAAGAAGGCACCTATGCAATCCAGAGTTGTGATCTCCTATGTTGGTCTTACTTGATCTTTCTCACTTGCTGGAGAACCTGCTTCATAGTCTATTCATGAAAAAAAAGATGGAAAAAAAACAAAACAAAACAAAACAAAAAAACAAAAACCTCTTTTCCAAATTCTAGCTTATCTCCTCCCAGGCTGACTCAGGTTAGTTCCCAAGGTGATGTCTGATTCCAAGAGGATATGAATACCTTTGGATGTCTAGGCTTCAATCACATTTTATAGTCCAGACCAAGTCACAACACAGGCACAGACTCAGGGAGAAAAAAAAAAATGATGCAAACCTACATCAGGAGGAACATCCACGTAAGAATACAGAGGTGAGTAATTTTTTATAAGTTTTATAATTAGTCTGCCACAATTGCTCACTAACTGAATGGACAGATTTGTTAGATCACATAACCAACATATCTATTTTAATATATTAAAATAGTCTGCTCTTCCTCTGAATATACAACAAAGAACAGAAGTTGCTCTTGCTAAGCGCAATCACCCTTCACTTGGACCTGCAGATGCCCAATGGCTAACCCAAAACAGAATTACCTTTATTTTGTAAATATCTTCAGATTGCTACTCAGTTCTGCATTTATGCACATCTATCATTTAAGAAATACTCATCTAAAAATTGGTAATAGAGGATTTATGAGCCTTACATTGTGGTAACCTATCTTTTACCCTTTCAGGACTGGTACAAGGTCAGAATAAGTAAGGTATATTCAAGATTTGCAGGGACATTCAACTCCCACATTTTGCAAAATTCTCTTCTAGACTCCAGGTGTCATTTCTAAAGCTGTCCATCATTGGCTCTAGACCTTCTGGAAACAGCACAGTCTTACAGGCAAAACCCCATGATGAGCCTGCTCCCCTAAGCCTAACTTTGATCTCATGGGGATCAAATTGGCCCCTTCCAGGGTCACAGGTCTGGTCGATAAAGATCCTGAGCAGCACATTCAGGTGATTAAGGCTTCCCTGGAGCCACCTTGTACAAACAGCACTGAGAGAATGATTGACTGGACCACAGTTTGATCAACATTGCTTAATTAGGCAGACCTCCCACCCTGGCCTCAAGTGTTCCTTTACTTAAACCCAAACTCCCAGTACCTGGAAGGGAGGACTGAGACTCTTGATTTCACTTTATCTTCCCACTGTGGCCTTTATTGACTAAACTTCTTTTCCTGCTTTCCTTCATTATTTTTACCATTTGTTTTCTGGAATGAATTTCCAGACCTGATTTGTGGGGACCTCATAGTTTGTCTCCTATCCCAGGACTCCAGTAACAAGTATCCTATATGGCTTATGTCAAATGAAAGTTGTACCAGACACAGTCTAGGAACACTTTGTTCAATATCAATACATTAAGGAAGAGAAATTGAGCTAAACTCCACTGAAAGTTTAAAAAGCAGGAGGGTTTTAAATGCTTGGATAAGCTAATAGAAAAGTACTGGTGAACATATTAGAGGGGAGGGTTTTGACCAATACGATGTGGAGCATGTTATTTCCAATCTGCATCTTTTCCACTGTGATTAGGTCATTTGTGTTTGTTAATCGGAAATCATCACATTTAGTTTCTTACAGTCCAAAGATGGGGCTCTATCTGTTTGGTTACTGCCTCTGGGTGTTGGTTTTGTTGTCTCCATTCAGCCCAGAATTGAAGAACAGGACACAGAGACAGTAAGCAGGTTTATTGCAAAAGCAACAGATAGACTTCTCCCAAGAGAAGAAGCCCTGGAGTCAGGAGTCTGGTGAGGGTTTTGGCTAATTCTTTTTATGGCCTCTGGAATTTCTTCCTCTCCTTGGCTCCTCAGTATTACTGACTGGTGCCCCCTGTGTCCATGCATCTGTTGTGGTTTTTCTGTTGGAACTCTGATTAGGAGCACAGTACAGAAGTGTCTGTCTAATTGGGTCCCCTGCTTGTGTCCAGGAGCACTTCCATCAACTAGGAAGGTGACCTCATTAGAAGACCCTCCCCATGCTCCTTTGTTCTGGCCCCGCCCTGGCCTCCTCCCTCGCCATCTTGCCCTTGCTGCCAAGCCCTTCTCGATCTCTCTCAATTATACTTCTTGAGAATTGATGCCCAGTTCCTTTAAGAAGACATTCCCTGGATTATAAACATGGTCAGAAGCTTTCCAGAAGATTTGTTTACATTTCAAAGGGAGAAGAGGAAGAATTTGCAGTTACATAGACTCTGAAGTACATCCTCTAAGAAAAGGAACATCAAGGGTGCACAGTTAGACAGAAACCTGTCTAAGGTTTAGTCAAACTGGGGGCAGTATTAATGACATCCTAATCTCTAAATAGAGTATAAATCCATCATCCCCTCTCTCTCGGAGGTCTTCTCTAATTATATTCTATGATAATTTAATTCTGCAATATTAAAAACAATTTAGTCCATCTTCTCCTTTCTAGCTTCTCTCTGTCTTTCCATCTCTCTTTCACACAGGCACACGTACATACACAGAAAGATATATAGGGGTGCAGATATAGATAAATTTATATGTGTATATGTAGGTAATCAATATTTTTCTAATCTGTTGAAATGTTTTTAAAATCTTTTATTTTTACTATTACATAGAAACATGAATATCATAAGTAAAATTATTTTATACTTTAAAACCTAATAATGTTTTGTATAAGTGACTTTTTGAATGATTTATATTAAGAAAAAGCCTATTTTATTTCAATTGGACATTTTTGTCTTGGATGAAATGAACCAGAACTTTCAGTCTCACCTGTTATTTCTTATAAGTAAAGTAACATTTATCCTCATGAGCAAACTTATAGAAGAAATAGGATTTTGCCATTTAGACTTTGCTCATGAATAAAATGCCTTTAGGGGAAAATAGAAATGACTTTTTTCTTCCCATTTCCTTACCCAGAATAACAGCTCAACTGACATAAGTGAATTTTTATAAAGAGAAACACATTTTGTTTGGAGACAAGTATGAAATAATCAAACCTTAAAGGTGGACTTTTAAGAAAATGGTGGAGAAAAACAACAATGCTAATGGGAGAACAGTTACAGGCTCATCTCTGTTGTTAAGGAAATTGCATTGCATAGAATTGTGCCACTTTTTTTCTCCACAGAATCAGGAGCATTTTATCATAACAAAAGACTATTCTTTTCCAACTCAGCAGGAAATAGGCAATAGTGGGATTCCATTAGAATGTACTGTGATAAAGAAACTCCGCTAAGTCTTATAAATGTACAAGTTGAAAGAAACTTTCCTATAAATGGAATATCCTTCAAAATAGTAATATCATAGCCCAAACAAATATCTGCTGTTTAGGTACCATATGACTCTGATATTTACAAATAAACAAGGAAAATCTATATTAGCACAATTCAGTGAAGTACTATCTTTGAAATAAAATAGATGTCTAACTTTAGAAAAATACATGGACAAATAATATTTCACCTGTGTGTCCTCAGCATCTGGGTCTCTAGAGTAATGTGTTATCTCTCCTCTTTAGGACCCTGGTAGTTGAACTTGCCACAGACGTCCATCCGGTTTCCTGAGTAGTCTCATCAGTAATCCGTGAACCAGATTTCACATCATGTGGCAGGATAAGATCACATCAGTGAGGGGGTGAGACGCAGTTCATCCATCAACATGGATGTCATGTTAGCTGTGACCGAGCTCTGTGAGGCTGACCATGTTCAGAAGATGGATGTACATGGATTGTAGCAGCAACTGCTGAAAGTGAGTTAGAGCAAGGTGACTGAGCAGAGCTCACTCAGGCGAAAACCCACAGATCAATGCCAATTACCAACTCAGACTCTGAAGAGATTGGTCAAATGACTAGAATATTCTAGTGTAAGTACTCTTATTTTCTCCTTTTTACATTTGGATGAATCCATTGCACTGACATAAAATCTAGAATAAGAAATTGCCACTTGCAAACACACCTTTCTTTATTTTATAATTAACAACTACACTATGAATTCTGAGGGCGGAAAAAAAGTAAATGTTTTTTTTCTAATATTGTTTAATTACTACCCAAGATATAAGATGATGCTCCAAGAAAAATTTGGCTTTTTCTTTAGTCAAATGGTTCTCAATTCTCACACATTCTTCCCTGTTGTGTGTGTGTGTGTGGTGGGGGGGGGTGCTGTCAACAATGATAAAGGCAATTTTTTTTCTACTGGAGTAAAACCATTAATAATTCAATGAACTATATAATGCATGTGGATGAAAATATTCTTTCTTTGGAGCAGGCTTTGAAGTCAGAGGCACTTAACCACAGAACCACATCCCCAGCCCTTTCTATATATATTTTATTTAGAGATGATCTTGATAACTTGTTTAGGGCCTCCCTAAGTTGCTGAGTCTGGCTTTGAACTTGTGGTCCTCCTGCCTCAGCCTATAGAGCAGCTAGGATTATAGGCATAAACCACTGTGCCCAGCTGAAACTATTTTAAATGTCTCACTTTTTAAAAGGTTTGAATAAAAGAAGTGTATATATGTTTGTAATATTTAATTTTTCTATCAAACATTATATAAGTGAAATCATCTCTGTTATTCTTTGGAACAGAAATTAATTTATTTTCATTATTGTGTAATATTTTACTGGCAATACAAACCATTATTTATTTTGCTTCCAAGGTTTTTCTTGCTGCAAATGGAGTAGCAATAATTATTCTTATTTCTGTCTTTTTGCAAAAAACGTTTGCAGGTAGGAGGAAAGCATGTACAGAGAGTACAATTGCTGAGTCACCAGAAATCATTTTATTAAATTTTAGTAGAGCTTCTCAACTTTTGTAGCTGATATGAATTTATACTGTCCCACAACCCATGTGTGAGAGAGTCACTTGCCCCAGAATGTCACCAGCCCAGATTATTGTTACTCTCTCTGTTTAGCCATCTGTTTGCTGTGTAGGTTTTTGTATTTTTTGTGATGAATATTAAGGTGTAATACCTATCTATGTTTTATTGACAAGTTTCTCTCTTGTGCTAGTCTCCGTTTTTCAATAAGCTTCTCTCTGTTTTTCCCATTTAAAAAAAAATGACTTAACGTGTTGTAGATTTGAAATCTTTGGAAGTTTGTATATTACAAATAACTTACCTATTCTTTCGATTTACATATTTGTTGTATTCTTACATGAATAGAACTCTTAATTTTAGAGTATATTAATCTAACTAATTAATGTTCCACATGTATATCCATAATTTTTAATAATAAAATTTTCACAATTAGGGCTGAGGCTACAGCTCAGTTGATAGAGTGCTTGCCTGGCAATCACAAATCCCTTAGTTCAATCCACAGTACCAGCACCAAAAAAAAAAAAAAAAAAATCACAATTAGATTGGATATAGGTTTTATTTTATTTTTTATTTTTTTATAGTGTCTGGTAGGGGGTCAGAGATAGCTTTCTTCCTTGCCTAAGGCTACTTGATACCATTGTTTACTGAAAAATGATCCTTTCCCTAGGTAAACATTGCTGTAGAGTGAGAGCATATATCTGTGCAGATGCTTCTGGAATATTTCTTTAGCTGCAATGTTCCATTTTGTCATTCATTGTGCAACTGTCATAGTCTCCTAACTGGTATTTTTCTTTATAATAAATTTTACTATCTAATCCACTTTGAGTTCACTAAATTTGTTTTTGTTTATTTTAAGAAATGCTCCCCCCCCCCCAATGATTCTTAGCTTCTCTTGAAATTCTCCATGTTATCTAATCAGCTTTTCATTAAAAATACTACATATATAAATTTATTTAGATCCTGGTGAATTTTTCCCTTGAAGATTTTTACTTTTTTTAGAAAAAAAAATGGTACTGGTCTTTATAAAAATTGGTTATGTTTTCTATTAGTTAATATCTTTGGCATGTAATAGAACATCTCAAATTTTATGAATGTAACAACATAAATTGCATCCCACTTTTTAGTTCATAACTATTTGAATTGATAATTGGGCCAATGGGTAATTCACTGAGGTTATCACCTTGGAGTTTTTATTCTGTTCCTTGTGAATAGAGCTATCTCTATCTCTCTGTGCTTCCTGGTGACCAAGAAGTGAAGAGCTTTCTTGCACCTGACCCTTCTGGTATGATGCAGGGCCTTACCTGAGGTTCAGTGTGATAGGGGCAGCTGATCAAGAACTAAAACCTCTGAATCTAAGTCAAAATCTATCTTTCCTTCTTTAAATTGTTTTTCTCAGGTCATTTGTCACAGTAATGAAAAGCTAACATAATGAGCAAGTGTGCAATCACCACCAAAATCAACATATAGAGCATTTCTACTCAACAATATCCCTTTCTTTTTTTTTTCTGTAACAAGGTTTATCATTTATCCCTTCTGAATAACTAGACGTAGCATCTCTTGACCAACTTCATTCCTCAATCCCCTTTAGTGTCTGATAACCATTGTTCGTCTCTCTGCTTCTGGGATTGACTTTTTTAGATTTCCACAGACAAGTGAGCATATACAGTATTTGTCTTCCTGTCCTTGACTGATTTCATGTAACTAATGTTTCTGAAGTAAAACCATGCTGTCTTAAATGATGGAATTTCCTTCCATGTTGTGGAAGGATGCTATTACTTTGCATATATATATATATAATATTTTTACTTCTATATATTTTTTTGATGCACTATTAATCTAGCCAATAACCTCTACTGCCAAACAGGCACACAACCATGGAGCTGCCTCCCCAGCCAATATGCATCCTTCTTCCTTTATCTATTTTCCAGTTAGGTGGGCAGTTAGGTTAATTTCATATCATGGCTATTGTGGAGAACATGTTAATGAACATAAGAACACAAACATGTCTTTAACATATGATCCCATCTTTTTTATATCCATATCCAGTACTGGTATTGCTGGATCATGTGGTAGATGTAATTTTAACTTTTTGAGGTACCTTCATATGGTTTTCCATATGGTTATATTAATTTACATGTCCCTAGCAGTATGTGAGTGTTCTTTTTCTGCATCCTTACCTGCACTGGTTATCTTTCATCTTTTCATAACAGTTTTTTCTGAGAAGTGTTAAGTGACATACCACCTTAGTTTCAAATTGCATTTTCTTTGGGATCACTGATGGTTAGTCTTCTTTCTTATACTTATTGTTCATATGTATCTTTTGTTTTAAGAAATGTTTATTCAGGCACTTTACCATTTGTTTTTGTTTGTGTGCTCTTGAGTTTTTGTTCCTTACATCTTTTGGATATCAACTCTTGTCTGATGCACGGCTTGGAAATCTTCTAATACAGAGGTTGAATCTTCACACTGCACATCCACCAACTAAGAATGAGTTGTTGCCTCAAACTCTCCTTCGCATTTGATGTTCTTTGTTTGGCTTTGTATTTTAGGACTCTAATAGGTCATTGCTGTTTTAATTTGCATTTTCCTAATAATCTCATATTTCATAAAGAAAATACCTTTACGTTCTTAGAATTTCCCAAAACTTATTTTTTTTTTTACTTTTCCTCCTGGATTTGTTTCACTTTAACTTTATTCATTTCGCTGTCTTGTATTAAGTGACGTATTTCACATATTAAGATTCAGAGGAAATTGAATGTTCTGGAAGAAGAAGACTTTAGTTTCTCATTGTCAACTCTTACAGTTTGGGACTTTCTTTTGTCTGAACGTATTCTCTGTCATATCTGGCTGACTTCCAGTTATTTAAGCTCACCTTTACGTTAGTTTCTCCCACCGCCCCTGGATGCCTGCTCATCCCCACAATCAGATCAATGAGAAATTCTTGCTCAGCCTCTCAGTCTCTCATTTGCTTTCAATGGAATAAGGATACATATTTTTTTTTCCTTAAGAAGTAAAATAGCACCAAATATTGGCTTGAGTCTTTAACTCTGATTTTTTTTTTTCACTAGAATCCAGCTTTGCAAGTCTTCACTGCTTTCATGGCTTTGTTATATGTAAAAAGTAGACTTCACATTTTTTCTAGCTTTCCTAGAAGTCCTTAGTCAATAACAAGCTATGGGATACAGTCTGCCTTTTTTGGAAGCTTGGGTACTATTGGTAGGTTTTCAACCATGATAATTATAGTTACTATTTCACATTCTTGGCCTCTCACATTCTTTGAATTCTATAAGCTTATTTCTATAAGAAAATTTCCAACTTCCTCCTTGTTTTATAGCAATCATTATTTTTGTTGTGTTGTTATTTCTTCTTCAGTAAAATTTTCCAATGCTCTTGTGTCTTTATGCACCATTTTTTACCAGCTTCCCACTGAATATAACCTATTTCTTCATATTGAATAAAATATTGGACCCACTGTTAAACTTATTTTTTCTCATTCTCTTAATGCTATTATCATCCCATTGTGTCACTGGATATTGATGTGAGGTAGTGTTCATTTCATCTATAACGGATGTACTCAGTATCTACATGACAGATGTTCTTGGCCTTCCAGAAAAGGACCTGACCTCCTATAAAACTCCAAGGAATATACCTAAATTGAAGTTCTTAAAACACATAATGTTGGGCCTTTTGAAATCCATCCACCAGTGCCTCAATGCCAGTTTGGTGGTTTCTATGCAAGACTTTAAGGAATAATAAGGAAACATTTTTTGAATGTCCCTGAATGATGATGCTTCAGGAAATATAATGAATGAGACAGATGGTTCTATCCCTTATTTGTACCATGAGGGAACTTCTCATATTTTATTTTTTAGGATATAATGTCTTGGTTAGATTGAACAGGAGCTGAATCTATCAACATCTTATATACAGATATGACATATGCCTTATTGGAGATGGCTGTAAAGTTATCTCTACTTTCTATTATTCATCCACATTTATTAATAAATAGATGATTTATAACATACAAGTCTTTCAAGGTGAGTACTGTTTTTCCATTCCGGTATCCTGCCTCTGGACATGGAGGGATGCCACAATAATATGATCATGAATGTCAGGAGTCTTTCCAGATGCTAATAGAGGATGACACTGAAGGTCAGGGACAATGCTGGGCATCAGCTTAGTCCAAGGATTTGGTGGAAGTCGGGGTAGTGAAAGAAAAGACAAAAACTGCTTCTTCAATACCTCTCCTGCACACAAGCTAACCCGCTGCAATGAAATAGAAGGATTTTGTGCACCGTAGAGTGTAGTGGTTTTTGTCTAAAATGTGTTTGATGGCTAAATGTTTCAGAAGTTGAAACGTTTAAATATTTTACTACCATCTAAACTTTCCATGAGTTGTTATTCTGATTGAATAATGATTACCAATTTAGGAATTTGGGTCTTTAATACATTAATTAGTTAACAAGGAAAGCAGAAAAGGAAGTAAGTGTTCTCTGAATTTGGCATTATACCAGATACTTTTCATATTCCTCCTCATTTGTGTGTACATTTTGAAAAAAAAAACATGAACATCAGGGTCTTAAGATATAAAAATTATTTGAGACATATAAATGGCAAAAATGAAATTTCCAATTTAGTTGGGAAAAATAACAAGCTTTTAAAACATTGTAGAGTAACACAAATAACTATTCCATGTTAGATAATGTTAACTAAAACCATTACAAATTATCAACAAATTCTTTGATAATTTATTGAAATAATTATCAAAGAATCTGAAACTCCATAGCAGATAAGAGACCTTAAATGTCTTTATAAGAAGAAAACTTCAAAAAAGGCGAGATGAAAGTGAACCAGAGAACTCTGTAAATAAAATTTTGTATGTTTTCTCACTACAAATATTATGTAAAAGGAATACTTAACACAACACTTTGTTTGAAGTGAAATAGGAATATTAAATTACCACTACTTAAAACTATTTAAGAAAGTCATTTTCCTCTTAGAATTCTGTCACTTCAGTTTGATCTTTCCAGAAAAGGATATAGTAAGCAATTTGATACAAGTGCTAAAAATACTCATAAAAGCAAAATGTTAATTTATTTTGTGTAAATGTACAAAACTCTTAAAGACAATTATTGAACCCACCCATTCACTTATTTGTGCAAAAATACTTATAAACCCCAACTATTAGTAGGAAGCATGATGGACACTGAGGAAAGAGCAAAAAACAAGAAGAGGGATAGACTACATAATGGCTTCTAAAAATGAGTCAAATATAACACCGGAGCCTGGGAATGTACATAAATGGCAGTAAGACAAGAAAAGAAAAAAAAAAAACAGGTTGAAGATTGAAGATGTGATTGGGTTAAGGTCTTTGAGATAAGGCATTATGTGAGTCAGAAGTAGATATCATTGCATGCATTCACACCATACAGAAGTAGAGACAATATCATAATTTTCTGCAAGAAAATAAAAGAGATATGTATATATGGTAAGAGTCCATAAAGTCTGGGGAAGGTAGACTCCAAAAAACTTTCCTAAATTTCCTGTTCCCCTGTGTTTTAATCAAAATCCCTTTTGAGTTGAGATTTTGCAGGTGAAATTCTCAAATCTGTTAGATTAGGAGATCATTTTAGCAAATTTGTTCCACTTAAATGATCATCTCAAAATCAGAGTTTTCTCAAGATGACAGAGGGCGATGTCAAGTAGATTCAAAGCATGGGGAAGATTTTGTATGGTAGAGATATAATTATTGCCTGTTTGAAATGAAAGGCCACATGAGAGGAAATGCAGACAGCCTCTGGAAGCAGAGAGTAGTCCCCAGCTGACAGCCAGAAGGGACAGGGAGACTGTAGACCAACACTTGCAAGAAGTTAAATCCCACAGACAGTGTGAATAAAATTCTAACCTGATTTCCCCCTAGAGCCTGCAGATAAGAGCAGGGCCCAGCTTCCTGACTCCTGACTTTGGCCTTCAAGACCATAAGCAGAACACCCATGAAGGTTGGCCTGGATTTCTGACCTACAATATCATGTGAGAATAAATGAATGCTGTTTGGAACTATTAATGTTTGATATTTGCTTACTCTACAATAGAAAGTTAACACAAAATTCACAATTCTATACTTTGTAAAGGAATTTGTTTTTTAATTTGTTTTAATTAGTTATACATAACAGTAGAATGCATTTATGTACTTTGAGATACCATACATAGATAGGATATAATTTCTCATTTTCTGAGTATACATGTTGCAGAATCATATTGGTCATATAGTCACATATATACATACAATAATAATGTCTGTTTTATTCTACTCTATTTCCTATCCCTGCATCCCCTCCCCTCCCCTCCCCTCCCATAACTTTAGTCGGCCAAATATACCTATTCTTCCCTAGTCCCCCCCACCTTACTGTGAATTAGTGTCCACATATTAGAGAAAACATTTGGCTTTTGGTTTTGTGAGACTGGCTTATTTCGCTTAGCATGATATTCTCCAAATCCAACCATTTACTGGCAAATGCCATAATTATTTCACTCTTCTTTAAAGCTGAGATATATATATATATATATATATATATATATATATATATATATATATATAATATTTTCTTTATCCATTTATCTGCTGAGGAAGCCCTACGTTGGTACTATAATCTAGCTATTGTGAATCGAGCTGAAATCTGTTACCTGACCTAAACACTTAGTATAAAACTATAGTAATCAAGATGGGATAATATTGGTGAAACAACAGATCAATATATCAGTAAAACAGAATAGAAAGTCTAGAAATAGACCTACATAAATACAGTCTAGAAATAGACCTACATAAATACATAAATGAAGCAAGGCTATGTAAAGGAACAAAAATCATCTTTACAACATCGATGCAGGAACAATGAGGCATCAACATGAGAAAGACTCCAGACTAAGACCTTAAACCCTTTGCTATGGCTTTAACTTTTAAGATACAACACACACACAAAAAAACATAAATCAGGAGAATAACAACTAATGAACTAGACTTCACTCAGATTAAGATCCTGTGCTCTGTTAAAGCTAATGTAAAGACCATGAGAACACAAGCTGTCCACTTGGAGAAAATGTTTGGAAAAAAAAATCTTCTAAAGAAATATTTATTATCTAAAATTTGCAAAGAACTCTTAAATGTCAACACTCATATAATAAAATGAACTCTGTTTTAAAACATGTGCAAAAGACCCAAACAGACACCTCATCAAAAAGATATGTAGATGGCAAGTAAGCATCATCTTTCATTAGGGAACTGTGAAGTAGAGCCACAGTGAGGCAATCCTACCTGCTTATTAGAATAGCCCAACATAAAGCCCTTGACACCAGAAAAGGTGGCTAGGCTATGGGGCAACAGGAACACTACTTCACTGCGGGTGAGAACACAAAATATCCCAAATATTTTAGAAGACTTTCTAGTTTCTTAACAAAACTAAACTTATGCTTACTTATACAATCCCACAACTGAACTAATTTAATATTTACCCAAAGGAGGTAAAGGCTCTGCCTGCTCAAAAGCCTGCACTCAGTTGTTTATACCAGCTTCTTCACAATTGCCAAAATTTGAAAGCAACCAAGAGGTCCTTCACTAAGTCAATGGACAAATAAACTGTTGTACATCCAAACAGAAGACTATCATTCTGTGCTAAAAAAAAAAAAAAAAAAAAAATGAGGTATTAATCCGTGAAAACAAATGGAGGAAACTTCGATGCATATTGGTACATAAAGAAAGCCAATCTGAAAAGGCCACATAGTGCATGATCCAGGAATGTGACACTTTGTAAAAGGTAAAACATAAAAGACAGTGAAAAGATTAATGTTTGCCAGGGATTATGAGAAATGGAGAGATGACAACAAGAATCATGCAGTATTTTTAGACAATAAAACGATTCCATGTATAGTTACAATAGTGGACACACATGTCAGGATACATTAATTAAAACCTGTAGAATATAGAACACCTAGAGTGCACCCTAATGTATTTAAGGTAGAGGGATGTGTCAAATGAGCTCATTGTCTGTAATCACAGTGTCTCCAGAGGCTGAGGCAGGAGGATCGCGAGTTCAAAGTCAGCCTCAGCAAAAGCAAGGTGCTAAGCAACTCAGAGAGACTGTCTCTAATTAAAATACAAAACAGGGCTGGAGATGTGGTCCAATGGTTGAGTGCCCCTGAGTTCAATCCCTGGAACCAAATAAAAAATAAAAAAAATAAAAATGAAAGGACAGCGGGCTCATTGTAACAAATGCTTCCATGTATTACAGATTGTTGATAGAGCAGAAGGTTGTCCATAGGGTATAGCTGGCCTCTGGCAACTGCAGGTTGGATGCGAGGAATCATAGATTGCAAATATAATTTTTTAAATGTGTCTGTACTGAACATTTACAAAGATTTTTCTTTCTATTATTCCCTAAATGTTATAGTGTAACAACTACGTTTCTAGAATACACATTACATTGATTATTATAAATAATCTAGAGATGATTTAAATTATGGAAGAATGTGCCTAGATTACATGAGTATATTACCATCTTATTTAAGGAACTTGGGTGCCCATAGATTTTGATATGAATCCAATCCCCCATGTATTCCCAGGATGACTGTATACAGAAACTCTCAGCCTTCTGCCACATTTTGTTGTGAACTTAAAACTGCTCAGAAAATAATAGTTTAGAGATGGGAATGTGACTTAGCCATAGAATGCTTGCTTAGCATCCCCATTGCCACAAAACAAAAAAATAAAGTAACATATTTTGATAATAAAAAAATTGGACTTTACATTTGATGGTGAGAAAGTCAAAGACCACTTAATATAAAAACCTCACATCCCTGCTGATGTACCTAGTGAGCATTACCAGAACCAAGGAAATCCAAGGAGTACCTCTAGCAATGAAAGAACCCATGAGAGACAGTGCTGAAGGACCAACCAGGTCTAGGTTTTCAGGTCATGACTTCAGAAGTGGAAGGAAGACACGTTGAGCATGCGTGTTACAGGAACAGAAGAAGATTAGTTCTCTCACAAAATAGCCAGCCTTTCTCTCAGAGCCAATGAAAATGTGTTCAAAATGTTGTAATATAAATCTAATATAATATTTCCATTTTCTTTTCTTCATCATTGACTTTTGCTGTTAAAATTGCATTCCTGTATGCACAGACATAAAATGCCTTCTTTGGACTTTGAAAGGAGAAAACATGTGTTAGATTTTTTTTCATTCTCTGAAGTACCATGGATGCCAGTATATCATTATTAATTTAGCAAGAAAATATGAAAATAATCTAACTTGCATTCCATTTTGAATCTTAGAAGTGATAATTGAACCATGTGAACTGTAATGGATTTTCTAAAATAATTAGATGTAGATAACAAATGTAATTTTGGAATCAATCATCAGAGACATAGATATTTTGTGTCTCTTCTTGGTCTATATTTGGATTTCTGATAGTTACAAAGAGTACTGTTATGTGAATGTTAGTAAACTTGTATTGAATCTATATGGAGATTATATGCATTAAAGAAACCATCTGCTTCTTTACATTGTGTTATTGATGACATTTACACCTAGTTATAAAAAGATGGAAATCTAAATGCCCATAAAAATTAATTGAGTTTTCCTTACTAACAGACTGACCACATTTCATTCCTGGTGTGAAAATATAGTGTACAATATTACATATTTTCAAACTCATTATTCTTTTTTGGCACTGAAAGAATAGGATATTTTAAAAATAAGAAAGATGTAGGATTTAAAACTCTGTGTGAGAGCTCAATCTTATAAAAATTATGACTACTAAAAAAACTATAAATGATTGAAAGTTACCTGAGTCATATAAACATTTATTCATTTTTTGATTCATTTATAAATTGAGTACTAGTTAGTTACATAGTTACATAGTAAGTGATATCTTTATAATTTTGAAGATAAATGTCTCCATTTTCAAGTATTATTCATGTAAGTACACATTTTGATATATTCTTTAACATTGCATATTTTTATTTATTTAAAATATATGAAAAACTCCCTCAGCCTCCCACATAGCTGAAATTGCAGGCCTGAACTACCATGCCTGTGCTCCTATTAATATTCTTTTTATTATTTTTTTATTTATATATGAGAGCAGAATGCATTACACACATTACACATAGAGAGCACATTTTTTCATATGTCTGATTGTATACAAAGCATATTCACAGCAATTCTTGTCTTCAGACACGTACTTTGAATAATGATGTCCATCACATTCTACCACCATTGCTAACCATCTGCC
Source organism: Ictidomys tridecemlineatus (assembly GCF_052094955.1). Taxonomy (NCBI): domain Eukaryota; kingdom Metazoa; phylum Chordata; class Mammalia; order Rodentia; family Sciuridae; genus Ictidomys; species Ictidomys tridecemlineatus. The sequence continues at coordinate 139,200,842 of NC_135485.1, read as the reverse complement.
CTCTCCCTTCCTTTCCACCCCTCTGCCCTATCTAGAGTTTGGCTATTCTTCCCCTGTTCCCCCTCCTACCCTACTATGAATCAGCCTCCTTATATCAGAGAAAACATTTGGCATTTGGTTTGGGGGATTGGCTCACTTCACTTAACATCTTATCAGGTCCATGGGCCATTTAGTTTTTGGATTGTTTGTTTTGTTGGTGCTTAGCTTTTTGAGTTCTTTATATACCCTAGAGATTAATGCTCTATCTGATGTGTGAGAGGTAAAGACTTGCTCCCAAGATGCAGGCTCTCTATTCACCTCACAGATTCTTTCTTTTGTTGAGAAGAAATGTTTTAGTTTGAGTCCGTCCTATGTATTGACTCTTGATTTTAATTCTTGAGCCAAAGGAGTCTTACTAAGGAAGTTGGGGCCAAATCCCACATGATGGAGATTTGGGCCTAGTTTTTCTTCAATTAGACACAGGGTCTCTGGTTTTATTCCTAGGTCCTTGATCCATTTTGAGTTGAGTTTTTTTTTTACATAGTGAGAGATAGGGGTTTAATTTTATTTTCTTGCATATGGATTTCCAATTTTCCCAGCACCATTTGTTGAAGATGCTATCTTTTCTCCAATGCATGTTTTTGGCACATTTTTCTAATATAAGATAATTGTAATTTTGTGGGTTGGTCTCTGTGGCCTCTATTCTGTACCATTAGTCTACCAATCTGTTTGTTTTGGTGCCAATATCTGATGTTTTTGTTACTACTGCTCTATAGTTTAAGGTCTGGTATAGTGATGCCACCTGCTTCACTCTTCCTGCTAAGGATTGCTTTAGCTATTCTGGGTCTCTTATTTATCCAGATGAATTTCATGGCTGATTTTTCTATTTCTATGAGGAATGTCATTGTAATTTTATTGGAATTGCATTAAATCTGTATAGTGCTTTTGGTAGTATGGTCATTTTGATAATATTAATTTTGCCTATCCAAGAGAAAGATAGATCTTTCCATCTTTTAAGGTCTTCTTTGATTGCTTTCTTTGGGGTTCTGTAATATTCATTATATAGAACTTTTCACATTTTCATTAAGTCAATTCTCAGGTTTTTTTGAGACTATTGTAAATGGGGTAGTTTTCCTACTTTCTCTTTCTGAGGATTTGTCACTGATATACAGAAATGCTTTTGAGTTATGAGTGTTGATTTTTATCAACACTGTATTCATTTACTAGTTCTACATCGCTGTATTCATTTACTAGTTCTAGAAGTTTTCTGGTGGAACTTTTTGGGTCTTCTATGTATAGAATCATATCATCAGCAAATAGTGCCAATTTGAGTTCTTCTTTTCTTATGTGTATCCCTTTAATTTCTTTCATCTGTCTAATTGCTCTGGCCAATGTTTCAAGAATTATGTTAAATAGAAGTGGTGAAAGAGGGCATCCCTGTCTTGTTCCAGGTTTTAGAAGGAATGCCTTCAATTTTTCTACTCTTACAATGATATTGGCCTAGGGCTTAGAATAGATATTCTTTATGATGTTGAGATATATTCCTTTTATTCCTAATTTTTCTTGAGTTTTGAACATGAAGAGGTGCTGTATTTTGTCAAATGCTTTTTCTGTATCTATTGAGATCATCATATGATTATTATCTTTAACTCTATTGATGCAATGAATTACATTGATTGATTTCCATATGTTGAACCAAGCTTGCACCCCTGGGATGAATCCCAATTGATCATGGTGCACAATCTTTTTGATATTTTTTATTCTACTTCCCAGAATTTTGTTGAGAAATTTTGCATCTATGCTCATTATAAATATTGGTCTGAAGTTTTCTTTTTTTATGTATCTTTGCCTGGTTTGGAATCAGGGTGATATTGGCATCATAGAATGAGTTTGAAAGTGCTCCATCTTTTTCTATTTCCTGAAATAAATTGGAAAGTATTGGATTAGTTCTTCTAGAACTCAGCTATGTATTCATCCAGTCCTGAATGGTAGACTTTCTTGGTTGGTAAACATCTGATGGCATCTTCTATTTCATCATTTGAAATCTATCTGTTTAAATTGTGTATGTCATCCTGATTCTCTTTGGACAAATTATATGACTCTAGAAATCTGTCGATGACTTTGATATTTTCTATTTTATTGGAGTACAAGTTTTCAAAATAATGTCTAATTATCTTCTGTATTTCTGTAGTGACTGTTTGGATATTTCCTTTTTCATCACATATGTTAGTAATTTGAGTTTTCTCTGTCCTTCTCTTCATTAACATGCCTAAGGGGACTGTCAATATTTTTTTCAAAGAACCAACTTTTTGTTTTGTCAATTTTTTCAATTGTTTCTTTTCTTTCAATTTCATTGATTCCAGCTCTGATTTTAATTATGTTCTGTCTTCTACTTCTTGTGGTGTTGATTTGTTCTTCTTTTTCTAGGCTTAAATTAGTAAATTATGTTAAATTATGTTAAGTCATTTATTTGTTGACATTTTCTTTTTTTAAGGAATGAACTCCATTCATAGAACTTTCCTCTTACAACTGCTTTCATAGTGTCCCAGAGACTTCTATATGTTCTATCTATGTTCTCATTCACCTCTAAAAATTTTTAATCTCCTCTTTGATGTCTTCTGTAACCCACTGTTCTTTCAGTAGCATATTATTTAGTCTCCAGGTGTTGGAGTAGCTTTGATTTATCATGTTATCATTGATTTCTAATTTCATTCCATTGTGATCTGATGTGGTTCTAAGAACAAAGTGTATTCTCTTGTTGATGGGTGAAATATTCTTTATATGTCAGTTAAGTCTAACTTAATTGATTGTATTATTGAGTTCTATAATTTCTTTGTTCACTTTTGTTTGGAAGATCTATCCAGTGGTGAAAGAGGTGTGTTAAAGTCACCCAAGATTATTGTGTAGTGGTCAGTTTGACTCTTGAACTTGAGAAGGATTTGTTTTATGAACACCATTGTTTGGAGCATATATTTATGATTGTTATACCTTGGTGTATGGTTTCCTTGAGCAGTATGTAATGTCCACCTTTATCCCTTTTGATTAACTTTGGCTTGAAGTCTCCTTTATTTGTTATAAGGATGGAAACCCCTGCTTGCTTCTGCAGTCCATGTGAAAAGTATCATTTTTCCCAACCCTTCACTTTCAGTCTGTGGATATCTTTTCCTTTGAGATGTCTTTCCCTATGAGATGAGTCTCTTGGAGGCAGCATATTGTTTTTGTTTGTTTGTTTGTTTTGATCCAATCTGCTAGCCTATGTCTTTTGATTGTTGAGTTTAGGCCATTAACATTCAGGGTTATTATGGAGACATGGTTTGTATTCCCAGTCATTTTTGTTTATTTTTGGTATTTAACGTGACTTGCTTTCTCCTCTGATTAGATTTTCCTTTAGTATAATACCTCCCTCTGCTGATTTTCATCATTGTTTTTCATTTCTTCATTGTGGAATATTTTGCTGAGGATGTCCTGTAGTGCAGGCTTTAACTTGTAAATTCTTTCAACTTTTGTTTATCATGATAGATTTTTATTTCATCATCAAACCTATGGCTTAGTTTTGCTGGATAATAAGATTCTTGGTTGTCATCCATTTTCTTTCAGAGCGTGGTATATGTTGTTCCATGATCTCCTGGCTTAAAGGATCTGGGTTGAAAAATTTACTGAGATATGAATTGGTCTCTCCCTATATGTGATATGATTCCTCTCTCTTGTAGCTTTTAAGATTCTATCCTCATTCTGTATCCTAGGTATTTTCATTCTAATGTACCTTGGTGTAGATCTCTTGTAGTTTTTACATTTGGTGTCCTGTATTTGTATTTGGTTTTCCAATTCATTCTTCATGCTTGGGAAATTTTCTGATATAATCTTATTGAAGAGATTGTGCATTCCTTTGGTTTGAAACTCTGTGCCTTCCTTTATCCCAATAATTCTTAGATTTGGTCTTTTGATGCTGTCCCGTAAGTCTTGGATGTTCTGCTCATGATTTCTTACTATCTTCACTGTGTGATCAACTTTATTTTCCAGATTGTATACTTTGTCTTCATTATTTGATGTTATTTCTTTCAAGTGATCTAGTCTGTTGGTTAATCTTTCTATTGAGTTTTTTATTTGGTTTATTGTATCCTTCATTTCAATGATTTCTGTCTCTCTTTTTTTTTTCAGAGTTTCTATCTCTTACTTGAAGTAATCTTTTGCAACCTGTATTTTCTCTCTTTTATCTCTTTGTTGGAGTGATCAAATTTTGCCTGTATTTGCTCATTTAGGTCGTTCTTTAATTCACAAATTATTTTAATTATTAATCTTCTGAACTCTTTCTCTGACATTTCACGACCTTCATTGTCCATGAGTTCTGTTATTACAGTATCCTTGGTTTGTTTGGGGCACTTTCCTTCTTGTTTTTTTATGTTGTCTATGTGTCTTCCTCTCTTGCAGTGTGGATCTGAGATATTACAGTTTCTACCCTATATTCTTATAGTACCCATGCAGATTGTCTACCTTACCTTGATTTTGGGCTTCTAGACCCAGCTGATGTCTCTCAATGTATACTACTACTTCTAAAGTTGGTGGCGGCAATAGCTAAGATAACTAGAGATAATAGTTGAGGAGCCCCAAGATGGATACAATGCCTCACAGAGATGGGGCTGAAAGGGTGGGCCTCACACTCTCTCTGGAATGCCTGCTCTGAGATGCAGCTGCTTCTAGGCCTTATCTGTTGTCAAAAAGGTAGGGGCCATTGTGTGGGTAAGGCTATGGCCATGACTGCAGTGTCCAAAATGGAAGTGGTTTAGGCTTAGGCTCCCAGGGGTGGGAGGTGGGGGTGAACTTAGACCTACCCTGGACCTGGGTTCCATGCAAGTCAGGTGGGCAGATCTGGGCAGGGCCTTACCTCCCGCAGTAGTCCACTAGTCAGAAGCTGGGCTTTGGCCAGTATTTCTGGTGGAGGGACAGACCTGGGCCTACTGTGAGCATGGGTCCTTCCTGAGCAGACTGGTGTGGGAGGATATGGGCTGAGCCTGGCCTCCTGTGGTCCTAGTAATATTCTTAATAAAATGACCAGCTCAGTAATATTGTGATTCAAATCCTGTGTGTGTGTGTGTGTGTGTGTGTGTGTGTACGCACACACTTGCACACATACACACACAAAATTCCCATAATATATATGTATAAATTTTTTTTTCCTACATGGAAGATATTCAAGTTGTGATCTCCATGTCAAAATCTATGTCATTTGTCCCTGATAAGTTTTAAATAATGGAACGGATAAAGTATTGGCTGTGAATAGAATTAGACTGGCTTTCACTTGGTCCATTTGGACCCAGTATCACCCATTTTTTCCAACAAAGATAAGTCAAACTCTTCAGATGATTACTTATTCTCCTGAAGGACTGAGATAATATTAATATTCTTGATTTTATGAGTATGTTTTCAAAATTCCTTCTATTCCCAAAGTTTTCATGAAACCAAGTGATTATGAAAGAGTTTGGAATTTTTTTACTAAAAATATTTTCTCTCTTCATAAATGAGCAAATCTCCTATTGGCACAGGATACACCTTTGGATATAATATATTTATTCCATGAAATTACCAAGGAGCACTTAGGTCAGTGGGAATAAAAAAAAATTAAATCAATAGAATGCTCTGAATACAATACTTGTTATTACGCAAATATTGAATTATCTTGTATTCTTGGACAAATTAAATCAGTGAACTCTTTGAAAATAAAATAGGAACATTCTCTTACATTGAGAACTTCTGCTTTAGTCAATTAAAGAGAGAAGAACAATCTTGCCCAGATTTAGGAAATGCCAGTATACAGGCTGCATTGTTATTTTGTTTTGTTTGTGGCTGAGTTACGACCCTCACGTTGAGATGGCCATGTAAACATTTGAAGGTAGACTCTTTTTCTGTGAATTTTTTTCATTCCAGAGTTCTTATGCTTCATATTATTTACTTGGCTGGAAATTTATGGTTTTAAGGAATCATTTTTTTCTATCCTTCCTTAAAATGTCAATTCTGTGAAACCTTAGCAAACTTGCATCTGAAGATTAAGACTGGTTCTCATTACTAATTGATAGTTCCCCATCAACAATAACAAAAGTCATTTAAATTAGCTAGAGTTTGGATCTTGCTCATAATATTTTCTGGTCTATTATGACAAACACTAAAGACTTCATGTTGAACATTTTGAAAACCATTACTACCTCATGACTTCAACTTTTCACAGTAATAATACATCTTAGAAGCATCTCACTGAAGTCTACATGATTTTCTGATTCTGAATGGCAGCATGACTGACATACTAATTTCCCAGAGCACATGAATATATTAAATATTTTGCCATTCTTGGAATCTTCATTTTGTATCATGTCAAATGAATTGGCATCACAATCTACACTTTCTCTATGAATTCAGTGCAGTGTTATAAAAGAAAAATGTAATTGAAAACAAAATAGAAGTAGTGCCATATTTAAAACCAAGCAAATGATTAATCTTCAAATCTATTTAAAGCAAATTCTATTAAAGATTTTTTAATTTTAACAATTATCTTCCAAATTGTTCAGTTTTTCATTTTGAGACAGTCCTCCTAAAAGTACTACATGAACAATATTTCTATTAACTTATCTGCAACTTATGATTTTTAGGAAAGTTAATTATTTTTTCATAAAATGATTGTTCTTCTTTGCTGAATATATTATTAGCAATAATTTCCATCATTATTGCAAATAATAGATTTGTGTCTAATTGAATTTTTTAAGTTTATGTGGGAATATAATTTATTTCTGTATTGGTTTCATCTCAGGCAGATTTGCTGACATTTATTATGAGTTCTAGTTATCATTTCACATGTTCTCTGGAATTTTCTATATAGTTATCTATATTATTTACCAATTGTGACTATTTTATTTCATCTTTTCTATTTATATTTTTTATTATTTTTATTTCTCAAACTGTTCTGAATGGTTCCTGCTGACAAGTGTGGACAAACCAAATGATTGTTGGCCTAAGGCTTGTACTCCTTATTCTAACATTTAGAATGTAGTGTTTGGTTATCATAATGTGGCTTATTTGTCATAATGATCTTTGTGATAATTTCTTATATATTACTATAATATGAAAGTTTTTATTTCTGGTTTGCTTAATACTTTGGCCAGGATTTTCTGACAAAAATATAAAATGTATGCATATCAAGCATCTCTTTGCTTAAGTTACATTCTATGAATAAAAGCTGGTGATCACATCATGATCTATAATATTTATGGGAATGGTTGAATACCAGTATGCCTTTTTCTAACAGAAGGACACTTAGAAAAAATTACCAAATATAACCTGTGTTCTCATCGATAATTCTAAAAGCGACATGGGCTCACACTTAATGAATTTCAATGTTATTTTTCAGTTCCTTGTCATCCTTAAAGGAGAAGTTTTATGTGAATATTTTTTTTAAAATTTTGAGACTACATGTGAATTATGCAACCTAAAGAATGAGAGAAAATATTTACATATAATATGTCTGATAAAAGCTTAATATGCTGAATATATAAAGAACTTCTACAACTGAAATTTAGTCTTTGGAACTAGGCTTGACATTGCATTGATTATGAAACCTCCTTTAAGCTACTAAATTTCTTGCAGTCCCTCTTTTTGTCCCCACATTCGTAAAATAAGAGCATTCTAATAGATGGTCTTTAAAAAAGCCCATAAACTCAAATATACTATGATTATATGAATAGGATTTTTATGTTCCTATTAACAAGTTGATGGAAAGTTCATTAGAAATGTGAACTATCACCAAGGTAAGGCAGTTAATATGGAAACCATCTCAATGATTGTATTGATTACACCAATTTTATACATATTTAGAACATTTAAGTAAAAGTATTGAAACTGCCAACAGCCAACCCAGGAAAACTAGCACAAGTGATATATCAACTCAGAAAAGTGCAGTTTTAGTCACACCGTGCAGGAAGGATTTCTTGTCATGTGTTAAGAATGTGCAATAAATATGGGAAGCTCTATCTCCTTTCAGTCAGTGAGTAAATGGAACCAGGACTTTCAGATTTCTTGGATGGCTGGATTGCTGATCATTTATAAATTGGTTCAGTGGCCTTTCACAGAAGGGTTGACTTCCTTTCTCAGAGTCTTAGACACTTAGGAAAAAACTCTATAACGATGATAGTAAACTAAATTTAATGTGTTTTCAAAATAAAAATAAAAATGACTACATTATTTAATATTGATTTGAACACAAAAAATTATTTATTTTGAAGAAACTCAAATTAACTCTTACAAATGGAAGAAATGCAACTATCATTTATGAGGTTGGCAAATGAGCAAGGATTTAAAACTGTCATAAACTTTTGAAGTGCGGTGGTCAAGGGGGAAGTTCCTGTCTGTACCAGTTAAGTAATGAATGATGCATGCTTATAAGTTTTGTGTTTTGTACATTAATGTATGCAGAGTATGCCCCAGAGTTTTCTTAATAAATGCATTTCACTGTAGATTATTTCTCATTAAACTACCATATTTACTTACACAACTTTATGTTCATCACCTTCAAAGCTGCTTTTGGGTGAACCTTATAAATGTGTAAATAGGTAGTTATTCTAAATATTTAGGAATCAATAAAAATTGAATAGTAAGGTTAAAATTTGATTTCAAACATTACATAAACTTGATTTCAACTATTATTTAAAAAATCTCAAGTGTTAATATTTGGTTTTAAGCTTTGTGACCCACATTTTCAGCCTCATTTTATCCATTGTAACTTTCTATTTAAAATCCTTTCCCACTATTGTAAATGTTGGTGGCAGCCTGCTGTGAGCAGTTTTCTCTACTCCTAGGTTTGCTTTATGGAGGTGAGGGTTAATGGCTGTAGGCAGGAATCCCTGCAGTAATCTGGGTCACTTATTTTACAGATCAGTTATTTCTTTACCCAGAACAGTCTTAAATTACTACCTTGAACACACACATACACACATACACACACACACACACACACACTTACTACACGCTTTCACCTTGTTCAAGAAATAATCAAAAGAGAATGCAGTGTCTAAATTCAAACTGAAAAATGAAAATAAAGAATAACAGAACGGAGAGGAGACATGTAACATTATGATAATATTTTTATACTCTAATGTTTTTATATTTTTCCTAATCTCATCTTGAAATTTTTTTTCTCAAAGAAACACTAATTCTGTGACAATTTTTCAGCTTTGAAAACATATTAATCCACAGTTTACAGTCTCTATTGTTATAATCTTCATGGCTAAAGCAATTATTTTGAACATGCATATTTGTCTAGCAATAATACTTAAATGTATCAGAAGTCTTCCCCCACCATGCCAAAATCAGATTTAATGACACATGAAATCTCATTTCTATTAACATAAGTTTAATTAACACTTAAGTAAAATAACTTATTATTTTCATGATATTCTGTGAATATAAGTGAATGTTTGTCATAGATAAGAAAATGTTTCACATGAATAAAAATTATCAATGATATTTCAAATATAAGTGGATCTACTTATAATGGATCTACTAAAACTAAAGAATTACATTCCAAATTAAAAAAACAACCATTATATATACTTTTACTTTGTTATTTTATTTATTCACTATATAAAGAGGCTTTAAAAATGCATTTACTCTATTTTAACTGATGCCTATCTAAATGCATAGATTTGTTTTTGAAAAAGTAAGGGCAGTTTTGTAATCTAAGAGTTTTCCATATAAAACACTGCACATATTCATGTATTATTAAATGATTTTATGACTTTTTGTAACATAACATTATTTTATGATGGATTGTCCTAGATCAAGCTTCAATTTTTTAAACTTGTCTTTTCTTTTCAGGCACATTCATCTTTTAAGTATAATGACCAATGTGATTTAAAAAATAGGTGGAAAGGTAAAAATGACTATATTATCCATTATTGTATTACAAAATCAATTGCCATAATTGTAATAAAAAGCTTTAAAGTTTCTGATACACTTTGTAAAATAATCTTCTAGAGGATTGTCCTATATATAATATACATGCCTACAGGCTACACAGTCAACATCTTGTTTTCTTACAGTGCTAATATTGTTTTACATTTTCATTAATAATATGTTAGAAATTGGTAAACTTTGAAAGTTTATTTTTTTAATTTTTATTTTCATAATTTTTATTTACTAGTATGGATAATCTTTTAAGTTTTTTTTTAAAATTTTGCTATTGCTTATCAAAAAGTGCTAGTATATTGTATAACTATTTAATGATGCTTTTAATGTATTAGTTATTCATTCTGCACTTATTTGAAAGGCTACTTTCCTTTATAGTATGCTAAGGTTGAATATATGCTTTGAAATTTCTATTTTTTTATTTTAGATGAAGAAAACTACTTCTAGAAAAGGAGAGGATTGACATATAGCTGTCTTTTCATTCTGTAGTTGGTAATACATGGTGGTTCTTAGTTCTTAGCAGTTTGTCTGGTTAATTCTGATAATCAATGAGACTCTGGCATGCCAACTAGTCATGTAAAATCCTACTGGTCGATGTTACACCATGATCCTCAAAGAGATATGATGTTGAGCACCAAAAGCAGAGGAGGATTCATGGTGAAGGCCCAGGGTTTGCCTTGGTCTTGCTCTGTCAATAAAGTGTAACTGTCATCTATACCAGAGAAGACAGACCAAGTGGGAAGACTTTTGATGAACTTGTATCAGAAGATAAAGTCAATTGGCCCTAGAAAAAGACAGAAACTATGAGTCTCTGATTCACTGAGTATTAAAGTCAAACAATATTGAAATGGATTGGGTGTCAAACAAAGTAATCCAAACAGCACAGGCTTAGAGGAGTCTCCTTTAGATGAACAAGGAAGAAATTGTTCAGTTATTCTGAGGGTTGGAAATTGTGCCAAATGGGATAACATTTCCAGAGGACTTCTATGGGAAGAGTATGCAGGAGCCCTTTGTGCAATTAGCTTCACAGGAAATAGCTGAAAAAGCTCCAAAGAGATACAAGGAAAGAATACAGCATGGTATATTGAAATATTTAAGAGCAGTTGAGCTGACCCTGGAAATAATCATGACCAACCACCAAAGCTTATGGTCATGCCTAAGGTCTTGCAGTGGCCAGGTCATTATGGCAGGGGAAGCTGGCTTTGAGAGGATGGGGTGCGAAGCTCATAGTGGAGGTTAAGATGATTATAATATCTATTAAAGATGGCTATGGATTTGGGTTAGATAGATTTGAAAGAGAGATCAATTCGTATTTTCAAGGAATGTCTGTTCACAGATAGAGGGATGGTGGCTGTACCTTCTAGAGTACAACAGAGCATCATGTACCCATGTGGAGCGGGGGAGGTTACCTTACAGAACTACTGAGAATGACATTTATAATTTGTTTTCCATGTTCCAACCTGTCCGAGTGCACATGGAGGTTGATCTGATGGCAGACTAACTGGGGAAGCAGATGTTGAGTTTGCTGTTCATGAAGATGTGTGGCAACTATGTTAAAGAAAAATAAATGTCATTTTAAAACTTTTTCAATCCAAGCGTATGGCTTGTTGAAATTGGGATTTTTTGGAAAGATTTAACATGCAATGTATTTTAACAATAGTCATCCAGAACATAACAGCAAAGCTGGGTAAACCATATAACCACTGTTCAGCTTTTCTCAAGTTAGTTACATTGTAGGATGTACTTAAATAGTAAGCATATTTAGGTTAAAGCAGTTGAATTATGCTAAAGTTTGCTCTTATACCACATTACATTGAACACTGTTAGATTCATATTGAAACACATTTTTTTTAATTGTAAATCAATATAGGAACAGTGTCTACAATTAAAAGGGAGACATTTGACAAGTTTATTATTTCTAATTTTATTTACCAACTGGTAAGAAGCATTATTTTTTTTTAAGTTAACGAAAATTTGAGCTGCAATAACCAAAACTTTAGGATTTTGTTCTTGGTGTTTCTATGAAATTCTGAGATTGTGACTTAAATCTTCACTTCATTGTGATTTCCTTTTAGATATATTGTGCTAAGTAAAACTTGTCAAATGCATTTCCCTTTAATAATAATAGAAAGAACAACACAGTTATAGTAACTAAATAATCTACCTGCAAAATAGTAGACAGAGCTATTTTATCCCATTTTCAAAATATTATTTGCTGCTTTATTAATATCACTAGAAATATTTAAGAAATGCTATATAGTTAAAATATTATTATAAAATTATTTGGAATTGCTTTGGATTTGAAAAAATATTTGGAAATAACTGAAATTATTGACATTTTATTTCTATTGAAGAATACTGCATATATATTAGACAAAGGTGCCAAAAACATGCATTGGAGAAAAGAAAGCCTTTTCAACAAATGGTGCTGGGAAAACTGGAAATCCATATGCAACAAAATGAATTTCAACCCCTATCTCTCACTATGCACAAAACTCAATTCAAAATGGATAAAGGATGTAGAAATAAAATCAGAGACTCTGTGTCTAACTGAAGAAAAAGTAGGCCTTAATCTCCATCATGTGGGATTTGGCCCCAACTTTCTTAATAAGACTCCTTTGGCTAAAGAATTAAAATCAAGAATCAATAAATGGGATGCAATCAAACTAAAAAGTTTCTTCTCAGCAAAAGGAACAATCTGTGAGGTGAATAGAGAGCCTACATCATGGGAGCAAATCTTTATCCCTCACACATCACATAAGCTCTAATCTCTAGGGTATATAAAGAACTCAAACAAGCTAAGCATCAAAAACAATTCAATCACAAAGTGGGCCAAAGACCTGAACAGACACTTCTCAGAAGATGATATACAATCAATCTATCTATCTATCTATCTATCTATCTATCTATCTATATATATATATATATATATTAAAAACTGTTCATCATCGCTAGCAATTAGAGAAATGCAAATCAAAACCACTCTAATATTTTATCTCACTCCGGTCAGAATGACAACTATCATGCATAAAAACAACAATAAGCGTTGGTGAGGATGTGGAGAAAAAGGTACACTCATACACTGCTGGTGGGACTGCAAAGTGGTGCAGCCAATATGGAAAGCAGTTGGAGATTTCTTGGAAATTTGGGAATGGAACCACAAGTTGACCCAGCTGTCCCACTCCTTGGTCTATACCCCAAGGTCTTAAAAACAGCACACTATAGGGACACAGCCACATCAATGTTTATAGCAGCACAATTCACAATAGCTAAACTGTGGAAGCAATCTAGGTGTCCTTCGATAGATGAATGAATAAAAAAAATGGTGTATATACACAATGGAATATTACTCAGCCTTAAAAGAGAATAAAATCATGGCATTTGCAGGTAAATGGATGGAGTTAGATAAGATAATGCTAACCAAATGCCAAATGTTTTCTTTGATATAAGGAGGCTGATTCATAGTGGGATAGGGAGGGTAGGTATTGAAGGAATAGATGAACTCTAGATAAGGCAAAGGGGTGGAGGAAAAGGAGGGGGCATGAGGTTATACATGATGGTGAAATGTGATGATTATTATTTTCAAAAGTAAATATATGAAGACACATATTGGGGTGAATATACTTTGTATACAACCAGAGATATGAAAAAAGTGCTCTATATGTGTAATAGGAACTGTAATGTATTCTGCTGCTTATATAAAAAAATTTAAAAATATTCTTGCTTTATTAATATTTCTAGAATTTTAAAAGAATTGTTTTATAGTTCAAAATATTATGATAACATTATTTGGAATTGCTTTGGATTTGCAGAAATATTTAAAAATAAGTGGAATTACTGATATTATTTTTCTGTTGAAGAATATTGCAAATTTCTCTAATCAAGCTCTATTTGTAGTATTAAAGTTATGTATTATTCTTTATGTAGGAAGTTCTTAGTTTTGACAAGTTTTTATTGCTATAGGATTTACTTTTATTGGTATTATTAATGACATTGTGTTTTCAAAATCATTCTCTTTATCTTAAAACAATGTCAATGTTTTAGTTGTTTTCTAATAAATTATTGATAAGCTACCACTGTTTTCATCTCTCACTACTAGTCTTCATTATTCTAGTTCAGAATTTATGTTATTTTCAAATTATTTTGTTTTCAAATGTTACATATGATTCTATGTAATATTTGTTTCCATTTACTATAGGCAAATAAAATCCATATATAGTTAAAAATTCATTAATTCATATGCCAAACTCTCATTCTAAATGACTATGACATTAAAATACAGCAAGTTGCTATTATGGTCTATAGATTTCTTTTTTCATATATATGGTCAGGTAAAGAATTTTGTTAAAGTCATAAATAGCTTATGTAAAGATATTTTGAAGTACTTTTTAGATTATTTCATTTACTTGAAAATGAGGAATTAAAAGCATATTTATCATGTCTGTCTTAAAATATTTCAATAATATTTGGTACATATTTATCAGTGAATTGTATTTTTAAGTTTCAGGCTTTTGACATTTTGCATTTAAAAAGTTTTGTTCTTCTTTTTAGAACCACTGTCATTATCATCTTATTGAAGTCTCCTAAAAATGACTTGATGTTTGAAAAACAGCAGGTTTCCAAGCTTGCTGTCCATCATATTATGTAATATTTATATATCAAACATGTCTTTCATTTCTATAATTATAACAACAATCATTTTGAAGTTATTCTTATAATTATTAAGTGATTAAAGCAACTTGGCTTTTGTGTAGATTAGAATTTGATAGATTTAATAATTAATAACCCCTTTCTAAAGGAAAATTTTAAAAAAACTGAGATTTTCTCAGATAAGTTCTTTGAATTATCATTAAAAAATCCAATTAGAATAAGGTCTCTACAAATGAAATGATTTAGCAACATCAAAGTTTTAGTATGAAATAGTATATTACTAATTGAAAGTGAATTGGAGCATATATTCCAATTAGTATCTTTCATACTGTAGAGGAAATACTGGTGTGTTATAAAGTATAACATTAAAAATTCATTAAGTCAAGCTTAAAAATCTATTAAAAGATAAACATGAATTCATTTTTCATAGCCTTAACAACAATCACAAAATTTTTATATCATTAATCTTGTTTGGATTTCTAAAGCAAGAAATTTTAATAAAGTTAGATATTTCTAGCATATGAAACTTTAAATTTAATATAAGGAGATATATAAGGTATTTGTCATATACAAGCACTTAATTTTGTTTCATTCCTATAATAGAAATATTTTCACTGTTCTAACTGTAATTCAAAATTAGAAATACATGGTCATTGTATAAAATAATTTGTTTCATTACAAAATATATAAAAAGGACATACTCACCCATAACACACTGAAACCTAATAAAATAACTATTGTTTTGTGTTGGTGTGCATCTTAACTTTTTTATGTTATTTACAATGTGTGGTTTTCTGTGGATATTTATGGTTATTTACAAAACAAGGTCAGTACACCAGTTATACACCCTAAAGTATACTCTATTACACAAACCACTCTCATAACTATCCAAAATAGTTATTTTATTATTGGATATATATATGTATGTATATGTGTGTATGTGTGTGTGTGCATAACAATAACAATAGCAATAACAATAAGAATACAAACTTCTGCTATTCTCCAAGCAATAACAATAGCAACAATAACAATATACTTTCATATATCTGCTAAATTTTTTCCACAGTAAAAATTAAAGTTACTATGTATGTTAATTTCCTAGAGTCACTATCACGAAATACCCAAACTAGGTGCCCCAAAGAACATAAATTTATTTTCTTACTGTGGTGGGGACTGAAAGTCGGTAGTTGAGATACGAGCTGGGCCATGCTATCTGTGAAAACCAGGAAAGGTTATTTCCTGGCCTATTCTAGCTTGTGGTCCAGGGCATTTCTTTGACTTGGGTACCAACCCTACATTCTCAGGAGGAAAATGATGAGATGAAATCGTATCACTGGCGTGATCATGGCCCCCCATAAGACAGTATTGGTGCTGTCCCTTGGTCACTACCACAGGTCCTTTGGTCAAGAAGATCTGGCCTCCTAAGATAAAGAGAGGTCTTGAGCCATGAAGGTGATCAGGGGAAGATGCTCCCGGAAAGCAGAGGCTGTCTCTTGGTCTGATGGCTCCCGTGGGGGCCTGAGAACCACAGTCTTTCTACAGGGAAGCGTCCAGTCCCTTCCACGTCAAGGACGGTGCAGCACATGGAGGGCGCAGAGGATTCAGCAATCAGCTTCTCCCAGCCTGACATTCAACTGTCTCCAAGAAGAGGAAAGACAGAGGGGGCAAGAGGCACAATCTACGGTAGGGAAGGACCCATGGTGAGCTGCAGAGAGCAACCAACCTTGTTTCTTTGTGTAGAATAAAAGCCCTTTATTTTGTCAACGTCACTCTTTTGGGAGCTGAGAGCAGAAAAAAAAAAAAAAAAAGAAGAAGAGAGAATAGATATTAGGCACAGAGTGAAAGGTTCCGGGGGCCCCAGGACCCAGCCCACTATTCTGTTCTCTCATCCCTTGCTAAAGAAAGGCCCTGGAGAAGAGACCACCACCAGCAGCAGTTTCCTTCACCAATAAATACAAATTTTCATGACAGAAGAAAAAGGGGATTGGGAGAAGGAATAGGATGGAGACAGAGGGGACAGACATGGTTGCAGACCCACAGCAACTATCTCAACTGTCTCCTCCTTTTTAATCAAGATTCTGCCATGCCTGGCCCTCCACCTGTGGGGCTGCCCTGGAGACCGATTGAGAGGAGGCACCTGGCAGAGACAGGGGCTGAGGGAGGGAGAGAGGGAGGAAGAAAGGAAGTGTTTCCCCCCAGAGCCTGCAGCTGGAGGGCTGAGGCCAAATAAGGACAGACAGAAAAGGAGGGGTGGGGGAGGAGGGACAAGTCCACTACCTGGAACAGCGCCAGGAGGAGCAGGACTCAGAGAAAAGTCATCCCTGCTTTGTTTGGTAGAGACTCTGGCGGTACCAGAATTCCAGTCCCCGCCTCCCTCTTACTCCACATTTTGTGTCTGTCTTCTCCTAAGGAGAGCGGTCTACTCTACTCCAGTGTGACTTCATCTTCACCAATGACAGCTGCAAAGAGCCTGTTTTCAAATCCGGGCACGTTCTACCACACAGTGGGTTAATGCTTCAATGTACCTGTTTCACAAAGGGGACTCAATTCAACTCATAATGCTATGTGAAAAGGTAGGGACTTAAAAAAAAAATCAGTCCCACACATTCAGAAGTTTGTTTTGAGACACATAACATCTAATATCACTAATTCTGAGTGCCCTCCCAAACTGTTCCTGTTAGGGGCCTTTCTCATCACACAATCTGAAATTTCTCATTTGTAGCGTCATTTTTATTCTTTCTTTGAAAACTTGCAAGAAGAAATCAGTTTTACTTACATTTTTACTGGATAATATGACTTTTCTGATGACTTTTCTGTTCATTAGCTCACTGATTCATTCTCTTGCCTACACATTTTTTATATTTGAATTGTTCCGATATCAGTAATAGTCATAATGCAGATATTTTCATATTTCCTTTTTTAACTTCAATTCACTTTTGTGTTTATTTTTACTTTAAACCCTTTGATTTTTTAAAAATTATGTTCATCTATCTGTATTTTCATTGATATTGTATATACCTTGTGTCACGCAATGTCTATCCATCTGCACCAAAGTTAATGAAAAATTTCCTAGACTTTGACTAAACATTACCATTTCATTTTAATATTGACTTGAAACTCTTTTAAATATGATTCTTGATACAAAATCCATAACACTTTATTAATATTTGGGAATATTTATACTCATCTTAAATTTTATTAAATATACTCATAATATTACTTATGTATATGTACCCTAGATAATACATTGTTAATTATTTAAGAGTCCACTTGATACATTGTAAAAAATGCAAGTTGTAGATGATGTATAGATTGATATGTGTGAAACTGAACTATATGTAGACATTAGTTTTGAATTTTGCTCCCTTAATCACATGACACAATAGTTGCATATTTTTATTTCAATAATGATGGGAACATATTGGGAATGCAAAATTATTTAGTTAATTATTAGTTTTAAAGCTTAATGTTAACAGTACTTTAGTTTTTAAGTTTCCTTTTTCTAATAACCTGAAGAATATTTTTAAGTATAATCCCATTTTTTAATCACTGTATTATTTTCATCATTTCTTATTCCTATTTTGCAGATGTATAAATATTTGCTCAAGATATTACATTAATTTGATCAGTGTCATAGGGACAGAACAACCGGAAAATCTGTATCACACCCCAGATCATAATGATGACTTTACTGTTTTCATATTGTACTGGTTAAGAACTTTTTATCAACAAGAAGAAAGATTTGGGGTGCATTTCAGTTTTATTATCTACCAAGGTAGCATAGCTAATGCTGCTACTTAAGTTGAATCTGGTAATTATAAAACTATGAAAAATTAAGTGAGAATTTCATTTAGTGCATACATTAAACCCCACCACCAATTAAACCTGGGTAAGCATTAAATCATAAATTAACACCTCCTCATTAATGGTATGTTTATATTTTAACTTTATAAGTTATTTTTTGAAAAGTCCAAAAATTATTTCCTTTAAGAAATTTCATTTTACCAATCATATAGTGAATGAAATATTGTACTTTGACGTTCTAATAAGGACAGCAGCTATCCAATACATAACTCAAAAAAGTAGAATTTGTCATAGATATTCATAGCACATCTGATCCCTCCAGCTAAAATTTTTTAATATTTTTGGATACTTCTTTTATTGAAATTGAAAATGAAAAAGTATTTCAAGTTACTGAAATGATGAAAATGCTATTTTTAAAATGAATGGCTTTATTACTTGAAAGAGATATTATATTTTCAAATGATCTAGTGAGCACAATAACAGAAGTCTCATCACACTGCTTTGGAAACCATGGCTAAGATATATATTTTTTCCAAATAAATGTGTCATAAATACACTTACACACAAGTTTATTCACAAATGTGCAGAACTGTCTATTTGCTAGGATGTTTCTGCCTTATATATCATCAACTAATCTTGATGTCATTATTCAAAATTCCTCTACATCAATATTTCATCCCTTATAAAAGAAAAGTATAGGCTTCAATTATATGTAGGTTCTAACAAAACATAGAAGAAATAGAGGGCAAGTTTAAAAGCAATTAACACTTTTTTTTTTTTTTTCCTTTCCTGAAGGTGAGGAAAGAGATTAATCATTAATGGTTAAGGAGACAGAAGGAAAGGGATGGTCAGAAACAATAATACTTTAAAACATATTCAGATAACACTTAGTAATAGCAATTTTTAATACCAGTTTTGAAAAATATGTGGATTTTTTTCTTATAGTCTGACTTCTGTGGCCACATCATTATCTTCTGGTCAGAAGAATCAGAGGAAGATCTGTGAGTAACTACGGGAAAGAGTCCTCAAAAGGGAGCACATTCTTTTCCATGCTACTTCGTGTCTAAATGGAGAATATTAAAACATGAATATTGGCAGATACAGCATGACAGAAACTTAGGTAACGGGTGATCTCACATCTCAACACCCAGGGGCTGCTCTACATTTATATGTGATGCACAAAAGCTTCTACTTTGATTGAACCACTGTGATTTTGGGCTTTATGTGCCAAACAGCTGCACCAAATGACAACTTATAAAATCATATTTATGTTGCCACTTAATTCTAATTGTGGATATGTATATGCTTGCATATACTTCCATTAGCCATTACTTTACTCTTTAATTATTTGTGTGTGTGTATGTGTGTGTGTGTGTGTGTGTGTAGATATAGAGTAATGCACATGAGTGATTTTGTGGGAAATGAAAGTATTTCTGATTTATACTGTATTGACCTTCTAGTTGGGCAATAGTTTTGTCTTATATAAATGATTTTTATATGTATTGAACATATTTCTTTCTTTGCCTACTTGTCAAAGTTTATAATTATGTCATGTGTGAAAACATTATTTTAGGCAGAGTAATATGTACGTAATTTGATAAAGCATTAGTTATATGGTCATATTTTCCACATTCTAGTTAAAAATGTCTTTTCTCCATTTATGACCTCTCTAATAATTCTATTTAAAACTCTTTATTTTTAACGATTGAATATTTTTCTATTTTTTCTTATTGTTCCATTTGTGACCTGTTAGAAAACTAGGTTATATAATTGACTTATAATTTTGTAGTTTCAAGGATTCCTGATGATTTTGCTATTAGCATATGTACTTTTTAAATAGATGTTATAATACTACTTTATTTAAAAGTTATCATTTACCAGAGTAATTTTTTGTCTTCATACATATACTTAGCATAATAATGACCATATCATTCCACCATCTTTCCTGCCCCCATGCTCCCTCCCTATCCCCTCTCTCCCCTTTGCATATCTAAAGTTCCTCCATTCCTCCCATGCCCCCACATCCCCAGAATTCCCATTATGGATCAGCATCCACATATCAGAGAAAACATTCCACCTTTGCTTTGGGGGCTTTGGCTTACTTCACTCAGCATAATGTTCTTCAATTCCATCCATTTATCTGTAAATGCCACGATTTTATTCTTGTTCAATGTTGAGTAATATTCCATTGTGTATATATACCACAGTTTCTTTATCCTTTCATCTACTGAAGAATATCTAGGTTGGTCCCACAGTTTAGCTATTGTAAATTGTGCTGCTACAAACATTGATTTGGCTGTGTCCCTGTAGTGTGCTGTTTTTAAGTCCTTTGGGTATACACTGAGGAGAGGAATAGCTGGGTCAAATGGTGGTTCCATTCCCAATTTTCCAAGGAATCTCCATACTGCTTTCCATATTGGTTTCAGCAATTTGCAGTCCCACCAGCAGTGTATGTGTGTACTTTTCTCCTCAAATCCTTGTCAACATTTATTGTTGTTTGTATTCTTAATAGTTGTCATTAATAGCAAATGTAGGCAAAGCATAAAGTCTGGGGGCAAATTCATAAAACTACTAAACTTGATTGAAAAATTAGTAGTAATAATAATATCAGTAGAAGTAACATATAACATATATAGTCCATACATGGACATACATAGGATAGCATGAGTACTTTTATGTGCACTGATTTGGCCTGTATTTGCTTTATATTTTGGTTGGTATATGTGAGTGTAGCTCAGCCGCATTTCTTGGGCTCTGTGTCTATCACATCTTTATCACTTCTTGTAGTTTTTATTCTTGCTGCATCATTGTGCTTTCTTCTCTTTCTGTAAGTTTTGAGCAATGTGTATTTTAATCTAGATCGTATCTTTTGGCACTATTAATTAAGTTTTCTTTATTTTAATTGTGTTGCTTGGGTTTAGTCCTATCAAATTATATTGTGCTTTTACACGTAGCAGACTGTACTATTCTGTGCTTCTGACATGTTTATTTTCTCTCTTTCTTTTTGTCTTCTCTTTCTCTCCCACCCCTTTTTGGACTGTTAGCATTATTTTTCTGTTAACTTCTTACAGTGATTAGAAAGTGGCTCATTTTACTACTTTTCTTTCACAGAGTGGCCCAACCATTTTTTCCTGCATGAAATACACCTACTATTGACCAACTGTTCTACCTGTCAATCAATCTATGGCTTTCCATGCTTTACATCTGGTTTTAACTATTATTCCTTACACTTTTATTTACCTCCCAAACCTCCCAAATTATTGCAATGTTTTCCTTTTCTTTTTTTATATTTATGCACTTATTTAGTAATATTTATATTTACAGTTGCTTTTCTCCCTCCACTTCTGTTCAATTTCTAGTGTCTGAAGTAAATACTTAGTATATTTAGTAATATCAACGACTATATATGTTATATGTTATTTCTATTGATGTTATTATTACCACTAATTTTTCAATCAAGTTTAGTAGTTTTATGAATTTGACCCCAGACTTTATGCTTTGCCTATATTAGACACAATGTAGGTTTCATTTTCTGTACAAAAATTGTAATAAAAATCTCAACATCAATACATGATATGTCCAGATCTGGCACTGATACCCTGTTCTTCAGAGTTTGTGCAATATCGACTTGCTTATTTCCAAATTTGGTTTATTCGTCCTTCTTGGGTCTCTGGAATCTATGGATGTTCATCTGTATTTTGAAAACCTTGATCATGTAAATTGGTTTGGTTTATTTTATCCATGATTTCTTGCTATTTTTAGTAGAAAGGAGTAAGTGTTATCGTTTGGTTACCATATTCTGTAAGAAAAAAACTATAAGACCTCTTGGATTTTTGTCTTTGGGGAAATAATTCAATATCCACTTTAATATTATTTTAATAAATAATGCAAAACCTGCAAAATGTTTTTGTAAAGGTCCAGACAGTAAATATTACAGACTTGGCTGTCTCTAAGATCTTTGTTGCACTACTCAACTGTGCCACTGCAGTAACAGAGCAGAAAATACACAGATGAATGGGTGTGAGTCTCTTCCAGCAAACTGAAAAAAAAAAAAAGTTTTATAATAGAATTGGCCTGAAGGCCATATGTTGCTTATTTCTGCTGTAATGCACTTTATAGTACTTACAGTTTCTAAGACTTGGTAATAGTGGAAAACATGAAGATTTCCCAAAAAACTAAAAGTAGAGTTACCATATTATCCATCCACTTCTTAGTAAATATCCAAGGAAACAAAACCAAGATACTGAAGAGACATCTACTCTATCACATTAATTGTAACACCGTTTAAAAATTCAAGAAATGGAAGTAAACTACAATGTCCATTACCTGATGAATAGATTTAAAAAAGCATGGTACATATACAAAATGTAATGTTATTCAACTATAAAAAGGGATAAAATTATGTCATTTATAACATCTATTGGACTGGAGACCACTGTGTTACGTGCAATAAACAAGGCAGAGAAAGATAAATATTAGATAGAGACTGGGGAGAGAAGGAGTGAGAAAGAAATGGGGTGATGTTGGTCTAAAAGTAGTAAGTTAAAATTAAGAGCAAGTAGCTCTGGCGCACTATTGCACAGTAAGTTAAGTTTAGATAACGAATATGTTGATATGTTTTTTTTAAATGTAGAAGAAAACATTTTGAATGTTTTCCTATTAAAAAGTGATAAATTTTGGAGATGACAGATATGTTTAACCTAGTTACAAAATGTATATATGGATCTAAATATCACATGGCATCCATTTAATATGCACAATTTTTTAAATTAATGAAACATTTTATAATTTAATTTTAAAAGCATGCAGTGTACATTTGATGAATTTTTCTGATCTTTTTCATGAAATATCTCTTATCTACTTTAATATTTGTTTCTGTATCACTTATAGTGTTATATCATACACTTCTGTATGAAAAATAGTAAATGAGTTTATCTTATTTATGCTCATGTAGTACTTCAGAGAATTAGAATTTGCACTGTTGTTAAATACTAACTACTGAGCAAGAATATATAAACTACACTCATGCATTGTGCCTTTTCTGCTCTTATCTATAGAGTCTCACTAGAAGTTCCACATCCATTCATGGAAGCCCTAGAACTTGCATTAAGAACACTGGATAAGAATTTTTTGAACATATATTTTAAATGTAATAACATGTGCCAAAGATACATGCAGCAATCAGTAACATGGTAAGAACTAAATTTGGTGGTAGATCAAAGGATCAGGGCACTGCGGCAGGCAGAGGATCAAACAAAAGAGAGGGAGAGAATATAAACTTGCACAGAAGAAGGGAAAATCCACCAAAAGCACTCCAGAAGGCAGAACGCCCCACTAGTCTATTCAGGGGAACAAGGCCGGCTCTCACTATAGGACACAGCTTATCCTTGAAGGCATCTCCTATCCATACTGCATTTTTCTTTGGTAGACTAACCACATAAAACAAGGTTGCAACTAAAATTTGTATTATTCCAGCAAAGTAAATGGAAATTGTTTCTTAATCTATATTTTAAATCATAAATGAATTATTGATAACTGTCTTCATCATAATTCCCATTTTCTTTCATTTAAATACCCACCATCCTAATCCTTAACTAATTTTTTCTTATACTGATATCAGATATTTACAAAAAGCATATCAAATAGCAAAATAATTCAAGACAATTAATTCCCATGATCTAGTAAGGGACTTAAGAGAAAGAGATTAAATTTAATGTTCATTGAAAATCACATATAGATTTTAAAACTATAAAAATCATAGCACATGTTAAAATTTAAAAAAATATATATTTATTTGGGAAAACCTGTAATAGCAAAATGTAAACACTGTTATATATATATTTTATAGATATATATATCTATAAAAATCTTAGGAAAGATTTTGTTTACTAATTAAAGCTCTGAAATAATTCAAAATTACAAATATTTCTAGGCTATAGCAAGACATATCGTATAACTTTTGATGTACCACAACATTTTAGACCTGGGCAGAATCTCACTTTTATATTTAATATAAAAAAATAAAATATTAATTTGGAAATGGAATTCTACATTAACTGAAGCATTTAGAAACTAAGTGAGAATAAGTTAACTATGATGTAATTTGAATGTTTGTGTTAAATTCTAACGTCGAAACTCTTACCCTTAGATGAAGCATGTTAGGAGAGCTTGGGGAGGTGATTAGGACAGAAGGGTGGAGCCCTCCTGAATGGATTAGTGCCTTATGCAGACACATGAGAGCTAGCTATCTGTACCAGGTGAGGACACAACATGATCTATGAACTAGAAAAAAAGCCCTTGATGGACACAGAATCTGCCAGTATATTGATCTTCAGCTTCCCAGTCTCCAGAACTGTAAGGAATAAATTATTGCTGTTTATAACCTAAACGAAAAAAAAAAAATACAGAGGCTAAAATGGGCAGTCAACTACATGCGATATTATTGGAATGTTTAGGAAATATTTGAAGAATCTTAAATATGAAGAGAGACTTGTGTCACTGGTGCCTGTAATGTCAGCAATTAGGGAGATGGAGACAAGAAGATTACAAGTAGTGAGACCCTGTCTCAAAACAAAAAATAAACTGGGCTGGGAATGTAGCTTACTGATTAAGCGTCCCTGGATTCAATCCCTGGTACCCAGTAATATATAGATATATATGAATTTGTCATGCATGTAATAACTGCTTAAATATATGATGACTGACCTCTTTGTTTCATTTTTAGAATAATTATAAAATTACTTATGATTATAAGACATGATCACCTTTAAATTTACAACTGAGTTCTTAATGACCATTCCTATGTTTGTTAATTGGGAAATTTCACATTGAATAAGTAAAAATCAGTAAATAACAGGAACAATCTTATTCTCTTCCATTTCTACTTGTTCAGACATGAACCATGGGACTAGATGTCTACTTTCCTAGTACCTGGATATGTTCCCATGTTCATCACAACAGAGATCCTATGACTCGACTCTTCAGTTAGATGAGCAACTCTCAAGTGACTTCAAGTCATGAAAAGTTACAGTTGTCCTTAAGTATCCAGTCCAATAAATAGTTCAAAATTGCAGGTTATTTAGAAATAAATGGGTTCCCTTTCTGCTATTCAGAACTAACCATGGAAGTCTTCAGTGGACAGAAGGATAAAAACTGATCTATGTTTTACTTTATTGGTTCTGTGATTAATGTCAGCTTGACAGGGATTTAAAATTAATTCTCTTTGGGGGACCCCCCTTTTTAGGGCTATGGAGAATCCCCAAGATTTGGCCTCTCTGGACAGCTATTCTCTCTTTTTCAGTGTGAATCTATAAGCCCAAGTTCTGTTTCAGTCTCCTTACTTCTTAATGAGGCAATTGTAATCTGAACTAATGCCAGGCAATTCTCTCACTTGCTTTGCTGGAATTGCATCTTTGAGTTGCTGTAAATGAATTGGCAGCCTAGAAGCCACTTTCACCAGATTCATGACTTTGATACTTCCTAGGCATGGTTTCTATAATAGTTCACTGTTTCCCAAACTTCAGGAAATCCATAATAAACTGTCTAAGGAGTCTCCTTGAAGTAAAAGAGAGTCCATTCCAATTTTTGTTTCTCCTGTTTGCTAGTAAGTCTGGACTTGCAGCACAAAACAATTCCAATTCATTCCCATCTTGATTCTCTCATCTTCTCTCTCATATATGAACTGATTTGTATGTAGGCCAGAGATTCCTAATTGTCTGATTTAACATTTGGATACCACCTGTACCAGTCACAAAGCAATCTAGAACCTCACTGCAGAAAATCAAAGTAGATATTATGAGCAGCACTCACCAAAAACCATCACAAAAATCTCAGTTTAGCATTCTCAGTATACATTTTGTCATTATTATTTGCACAAATGAATTTTATTTTATTTTCTTGCATCCTGTTGAATCACAGAAACTGAGCAAAAAACATGACCTTGTTAAGGAGTGATTGTAAAATCCCAAACGAAATTCTGGATCTTTTGGAAGAAAATAGGAAGGATTTATTCTGGCCAGGGCCAAGGGAGCAGAAGGAGATAGTTCTGCAACCCAAGACACTGAATGCAGGTTCAGAGGCCATTTAAACAGAAACAAAACAAAACAAAACAAAACAAAAAACACACACACACACACAATGAAGGGGCAGGTGAAGCAAGTACAATCATAAGTCATAAAGTGGAAAGTACCAACTAACAACATTCTTAGAATTCACACTTCTTGTACCTATTAAGAACAGCTTCATAGTTTAAAGACATTGTGTTCAGGGTGCAAGTGGATGGGAGTGTCACCTTCTATGCAAGTGGGTTCTTACAGGAAGCAGGAACAACTCCCTGCTAAGGGTGAGATTTCTAAGCAGAACCAAGTCAGCCTGACTTAACTTTCAAATCAGCCCATAACAACCTAGACTTAAAGGTAGTCAAATACAAGGTTGTTATAGGGTTTTTAAATGGATAAACAAACTAGCAAAAATAATCAAAAGTCTAAGAACAAGTACAAACTACTGATAAAAACAGTTAATTTCTATGTAATGATTTTGACCAAATAAAGTATATATATTTAACCCATAATATTTTATGAGCTGTGAACATTAGAGTCTTAAATGAGTAAGAGGTAGATGAATATTCAGTTACAATATAAAGATTAATATAACTGAAGATTCTTATGTGAAAAAAAAATATAAATCATTGAAATGTATATCTGACTGTCATGGCTATATAGTAAAATTAGTCTTACTTGATTAATGTACACCAAAAAGTGGAATCTGAAACTAATTTTTTAATATCAGGTGATTCTTCCCTTATCTCCAAATAAAGTCATTTCTCCTTTGAATAACTGCATTATTCATGAATAATAATACCATTATTTTTGGTAGTATATTTTTATTTTTCCCTATTGATCTCTGAAAACCACCCAATAGCTTCACACTATTGCAATAACCTCCAGATATTTCTTTTATATTATTTTATTCATCAAATCCATAAAAAGGCATTAAAGGAAAATTTGTTCATGTTGCTCAAATATTATTTATAATTTTATTTTTTTTTAATATTATTTTTTGGTTGTAGATGGACACAATACTTTTATTTATTTTTATGTGGTGCTGAGGATTGAACCCAGGGCCTCAGACAACTAGGAGAGCACTCTACCCCTGAGCCACAACCCCAGCTCCATTATTTATAATTTTAAAACTAATAAAAAAAATAGGTTTTATTCAAGGTTAATGTGAATGTAGAAAATAAATGGCTTACTAATTTTAACATGATGATAAAAACAAAAATCCTGAATTCCCTATGATCATTTGGTTATTATTGCTAATTGGAATAGAATTCAATAGGAGAAGTGAATATGAATGTGAAGACCAGGAGAAAACTACACAAGGAAGAACACAGCACAGTACTTCAGGCTATATTATAATACATTTTTAACTTTATTGGGGTATTTGCATTCTCAACTGTCAGTCCAGTCTAAAAAACAATATGGAAATGTTTTAAATATTTTTAAAAATGTTTTGCTTTCTTGTAAAATACATTTTAAGTATCCCAATTTTTGTACAGCTTAAAGTTGCTTGATAGAAGTGGAATTTCATCTCTGATATAGAATAAAAAATACTTTTTAGGAATTTAAAATAATCTTTTTCTAAAAAATATTGCTCTATTTGAGCTGGTTACAGTGGCCATGCCTGTAATCCTAGCAACTCTGGAGGGTGAGGTAGGAGAATTCCAAGCATAAGATCAAAGTCAGCTTCAGCAATTTATTGAGGTCATGTCTCAAAACAAACAAACAAAAAGGCCCAAAGGGCTGGCAATATAACAATTCAGTGGTAGAAGTCCCTGGGTTCAATCCCAAATACCCTCCTCCCCCCCACACACAAACATTCATATTCAGACATTGCTGTGGGAAATTGCTTTTTTATGGTTAAGAAAATGGCACAGATAAGTACACAACATTGTTATGGAAACCTATTGCCTTTCAGACCCTGATTATGATGAATTTTTAACCACCTTTCTCCTTAATGTTTTGTTTATAAACTCTATATTTTTATCAAGAGAAAACAGCATGTATATTAGTTTTTATGTTTTAAAAATAAATCTAAAAGTAACTTCCTCCTTTATATTGTGATTTGAATTTGGTGAAGTATAGAGTGCTTCATTTGTGTTTAATAATTATTTTGTGAACTCCAATTTCTCTTTTTATGTCTTTTAATATTTTTATTGAGGGTGATATTTACTGCAAGCATAAGTTTTAAAATTTGAAATTAAAAATAATTTTTTTCTAAGGAAAAATAATGAATTCACTCATTAAGTCATGAGTATGTTGGAGAAACTTAATAATTTTGAGGAATAATACAGATTAGAATTATGAATAGATTTGCCACCCATTTTTCTATTGCAAATGGTAGACGCAATGAAGAGCCCTGAGGGGCTAAGGAGACTTGGGAGAGAAGCCATTGGCTATAGGTATACCCTGTACATTTTGCACAGTAGCTTTGCAGTCTAAAGAAATATGCAAGTTCCATTTAACAACATCCCACACCCGTGCAGGATGCATGTTATAATACAAAGAGAGAAAAATCCCGATCCTAATTGACCTGAAAACTCATATTCTTAGATAGAAATAAAAACTGCTGAGATAAAAATGGTTGTCAACAATCCAATACAATTTGTTGCAGGTTGAGCAGAGAGTTGCTCAAAGAAATCCATAGATTTTTAACTTTATATAAAGCATGGTCACCACAAATAAAAGAAATTTATAATTAAGGATGTGTACAGATTATGGACTGACTATACATATTTATATCAAATCACTAATATCATACTTCCTGCTTGAGCAGCAACAGTTTGATAAACATGGGAGGGTTCCACAATGATGGAGTAGATTAGGGGAAAAAGTGAAGCTTGGAGGATCTACAGGATCCCTACCTATGCCAAAACTGATTAATCAAGTAACATATTAACAACTATTTTATGTGTACATATCTGTACAAAAATTAGGATACTTCAAATTTATTTTACAAGAAAGCAAAACATTATTTTTAAAAATTTCCATATTGTATTTTAGACTGGACTGACAGTTGAGAATGCAAATACCCCAATAAAGTTAAAAATGTATTATAATAACAGCTCAAAATGAAAAATCTAATTAAAATGTAAAAATAGAGAAAGGAAAATGGGATAGGGCTTAGAATGTGAGCTCACATTTGTCTCATGTGAGAAATACTGAAGAGTTTATTGACTGTTTTCTTGAAAATGTGAGATCTCATCTATATCTCTAATAAAAATCTCTCTGAACAGCAATTCCACATCTTAGATGCGAATACTCAAAAACTTTAGAAATAAACCATAATTTAGGTTTGTAGCATCTGATCAGTCAGATATATAAGGCTGACTATATTTTGATGCAATACTACTTCAAAACCCAGAAAAAAGAAGAAATTAAAAGTAAAATATCAATAATATACAAGTAATGCACATGTCAGATTTAATATGATGGTTGCAGTGTGAGAATTTCTGGCTCAATAAATCTTTTCTATGCTTCATTATAATTTGAGCCTTTAAAATGCTTTTATTTTCTTTTAATAGGTGATAGAAAATCTATTTTATTGTAGTATATCTTCACATATCAAGTAGATAATTTAGGATGTAGTGACCTGTATTTTATTGAATATTTTATTAGTTGCCAAATATATTGAAAAAAGACCATACATATATACACACAAACACTGCTACATACCTGACTGTGCATACATTTTTAACTTTATATAAGGCATGCATATTTTCATAAATTGAATAAATTATCTATAGAGTTATTTGTACAGTTATTCTAGAATTTAAATGGTTACTCAAGAAATTTATTATCATTGAAAAAGTAAGCTATTAATAGTGTAATAACAGAAAATATCTTCCCTTACTAATAGATTGCTTTTTCTTAATCTATATAATACTTATATAATTATTAAGACAATGGAAAAAAGAGCTTTGGAAGATGAATGGAGTTCAGAAAATTGAATGTATATATCTCTGTCTATACATACAGGTATATATGGTTTTTAAAATCTGAAATAAGGAATCATACTTGTCATTTCACATTCACAAAGATCAAGAATATGTATAATTTTTCAGACAAAATATAAAGAAGCTTAGGTATAAACCTGACAAATCAATGCAATGATGCACAAGTTATAACAAAATAGGGCTTCAGTGGGGGAACAAACTCATAAGAGGATTGCAAGGACAGATATCTCTGTCTTCTAATGAAAAGTCCACCTCCAGGATGATAATAAAAATGACCAAAGCACATTGAAGTAGCAATTATAAGATAACTTCTGTTGCTTAAATATTTTTTGATATTAAATAGGTATATGTATGTATATAAGCTATAATTATTAAACATTGTATACTTGTATTAGAGAATCACATAATACTCCAATAATATGTACATTTTTTTATTTATAAATAGAAAAAAGATTAATTTAAAGAAAATACAGTAAAGTGCAGGCACTAAGTTCATGCTTAAATATTAATGAAAATAATATAATCTATCTTCAAAGAATTGAGAGTCTATAGATGGGGTTAGGATAAATGCAAAGGCACTAGAACAAACTAAGAATATAACATGTTAAATTAAATGAACAAGCTATTCTTATCCTAATAGCTTCTCCTCCACTTTTCCTGTCTAGCTCTTTTGGTTTTATGTCAATTCTTGTATAATGGAATTCATTGGTGCCTAATGATGTCAATTCATAATGGTATCTTCTCTTCCTCATCCACAACATAAGTCACAATCAAAACCCCCACATCTTAAAGCATCCAAAAATTATCATATTTTAAATTATTGTAGTGACTTTTCCTCTCACTTGACTTCTTATAGCCCATGCACCCAAGAATGAGGAAGAGGGGGTCTTATCTGTTTGGTCACTGTTATTTCCTCATTGTCTCATAGTAGCCCATCACTAAACAACTCTTGAGTGAATCAAGACCTTTCAGGAGTGGACCCTATAAGATCTTGCCTCCAATGTATTAGTCATGTCTCCTAAAATCTTTCCAATGCTCTTTTAATACCTGTATTATACTTCAGGGCTCCATTTGTAAATAAACATTTTGACTCCTGATGCAATAGATTGTTTGAGAAGATCAAACATACTAAATATTATAGCCTTAGTAAGTTTAATTTTCCTGTTATTACGTAATTTTTTTCTGGAGTTGGGAGTATAATTTCAAAATATAAAGCCAATTATGCCATTTCCAAAGTATTTGAAAATTTCTTTACTCCCTTCAAAGAAATTATAAATTATAATATTTATATTTTATATAAATTCATCAGAAATTATATATACTTCTATTATACTTTTCTATTAGTATAAATATGTCACTCATCAGAACAGTGCTTGTTTTTACAAATTTAAATTAATAATATTTTTACTTTAAATAATCACTTATAGATAAACATCCATAACTCAAAATATAATATTTTAGTTATTTATAATAAAACATTTGATTTAATAAGTATGGTATGTCATATTTGGCATGCTATTTATATTTGATTTTCTAAGTGTAAGACATATATTTGTATTATGAAGAAAAAGTAATGTTTATTCAACTGAGTTATCTGAATTGTAAAGCCACAGAGATGTACTCTTTTGTGAGGCTCTGTTTGTGTATGTGTGTGCACGTTCATTACATTCTACCCAAAGTTATGTGCATTCAAAATAAGGTAATTAACTCTAAAATCCAATTTAATCCTGAATAAAGTATGATACATATATTTCCAGGAAAGGAGGGATAAATCAAAATACCTAATTTAAATATATAAAAGATAATTTAACCTATATTGAAGATAATAAGAAAATCTAATCATCTTTGCTTGATGCTTCTGAGAAATTTTTATATAAATTGAAAGTCATATATACAATTTGGTTTCTTTCATTCATTCTATTCAATTAAGAAAAATATAAAATACTATGTTAACCTCCAAATTTTTATCAGAAAAAGTGAGCTGTGATATTGATGTACAGAATTACACTGTTTTCAACAATTTTATTTTTATAATATGGAAGTTTTATGTCCACTAGAACAAGAATATTTTACATTCATACAAATGATATGTACTTATATATGAAAATCCCTTTCTTAACATTGAAGTATTTAGACTTAGGGTAATGAATTTATTACAAATTTATTTGAATATGGAAGTATTACTCAAAGTCAAAGATAAAATGTTTGCTACTTTTTTACTAATCTCTTCAGTATATAACATTTACTGCCACAAAATGAAGAAAAAATAAATAAAAACTTATTCTAGGGAATTGTGCACAAGGAAAATAAAGCCATTTCTGAAAAGTGACATAAAAAACTTTATAATCTAAAAATGTTTTCCATAAAATTTCATTTTGAATAATTTATGTCAACTTAATATGACTTCAAATATGTTTTGTTCTATAAACATGTTCAAGATCATTAAAATGATCATCATTTATAAGAAAAATAGTTTTATACTTGTGCTTTTACTTAAAAAATATGATATGTCCAATAGAGCTTAACAATTTTTATTTCCAATTAATTGTAAAAAGAATTTGAAGATTAATTAAAAATTATATTATTCATAATTACTGAATTAATTTACTATATTAAGAGTAGAAAACTCAGACAACATATATATAATCAAATTAAAAAAACAAAACAAATCACTATAATTCCAGAACAATACAGTAACTTGGACAAGGTTTTGGTGGGAGGTCTTTCCATATATAATTCTGTGTAAGTGCATATTTTTAACATAATACTTTGATTTTGAAGCTCAGTGTTTTTGTACCTTGCTGTAATTATTTGCAGCTCATTCAATCATTCTTTCTTTCTGTTGTGTATAGGGTTCACTTTGGTTTTGAAAGTTAGGCTTAGTTTTTATGGAGTGCAAACTATATGCCAATCACTCTTTTAGGGCCTGAGATGTACTCTAAACAAAAGAAGCATTTTCTGTCCTTGGTGAGTTTTTGTAGTAATGAGGAAGATAATTTTTAAAAATCTATGAGATGGAGGGTGATGACATTTCCAAAAATGTGACGTCAAGTAAAAAGATAAAGTGCAGAAAGCATGGGAACACGGGAACCAAAGAACAAATGCAAGGTTCTGACTTGAAAATATGCTGTCCATACGCTAAATAAAGTCAGATGCCTGGTGGGCTAGGAACGGTGATGGGAAATTGTCCAGGGGAAAAGAACTTGCTGGCATTTATAGCCCTAGTCTTGAATCCTACTATAAATTTGAGGGGAATCCATTGATAAGGTTTTGATACATTTTGAATAAAATAAACCTCAAGTGGCTATCCCATCACATCATTCTCCCTACCCCAAAGAAACTACCCTGGATGTACACAGTTACCTCATTGTGTATCTTCTTTATAACAGAGCTGTCCTGCAGAAGCAGTGAGCATCAAATGCTTGATTTTTCTAATAGCCAGAAACAGCCAAAATTATTTTAAATATGATTTTCTTAGTCAATATGTCAAATACACTATTCAGTATTTTAAATATTAATAAAATATTATACCTTTCTTTTAAAACCAGTGATCATTTTAATATTTAATCAAGCATTTAACAAATTTAGCAGCAACTTTATATATACACACACACAAACACTGTACAATATACAATTATTACATATATATTAACTCAATTGTCCAGAGTCTCAGGCCTACTTTGTGTTTTACCTGTATGATGTCTGTAATAATATGATTCTGTAATTCAAAATAAGCAATTTAAAATGAATTTTCAGAATTTAAAAATATATTACATAGTGAATAAGCATATTCTCTATGAAATTATTTCCAAGGATCTGGCAATATGTATGTATAATAATAATATTCTGAGTTCAAAGCTGATTTTTTACTACATTATGAAAAATGTGGTATAATTTTATATTAATGTAGTTCCCAAAATATTTATTTGAAAAGTGCATGTTAATAGTAAATACATGTTTAAGGACTGGTACATATGTTTTGCTCTTGTCGTTCCAAAGGTACATGCTGTCTTCCTAGTCCTTTAAAGTCAGACACTAAGCTTTTGACTTCAGACTTATATATCATATTTTAACAATCTCTATTGCTGTATTTCATATACTTACAAGTCACATATAGCTAGTAACTATGATATTGGACAGCTCCGCTTTATAGTTTTATGGATGTATTTTAAAGTATTTTTTTCTTTTTATGTATGTTATTGAGCTTGTAAAAGTGCCGATAGAATGACATATTTAAACAACTTGAGAGGCTATAGTTTATTTGCAAAGGGCTAGACTGTTGAAACCTTCCTGACTGAGAATATTTCATATGACTCAAATGATGAAAATGTACAAATGATGGAACTTCAGAGGTGCTGGTGATATTTTGCTGAAGTTTGGCATGAGATACTGGGTTTCAAACTCTGGACTCTCATGTTCATTACATAATAAAGTCATTAAACAGAAGAAGCAGGAACCACAGGGCAGCTTCTTCACAGAAGTGTTAGAGGCAGACACAACAGCACCAGTATCCCTGTTTTGAAGGAAGGCAGGAGAGCAGAACTATAGAAGCTTCATTGTTGCCTGCAGGTGGCTTTGGGGCACCATGAGCAGCATCTCAGGCTCTGTAATGGCAGCATGGGTGCCTTCAGAGGACCAGTTCTGAGGTCAGGGCCAGCTGTGGTCTGCCCGTGCGTGCACCAAACCTAGCTGCACAGACTTTGCTGCTGGTTCTTCAAGTGGCTGTTCTTCAGCCACTTAATTTGTTTTATCTCTTCTTTTAAAAGAGGTATTTAAAATTCTATATGTTGGCTAAATCAGGATGATATGGAATTAATAACAGGTAATTATGGAAACCCATAAGAGAGATATTATTTAACATGATCACAGCATATGTACTTAAATTACATGAAACAAAAATGAATCCATATAAAAATAAGATAAAATACAATACTTAAAAGTGAACAATAAGCACAAGTAGTGTACAATAAGTACAGACTACATTAAGTAGTAATCGATGCTTAGCAATGTAGAAAATTCTTGTTTGATATGGTTTCCAAGTGATACTAGCAAATATTCAAAAAGATTTAAACCTTAAATAGTGAAATTAATTTTATACTTTTTAAAGAAACTAGACAAAAAGGAGAAAATACTCAATTCTTCAAGGTTAACAAAACTGAATAAAGAAAAATAATAAGTGGGGGTAGAAGGAGATGTTATTATTGACTTTTTCTATTTTTATACATGGATATAAATACAAATTTTCTAAACTAATTACTAACTTCTTTCAGTTATAGAGTTCAAAACTGCTTGAT
This sequence comes from Ictidomys tridecemlineatus, assembly GCF_052094955.1. Classification (NCBI taxonomy): domain Eukaryota; kingdom Metazoa; phylum Chordata; class Mammalia; order Rodentia; family Sciuridae; genus Ictidomys; species Ictidomys tridecemlineatus. The sequence continues at coordinate 139,165,157 of NC_135485.1, read as the reverse complement.
GTTACAATCAAGTAATTTATGTCTCACCAGACAATTGGGTTCAAAAGTATTAACATACTTAATTCTGTATAATTCATTACAATGGTACTTGAAATTTTCTATGTATGTTTATAATTTACTGTTATTCATTTATTTTAATTTATATGGCTACATAACACATCATTATGTTTTATTTTTCTCTTCCTTTAAATCACTGTTCTTGTTCCTGGGGTCATCTCTCAATTAAACCATCTAGACCTAAGACTTTCTTGCAAGCTCTGAAGTTAATGCAATGTGAATTTAAAGTGTTGTTGTCGGGAGTGGTCCTGATAAGCAGATTCACAGGACAAGAGTCTGGGAAAGCATCAATCAAGGACTGATGGTAGGCACTTCTGAAACCCAACAATTCCATCCCTGAGAACATTACTAATAGTATGAGTGACAAGCAAAAGCCCTGCCTTGCAATGCCGTGGCAACAGTGTTTCTGGGCATACACCAACTCCAACCTGCTACCATCAGCCTTACTGGAAAATGGTTCTCAGATGCAATTTCTTAGATCCACTTCCAGACCCACTGAGTAGAATCTCTGCAGTTTAGGACCCAGCAGTGAGTACTGTAGTAAACCCTTCACATGATACTGGTCCTCTCTAGTGTTTGAGAACCAATAATCCAACAACTGAATTATTCACGAAACTAAATGGCTGCAAGGACTATAGACTCGGAGGCCTCTGTTAAATGACTCATAAGTTTTAAAGAATGAGAACGACAGGTTCAAGGCAGTTCTCTCTCAATTCTGGGTACAACATGGAATCTAAAGGTCATCTATGGCTGGAAAGACATGGTGACTCTCTAGACCCAAGGGTGTGTGTGTATGTGCATGTCTGTGTATACATTTATATATGTGTGTGTGTGTGTGTGTGTGTGTATACATATATATATATATATATATATATACACATTATGTGTTCACATATATTACATATATACAAACACACACACACACACATATATATATGCACACACAGCCAAATTTATATATACACACACACACACACACGCACACACACACACACACCTGAATGCAAGATTGTCCTAAAACCTCTGGGACAGTACATGCAACCCATGTTCATGGAGGAATGAAGTTTGTTTGTTTGTTTGTTTTTTGGTCTAAAATGATGTAAAAATAAACAAAACACCAACAAAAATAAAACCTCCTCTTATGGAGATCTTATACAATGTGGGGTGATTTTTCTTCTTAATATGTGTTTCCCTCCCCTAATTGCTTTCATGACACTAGCAAAGTGTGAGGTTACAGAAGAGTTTCAACTGGGTAAAATGGTCATTGCTCTGGGGAGAAACAGTCCACCTGTTGCATTAATGACAGTTCCTGGCTAATGACAGGTACGGGAGTGGGTCTCGCAGACACTAAAGCATGACACAAGATGCAAGGCTAGAAAGAGAAGAGGTCACTGAAATGGCTGCATGACATGGGATTTAAGATCACAGCCAGAATACTGGTGAAAAGTCATAGTACTGTGGTGCAATATTCTTAGAAGTTTGATAAGTCAATGGACTAAAATAGTGAAGTGGCCCAACCAGCCCCATTACATATGTGGAAGACCAGAAAGCACAGGGATATGGTAGGGATAAAATTCACTTCTTACCTAAAACCAGAGAAGCTACAAACTAAGGACATTTCCCAAGTGGGATAAGAGGACTTTTAATTTATGATTACGTAAATCAATGTCTTTGTGGGGTGTGGTTGCACAAAACTGTAATCCCAGTAATTCCAGTGGCAGAGATAGGAAGATCTCAATTCTTAGGCCAACACCACAATTTAGTGAGATTTTGTTTCTAAGTAAAATTAAAAGGACTGGGGATGTAGCTCTGTGATAGAGTGCCCCTGGGTTTTTTCTCCAGTACCACACAAACAAAAATACAAAAACAGAAAAGCATTTGTGGTGTCAACATCTTTGAGTAGTTAAATGATTAAATCCCTCAGAAGGTCAGTTTTGACATTGACAGTCATGGAAAAGAGTTTTGCTTTTTATGGGAATGAGATAATTTTGATGCTTAGAAATTGATGCTTAGCCATCAAATGCACTTCAGAAATATTAGTGTAACAGAGAGTAAGGACAGAGGAGCAGCATAAGACTGGGTCAGCAGGGATCTATAGTGATCCTTGATGGCTGATACAGCAAGTGTTTGGGGGACTGACCTAGTTGTTCCCTGATTTTTACAAAGAGAAAATCAAATCCAAGCTGGTCAAATAGAAGGTATCATAATGGACAATAAAGACTGATTGCTCAGTTTCCAGATATGAGCAGTTTTTAAGCCCAGAATCCATACATAAGAAGGCTGGGTTTCTTTGAAAATGAACCGGAAACACTGCTATAAATGAGGACAGAAAATATTCTTGCAAGTCTCCCAAAAGTTGTGTGGTTATTTATCAGGGTAATTTATATGTTGGTTGAAGGAGGAAATTTTCACAGTTATAGACCAGGATCTGAGATGGCACTGATACCTGGAGGTGGGTAATGGATTTCTTTTTAGGCAAGAAGCGTATGGGAATCAGGTGATAAATGGAGTCCTGTTCTACCTCTGCGTTTCAGCAAATAAAATGCCCTCAAGCTCACACTAGTGTCATTTCTCTGATTCCAAAGTAGATAATTGTAGGTACATTTACTGATTGACCCAAAGCTCACATCAGTCCACTTGCCAATGTTTAATAAAACAAGGGAAAATCATGGGTAGTCTCCAGTGATAATGTTCATGCTATATAAACAAAGATAGAGAACCTGGAGACTCAGTGTCATCACTTTATAAGATAGCATGATTTCCTGCTGTTTTCAAATTCAGACTGTTTTTTTCCTAAATGGAGCACAGTGCCTGAAGAAAACCGTGTCTCCAGGACCAAGCACTTCAACATCATGATTTCATGGCATGGAAATAACTCCACGGTCCCTTTTCAAAGGGACCTACAGATATTTATTTAGGCCAATACTCGAAATGAAAAAGACACATACATTTTTAGAGATTATTATTCATGGGTATCATGTTGGCAGTGATGTGAAGCACACCAAATATCACGATGAGCTCCCAATTGCAGGAAACACAGGGGAATATGGAAATGTGGATGCATGGTGGGGTTAGAGTCACAGTGAGTCCATTTTGAGTCTACAAACTGACCAGATAGTTATCTCTCCAGTCTCTAAATTTATAATTGGTTTAAATCATCTCAGTAATAGGAAGAATCTCCTGTTCATTCTTCATCTTGTAAGGTAAGATTATTATTGTAAAGTCTAAGAGCAAAATTGGACCTGCTTCCTCTGGGGGAAAGATCATTTCACTTTTCTGCATTGTCAGAACTTTCAGATAAAAGAAAAAATTGACAAGCTATAAAGATAGAAAATATGCCATACTTACCAGAAAAAATTGCTCTTCAAGTCGAAGGTATTGTATCTGTAGCCAGGGTCCTATATGTTAAAGGTAATATAAAGCTGAGTCACTTGTTTAAATTACAAAGTGTTATAAAAGTCTATCTCATCTCATTCCAAGAGAGGATTTGTTACATGAAAATGATAATGTTCATCTCACTGACTCAAAAACAAAAGCAAAGTCCCAGGTAAGCTGTCAAAGAGTTCCTGTATAATCTGAGATGCATAATTTTGTGACGCTTACCTTGCAAATGTGAAGGTTATATCTGTCCTCTTTGGACCACTCAATATGATTAGGGTACAGGTCATCTGTGCTGCCACTGCTGAAATATTACATGTAATCTCTGATTCAGAAACTTCATATTGGCTTTCAGAAAAAATAAATAAATATTTTAAAAATGTACTAACCTCTAGATAATTCAGTAAATCTAAAACAATACTGAATCCCACAGAGAAATGGCAGAAATTAGTACAACCTCTAAAGACTTGCAGAATCTATGGTTCCATCACATTCCCACTTAATTTACACATCTGTATCTCCACCTTCCCACCACCTCTCACAAAAAGAAACAGATGGAAATTGAGTAATGACAACTGCAATCTCAACCAGGTAATAGCCCTTCAAGTGCAGCTGCTATACCAGATGCCATATATTTGCTAGAGAAAATTAACATGGCCTCTGGTACACAGTAGGCAGCCATTGATTTGGCAAATTTGTTCTTTTCCATTTTTATCAGAAAAGCAAAACTGAAACAGTTTGTCCTTACTTGGAACCAACCTCAGTATTCGTTCATAATCTTGCCCAGGGCTGTGTTGTTTCTCCCACCTTCTGCACTAAAATCATCCAAAAGAACCAGCTGGATGTCCTGCAAATACCGTCCTTCCACTGATGAGTGAAAGCCTGAATCACACCACCCGTGTAGCCAGGGCTCCTGGCAGAGTTGCTCCTTGAGTTTGATAGGAATCTAGAATAGAATAGGAAGGAAGATAGGAAGAGATGATCCAAACCAGCTCCGGCCCAGAGCCTATCTGCAATAGCAGAAGATGAGACTAGTCCCACTAGCCTTCCTCTTTTATATTTCCCTCGGGAAAATAAGCTAGAATCCCAGAGAATTCACTCTCAAAAACCATCATATAAAGAAATAGTTCAATGTAGCTAAATGGGTATATCAGTCTCTTGCATTACTAAAATGAATATCTGAGAAAAGTTAACCCTTATAAAACAAGAGGATTGGTTGGCCTCACCTTTTTGGAGGCTGAGGGCTCAACTGTGGAGGGCCTCACTGCAGATGGCAGAGCCAAGGGAGGCACCATCTCTCAGCACAGGAAGCAGAAAGACTGGGTGGGGCGGGATTTCCCAAATCTCCTTCCTGGAATTTACCAGGGTGCCCAAGATCGGCTTCAGCTCCTCCTAAGAGTTCAGCTAAAGATCAAAGGGCCTCCCATCAGGCCCCAGCCCTTAGGGGTGCGCACCAGCTCCCCACACACGACCTCTGGAACCCTGCTTCCAACCCAGGAACCACTGGGGGACACACTCGAGCCTCAGTGAGGAGTAAAGACATGGATTTTGTGGTCTTCTACCCAGAGTCTTCCTGGAGAACAAGATATTTACTCATATTTCCTTCAGTTTCCTTCAGTTTCCTGGAGCACTGCCTGCCACCCCCACCAAAAGAAAAAAAACAAAATAAGCAGCTATGGGTTATCAGCCCTCTTCTGAATTTGCCTTATCTAAAGAAAACAGGGTTTGTTAAGGAGACAGGTTCTTCTGAGGCAGCCCACAGCCAACAACTTTAGAGGAAGGTGCAGGTTTACCCCTCACCCCAGTCCACTGCTCCTCCCAACAGCCGTCCTATCCCCACAGCCCTCTGAGTACTCCCTGGGGATTTTGTACCACAGCCTAACGTCTCTTATTTCCCTAGGCCGCTTCCTTCCTTTCCCCACACAAACCTAACCCAGGAAAATCCCCTGTTCAAGTCCTTTACTTTCTGCCTGTCGTGGTGGTGATATTGGTGATGCATGCCTGTAATCCAGTGACTCAGGAGGCTGAGGCATGGGGATCATGAGTTCAAAGCCAGCCTCAGCAATTTAGCCAGGCCACCACCAACTCAGAGAGACCCTGTCCCTAATAAAATATAAAAAAGGACTGGGAATGTGGCTCAGTGGTTGGCCTTCCTGGGATCAACCCCTGGTACCAATAATAATAATAATAATAATAATAATAATAATAATAATAATAATAATCCTACACATTCTCCTTTCTCCCTCTCATGGTCTGCTGACAGGAGAAGTCAATCTGTAGCAGAAGGTAAGTAAAGGTGGATGTTCCAGACACTTTCACTTCTGACCTAATCAGATAATTAAAATCCTTAGCACAAGAATGTGAAGGAACAACGCATGGTGTGTTTTCCTAATTAACCTCACTAGCATACGCTAAGACTGACAGTGTGACTTCATATATTTCTCTGTGCAAACAATTAGTTCAGCATGGATCTTTAATAGTCTCACTCTTGAATCACCCTGATGATATGTATGCCAGCCAAGTGAGCAGGCACCATCCTTCCATGTACCTTGTCACACGATCCACAACATGTCAAGCTCATAATATTTAACAAGACAGTTCAATGAAATTATTCACTGTTTTGTTTACAACATGATTTTTAAATAAATATGGTTAGAGTAGTATGACCTTTAGAAACAAAAATAACTGTAAATATTCCTATGAAATAATCCAGTGGGTAAAGTTCGATAAAATATTGAAGTTTTTTTTTTTTTTAATTTGATAATTGTTGTCATAAAATTATTTGTCAGTTGAGAAAAAACTTGACATTTCCCCAGAGGCATTTTTTCTGTTCTGAAAAACCAAAAAACAAACAGGAAAGAAATTTATTCCCAGGAGATATAATATCAAATCCATATAAACAAATCAATGATAAATTCCAAAATAATAAAGTCACAAATATTTTTCATTAAACACACTATTTTTACAGAACTTCATATTAAATAAAACTATACTAAAAACAGTATTGCTTATCCTGAATAATTTCACATTCATATAATGTCTACAAAATATGTTTTAAAAGACAAAATTATAGTGATAATTTAAAACTTCTCATTTATATTTGATTGAGCTTTGAGTATGCCTTATTGAAATTAAACCATCTCCCTAAATAGAGAAGAACACCAGTGAAAGATCAACATTATTTTCTGTCTTTTAATTCTGAGAGGTAATACATGTCAGTTTGTGTGAGAGCAAATTGAATGAACTGTTTATTTTTCAGAAACAGATTCCATGTTGTGAATGTGGTTCTCTGACAATTACCTGCATTTGAAAACAATGTTTTATAACTGTGCAGAAATATGGTTAAAAACTGGAATGTTTTTCCTAGGGGACTTTATTAAAAGAGGCAATAAGTATATTTCTTTGGTATCTCTAGTTAAACAAGCATTCATCTCTACTAACCCCAGAATTTCCAGTAATGTTAAATTAAAGAAATAACAGAAAAAAATTTAAATAAGCATGAGCTCCGAAAGAGAGGGTAAGGAGATAATGTGAGACAATGGAGGTAAACAACTTCAGGTTAATAAATGAGCTGCAGCCTGTGCCTTGGCTGACCAGCTACAGACTGACAGCAGTGACCAACTTCAGCTGAGGGTCAGGTCCCTGCCTGGTGCGGCTTTCCTTCTCACGTCTGCAGGGTGAGTGCTGCTTTCAGATTCTGAGACGACTCCAGGGCAGCTAGGAGTCGATGAGACCAGGTCAGCTGCACAGTAAGGAGAACACCCCAGAACGACCCTCAAAATCCAGGAGCAGAAGCCGCGAGTTAGAATTTTCTGATCCAGCTCAGTAGTGCCTACCTCAGGGATAATAACACATTGTGACAAAAACGGTTGTGGTGGTGACATTGCCTCAGCAGTGACCACCACTCAAAACCTTCAATTTGGCCTTCTTCCTGCTTTTCTCATTCGACCCTTTCCTCAAATCCTGCTTTATTGGGTTTATGCTACAAAATAACTAATGAAAGCCAGGTACCTTTCTCCTTCTCTGACACCAGAGGAGATACTGCACAGAAGCAAGTCAGAAGTCAGACTCCCAAGTCAGGGTTCCAGAAGTGGATCACTCCCTCGTCAGGGGAGTAGGAGAACTGTACCTCTGCAGTGATCTAGGGAGACATGGTGACTTCCAGAGGGCTGTGACACCAAGAGGATGAAAACTGTGGTAGGTGGGAGGGAGACAGGGCAAGGGGAAGACACCAACCTTTAGGGAGTTCAGCCCCACCCAGGGGATTGGCCCACACTTTACCTGAAGCTCCTTCCTAAAAGGGGAAACTGGGCCATCTTGAGGGTAAAGTGAGGAAGCTAGATGACCACCAGGGGGACTCAAGACCGTGAAGGGAAAGCCCCCAGTCTTGGACATAGCCAATAGCCAAGGGACTCATATTAAGTTGTTGTTATCTAATATATCATTAGCATTGCAGTCTGCTCCCCGTCCTGTGCATTTTCTAGAACAATGAAACTTATGCATGGGCAGTAGAAAAGAAATTATGTAAAATTCAGCTGTCAATCAAGGAGCCATCAACCTTAGATCCACTCAGGGGCGGAGGGGAAAAACTAGAATAACCCAATAAAAGCCAGCTCCACTGTGTAGATAGGACCTTGAGCTACTCGGCAGCTTGGCCCACTTTGCTCTCCCAGAGTGCTACTTTGACTTGTACTAAACCCAGCCTATCAACACCTTGCGTCTTACTTGATTCTTTGCTCTGGTCGCCAGAGCAAAGAGAAGGAACCCGTGGGGATCCCCGCCCTTAGGCCACTAACAACTCCAACCTATGGTGAATTGCTAATAAATAGAGGAAAAAGTGAAATAGGATTTTTCAATAACTCTAATAGAGTTGAACTGTGATTTAAGAATTTGGGACTTGATTAGCTTTTTGATTAACTATAGAAGTTTTGAAAAAAGTTAGATAACCTAATCTATCTCCTATTATTATTTAATCAACTTCCTGGATGCCATAAGAGCAAGAAGTCCTTTAATAGGGAAACATTGAAAGATGCTCTCAGGTCCCACAGTGATAGGAAAGACCGGGTTGACAATCTATGCATCAATGTGCTTAATATATCTTTAAATTCACTGCAAGCTGCATTGAAATCTCAGTAGGCTTTTATGTATTCTTCACCCTAAAGTATATACAAAAATGTAGTGAAGTTCAGTGGCCAAAGCAACCATAATAAAACTAATAAACTTAACAATATATTGTGGTACTTAAAAATTATGTGAGGGAACACACATGTTAATCAGCTAGATTTACTCACTCTACAAATATACGTATACTTCAAAATATTATGTTATACATGATAAATACATTCAAAAAATTGTATCCTTCAATTTAAGAAAAAAATCAGCAGAATATACTGGGAACATTCTTTCAATTGAGTTCAAGACTTATTTGAAAGCTCCAGTAATCTAACTTATTTCTTAAAATAATCAGGCTTCATTGTGTGTATCATTCTCAGGTTTACAGTCTAGTATCTCCTTATCTAAAGTAGGTGCAATACAGTAAATAAGAGTCCATAGGTGAAAGTGCTCTCCTTCAATGGGATCTAGGGCTAAAAACATATGACTCAATACACCATTGGTAAGTAATCATGACTTTCAACTGATCCAGGTTCTTTATCACCAGTTCTCTATTTTCTTTGATTTCATCCATTTAGCAAAAGTAGATTACCTATATACCTTGGGATACTAGATTTCTTAAGCGTTCACTTCTCATTTTTATGAGCCTTTTGACTCTTACTCCCATGATTGACATGGTAGTTCTGACAATTCAAATTCAATTTGTGTAAGTGACTTCATTTTTTTAAGTTTCCAAGTTCAACTCAGCAGTGTGTTAACATTGTACCATGAGGACCTTGCTAGGGTGTTCTTTCTGCTTTCAGATGTTCCTGTATCCACATGGATAAGTTAGAACCTTTTCAACTTCATAGACACTCCCTTTGTTCTGTAACCTCAGGTTACTTTTTTTTATATGCACTGGACTGTTTTCTGCTGATAAGTAATGATAGGTCATCAGAATTTATGACCTAGGAACTGCACTCTCAAAGATGTATTTTTCTCTAATTATTGTTTTGGCAGCCAAAGTGAAGCATGTATGGATTCTGAAGGGGCTGAGGCTTTTGTAAGACAGAGGCTCCTCATAGGAAGGGATGAGGATGCAGATTATAACTTCTGAAAAGAAATGATTAGACATTACTTCAGGCCCAAAGAGTCGTAGGGAATCTGAAGTTTCAAGGTTTTGAACATGTTGAATTAGATATTCCCGACTAAGGTCAAAGGATAAGAGTCTTCTCATATGCAGAGAAAAATCTTTGGTTCAGACTCTGCCGTAAATTGGCCATTAATCATCTCCATTCTGTCATTATCATCCTCAAATGCATCTATATCATTCAGTTGAAGGCATCTTACTGTATGGTCTTGTTACTACTTCAACCCTGGAACACCTTAGATGTCTGAGATATGGCATTAGAGCATTTTACATTTTCCTCTATTGTTATTTAATCCTAGTTCACCACTTATTGCAGTAAATACAATATCCCCATTACTTCAAAACGGGGTGATGGTAATCTTTCTCATACCAACAATGATATTCTCACGTCCATCTCAGTGTTAGGAATCCAGCAACAAAACCCCATTTGGTGTTTATTTCCTTGAACTTCCTCATGCATCAACTTTCTCAGGTCATTTTTTCCAGGTTTCAAAAATGGAGAGGTGAATGAAGAAAACATGTTAGGGAGTGTTTTGGGGACGATCACCTGTAAGCAGTGGTGTGCTGGTAAGCCAGCTTCTTACTGATATGCAGAATCTGCTGGGTTCTGTGGTCTGGCCACCCACCAAAAGTGGAACTAACAAGATTTCTGAATGCTAAAAGTCAGCTTTCACTGGCTTCAAAAGACACACCACACAATAGTGTGTGAAGAAGGCAGGATTGGGCACAGGAGAATGTGAAGTATAATTCAGTTATGAGACATGGCTTTGAGGATCCTCCAGAGAGTTCTCAAACTGGTTTAACCTTCAGAGATGTCTTGAGTTGAGTCAAAATGGGCAGAGAAGGCATCTCCCTTCAGCTGAGACCATTTCCTGGGGAGGGATTTAGCAATGAGTTGTCATGAACTGGGATGATGAGGGTTTCCATCTGAGAGTAATATCTTTGGATTTATCATTTGCTGCTGCGGTTTAGGAGAAAGGAGAGCAGATAAGGAGTTGTATAATTCTTATGTGGTAATCTGTTAGTGATTTGTGAAACCACATATAAGTGGGTTGAAAGTTGATGGACGTAGGGAACATAGCACACCACATAACAAGGATCTATTTAGAGATACTAGAGATTGCAATCATAGGAGTAGCCTTTTTTTTTTTCTATGTTGTGTCTTCCTGGAAAATCAGAGTGCACATCTGGCCTTTAAGTTTACTTCAGGAAGAGCCTGGTTCTTTCCACCTCATCGTCACCTGAAAGACACAGCAAATGAACAGTCAGAATCAAAGGTGAGACTTTGGATACTTCCAAACTTATTCCCAGAAGGATTGTCAACACTTCCAAGAAAAATGATTACAATTACCTCAAAAGAAAAGCAAAAAATTGAATTACACAGGAAAGTCAACAAATGTTTCCTGTCAAGGACCAGATAGTAATATTTTAACTTTGTGGGATTTATGGTCACAACCACTTAACTCTGCTTTTGTAGAACTTATGCCATCATAGATAATAAATAAATGGTTATGAATTTGTTCCAATAGCATTTTATTTATCAAGATGGGCAGACTCCCACCCCCACCCACATCCCTCGCTGACTCCTGACATCAACTTTCAGAAGAGGGATATTTAAATGAAGTATTAAACCAAAGATTAAGCCTACTAAAATAAGCAAAGAAAATATTACATAACATAATAAAAAGATATAGCAATAAAGCAAGTAGTTATATTTCTTATTATACTAATCAAAAAACATGAAATAATGCATAAGAAGTACAAAGAATATAGCTAAAGAATAGATTGTCAAATTGAAATATCAAGTTATGAGTTTCCACTAGACAAAAGATAGGAAAGACATTGAAATAAATAACACACCAGTTTAAACATGAAGGATGAAAATATATGTGCCAAAATTCAGATCAAATAAGTATACTCCTTCAGGTCAGCCTGTGCTCTAAAAAAAAATTTTGTAGTTATTTTTCCAAGAGTACTCATTTCAGGAAGTAATAAACATTTAATATTCACTACTATAATTCTTATTTGCAATACTTTTCAGATTTAGTATCAATACCATTAAAGCAACTAAGAATGTTTTAAAAGACTACAAAGCTAAATCCAACAAAATATTCACAAGATCTATATTAGAAAATCTATAAAACCAATAAAAGAATTTAAAGAAGAACTGAAGTAATGAAGAGATAAGTTCATGAAAAAGAAAATTAACATCGTCAAGATGCTTTTATTCACAAATTGATATATTAAGTCATTGCGATACCAATCAAAATCTCAGAAGTGTTATTTTGGGGATATTAGCAAGTTAGTTCTAAACTTTATATTAGAAAAAAAAAGACCCAGAATAGCCAACACAATGTTGAAAAAGAATAAAGTTTCGTTGGCACTACCTGACTTGAAGATATGAGAAAATCTAAAAGACAGTTAATTTGGCAACAACTTTTTAGATACAATACTAAGTGCACTAACCCTGAAATGATTGATAAGCTGTACTTAAAAAGTAAAAATTTATCTTCTGCAAGGGACAGAAAAAAAAATGATTAGGAGAGAATATTTGCAAAAGACAAAATAATTGGTATTCAAAATATCCAAATTCTTATAACTCAGAAATAACAACACAAACAAGCCGATCTAAAATGGGTCTGAAAATTCCAACAGACAATCAATGGAGAAGATATAGCCAAGTGTGATTGTGTGTGTAATTTCAGCTACTGGGAGTTTGCAGGGAGAGGATTGTGAATCAGTCCAGCATGAACCAGATAGATCCCCCTCTTCAAAAACAAATAAGCAAAAACTAAAGAAGAAATGTAGATGTTATATAAATAAATATATGAAAAGCTGCTACATCTCCATGTCAAATGCCATGAGGGCACTGAAACTAAACCAACTACACAGGCATTAGGATGGCCAAATCCCAGGATGCTGACCACATCAAATGCTGGTGAGGAGAGGAACAATAGCAATTCTAAATCTTTGCTGATGAAGATGCAAAATTGTATGGTCACACTGGAAGACAGTTTGGCTATTTCTTACAAAACTAAACCTACTCTTACTGTATAATCCAGAAATCATGCTCCTTGGTGTTTACACAAAGGAGTTGAAACTGCATGCCTACTCAGCAGCCTGAATATGAATAAATATACAAGCAACTAAGAAATATTACAGCAAGGGAATAGATAAATAAATTATGGCACATTTTTATAATGAACTATGATGATACTATTGAATAGTATTCAATACTTAAAAGAAAGGAGCAAGCTGGGCTCAGGTAGCTCAGTGGTAGGGTGCTTGTCTACCACTTTGGACTTGGGAGGACTCTGGGCTCCATTTCTGGCACTGTATAAAAAAAATTTAAAAAGTCCTATATCATGCTGAGAAAAAACTTTTTAGTTTAAGTAAGTCTCATTTGTTGATTCTTGTTATTAACTCTTGTGCTATGGGTGTCCTATTAAGGAATTTGGAGCCCGACCCCACAATATGTAGATAGGAGCCAACTTTTTCTTCTATCAGACGCAGAGTCTCTGATTTGATATCAAGCTCCTTGATCCATTTTGAGTTAACTTTTGTGCATGGCGAGAGAAAGGAATTCAGTTTCATTTTGTTGCATATGGATTTCCAGTTTTCCCAACACCATTTGTTGAAGATGCTATCCTTCCTCCATTGCATGCTTTTAGCCCCTTTATCAAATATAAGATAGTTGTGACTTTGTGGATTAGTCTCTGTGTCCTCTATTCTATACCATTGGTCCACCCGCCTGTTTTGGTACCAGTACCATGCTGTTTTTGTCACTATTGCTCTATAATATAGTTTGAGATCTGGTATCGCTATACTGCCTGATTCACACTTCCTGCTTAGAATTGCTTTTGCTATTCTGGGTCTTTTATTCTTCCATATGAATTTCATGATTGCTTTCTCTATTTCTACAAGAAATGCCATTGGGATTTTGATTGGCATTGCATTAAACCTATAGAGATTCAATCTAATGTATGAAATATGATATGTCAAGAGCTTTGTAATGTTGTGAACAACCAATAAAAAAAAAGTCCTATATCAAGCCACGAAAAAACATGCAGAAACCTTAAAGCCTTAAATGCATGTTATAAAGTGAAATAAATGAATATGAAAAAGTTACATACTGGATGATTCCAAATATAATGACTTTTGCAAAACGTAAAACAGGAGATTATTAAAAAGATCAGTAGTTTGCATGGATTATAGAGAAGGGGAAAATGAATGAACAGTCTGCAAATGATTTTTAAGTGATACTACTTTGCATGATAATATACTGGCAAATGGATACATTTCACCACACATTTGCCCAAATCCACAGATTGAACAACTTGGAGTGACTTTTAATATAAAATGGACTTTAGGTGATAATTACATATCAGAAGAGGTTCCTCTTTTATAGGAAAGGTACTTCTCTTGTGGCAGATATGGATAATGAGAGAGATACCATGCAGGTATTGTCAGGAAATATATGGGAAAACTATGGAAACACTTTGCTCAATTTTGTAGTGAACCTAAATTCACTCCAAAAGTCTATCTTAAAAAAATAAGATTACAAAACAGGTCTTTAATTTTCCCTAACTCACAAATCTGAAATATCTAAAATATAGCAGTAAATAAAGCAATATCCTGAAAATCCAGGAATAGCCTTAGGGTTTTGTGCCCTGTGTTCTCTCACAGGGCCTGGCACTCAGAAGGTCCCTATGCTTGGTTTCATGCGATGTTTTAGGATTCTTCATTTTTGAAGAAGGAAATCTTTATTTTGATCTTTCTCTGAGCCTGCAAATTGTATAGCCAGGCTTGTGTTTACAAAGTCTCCAAGTCAAAGTATGGGTCAGAGGTGTTTACTATCGTCAGTATTTTTAGTTAAATGTCCACCTGGCCATGTTGACAACTCCTGTGTTTCTTCTCAAGAAGAATTTGATCCTAGCTAAATGTGATAGATGACTTCACTTTCACTCAAGAAGATACAATGATATATTCCAATGCTATTAGATATTCTTATATTACATAGTTTTACATGAATGAAGACGTTGTATTATATATATCTACTAATGTTTATTTTAAAAATCAGTATTTTATTAAACAACATAAATATTATTATTTACTTTCCTAAAGTATTGCAATTAAAAATTCTGGAGTGAATAAAAACTATTTTTCCTATAAGTTGAATTGTTAAGTTAAATGAGTAGAAAGAGTCTTCTACCTAATATCAATATAATCTCCTTTGTCTGAACATTGAATGTTGCTAATTATTTTATTGAGTGATAAAAATATATGTGGATGAGTTATGCTTATTAAAAGGGCATTTGACTGGTAATTACTTCCAAATAGAAATAATCAGCTTATAGAAAATTAAAATTTCAATAAAAATACACTTGATTTTATGCATTTTATTTCAGAGCATAAAAAACTTATTAACTTAGCTAATTCTGTATTTTAACACTTTGAATTTGTCATTCTTTTAATTATTTGTTTTCTTTTATTGCTTCTTTTTTTGCTTCATTTTAAGAAAACATTCATATCTCATTTATAAACATATACTAGAAAAACAGCCCTACTACCTCATTCAAAAATTTAGTTTCATCTGTGGTCCCTCTTATTGTTTCACATTGATAAAAAATATTAAATGAGCATCTTCTTGAATATACTTCTTTCTGTATCCTGAACAATTCTTAAAAATATATTATTGAGAGTTAATAGAACTCACTAGATTAAAAATCTGAATTTTGGTGGCTATTTAAATGTGTTTCTGTATAGAATTTCATGTAAATTGAAACAACATGTTTCACCAAAGGTGTTAGAAGGTATCAATATCGTTCTATGAATTTGATAGATTAATTTTATTTTTATCTAAATTAGCATATAAAAATAACTTCTCAAAGCTATAAAGATATTTTAATTTTCTTAATTAGTACATAGAGTTAGGTGGAAACCTTTCCCAAATGTGATGTTACATATCTCTCAGTTTTGTGAAATGTTTACCATTTCTTGATTTGCCCACTTTCGTTTTGATAATTTTGTAGTGATTTTTTTTTTTTTTTTTACTGAGAAACAAAGAGATCCTGATCTAAGGTACTCTACAAATTACACTAGAGGAAAGAGATGTACACTAAAGAGCAGTTTTTGAGGTTGAATCAATTCAGCTTATTGACAGACTAATGTGAAGTAGGAGGAAAGCTCTTGCTTGTGCACGTTTGAAAGACCGGTTGATTGTCCCTCCCCACCAACCCACTAGGACAGAGCTCATGTAATAAAGATCAATGGTAATTAGTACTTGGTCTATGCAAGTTCAGTTCAAGAAGCTTGAGGGACATCATGGTAAGCCCACACTAGCATAGTGAAAATGTCAAGGAAGGAGAATCTGCTGTTTGTGCGCTGGACAGGACTAGGGAAGACTGCACATCATGCCAATATCACAAGGGTTCAACAAAGTACCTTGGAATGAGCTCATCTCCGGAGGGAGCAAAGGAGATAAGCATCTGCAATGGAAGGAAAGACTTAGAGGAGGTGTCCTCCGCAGTGCTGGAAAGAGGTGAGAGGATTTAAGTGCCGTCACGTGTACAATGAAATATGCAGCATGAAGGAAGTGGCCTGTGTCCCCTCAATGTGAATAAACTTTCATCATCAAAAATAAGATGGCACTGGGCCCCAGAACTTGAATGCAAATATGAATGTCGAAATGCAAATTGAATGATATGCTTTTTAGATTCAAGTTTAGAGAAATAGTTAGGGACAGCTATGTTTTGTTAAAAGCTGCCTGAGAGTATCCATAGCTCCAAATAGTGCTCAAGATGGACCCAGAGCTTGTCAATGGAGGTGAGTGATCAGCGCACTCAAAGCATTGAGTCACTGAGAAATCAAAGTCATGGTAACCAGGGCATGGTGGGTGAGTGCATTAAGTTCATTCAAGAGGTAAGGGATCATTCTTCAAGAAATACGAAGGAAGAGATAAGAGTAAGTACCAGCAAACTTGAGAACGGTGGCAGGCATTAAAACGTTCAGGGATGAAACACTGATTTTTTTGTTTGTTTTAGGAAGTAGCAGAAAGGTGGATAAAAGAAGGCAGAAGTTGAGTTGAATTTTGACAGATTATTTATAGATATGAATTTGATATTGGTAGAAATAAAAGAGAGAGTTCTGCTAGTCACCATTCTTGTGATAATGCTATTTAACAAAATAACCTCAGTGATTAAAACAGCAAGTGTTTATTTCTCTCTCAGGGAGTTTGTGGGCCCACTGATTGGACTCTAGTTATGAGTAAGGTTCAGGTCTGTTCATGTGTCTGGCTCAGAAGCTCCAAGAATGTTGTACTTTTCGTGGCAGAGGATCGGAATATAAGAGAACCAGCCAAAATATACAAGACCATTATTCTCTCTTCTTGGCTCATATTCACTCATACCCAATTACAATGCATTGACCCAGGAAGGGCAGAACCTATCCCCACTGCATGGAGTCATGAGAAGGACAAAGAGGAAAGAACTGTGAATAAAATATACTACCCACCTGTGTCCCTCAGCTTTCTATAACTGGAACACATACCTGAGATGAGCAGATTATACAGAGAACAGGTTTATTTTTGCTCAGTTTTGGAGGTTCCAGTTGATGGTCAGGGGAATCTATTGCTTTTATCCCTCTAGTAAGGGGACAGCATAAATGGCAACAGGTGGCAAAGCCATCACCTATGGCTGGGACCTGAAACAGAAAAATGAAAGGACAGAGACCCACCACCTCAAGGGGACAGCCTCAAGCACTTAAAACTTCTCACTAGGCCCAATCTCTTAATTTTTCCACCACTTTTTAATATCCACACTCTAAGGAACAAAGCATTGGCACATGAGCCTTCAGGTGATATTTAACATCCAAAGTACAGTGTTACAACATATTCACTAGATTTTGGTTTTGCTCCCATTATTGTTTCCATTCTGCAAGCAAAACAAATTTTCTGTAGTCCCACGAAATCCAAGTGTGTCAGCCAATCAGGCTCAAATTCCAAGATCTACTCTCTACAATAAACTTAATCTGAAAATTAATGGAATAATGTTGCCCATTCCATATGTTCATCCCCACAAAGTGGTGAGACAAAATCAGCACAGTGCCAATATGTTTTTTTTTTACTTAAAAATAAGAAACAGTACAGGGACTTCAAGAATGAGGGATATAACTGGGCACAAAATATAAAGATATGCCACTTGAATTCAAGTTAAAAAAAATTAATACAAAAGTATGCGTTGAACAAAATGTTAGAATTTCAAGGGATGTCAGAAGTACTAACAGGGCCATATGGAGCTATATTATCACCTGAGGTAAAGGATAATTCATTAATTCTGGTCCTGACTTTGTGTAAAGTTTTAATATTTTAATATTTCAATAATTAGATAGTTTTATCACATATTTGACATTTGATAGTTTTGATAGTTTTGCATTTATTTAGATTTTTAGAAATATTAATTATACTGTAATTTATTTAAGTTACTGAGACTTTTTTTACCCCATGCAGGAACTTATCATTCCCTGCTATAGAAGAAGAGGTAGCAATTATTAATCTTCAAGTCAAGGTGCATGAAGCAGGTACTTCTGGAAGGTGTATGAGGTCCCTGTTTTCTGAGGAACACATTACTTTAAGTATATGTCTGTTAACTTTCTTTTCAGACCACTGAACTCTGCTCTAAGCTCTAACTTCTGAGAAAGTTTCCCATGTTTTCTCATCCTTGGCCCCACAGTGTAGAAGACTTTGGAGAAAGATTTATACTCATAATGGTAGGTAAGTAAGTAGCAATTTTAGTCTGCTTCTTAATAGAAAACTGAGAACCTATAGGTCCTTTTACATACTGGTTAGTCTAGCCTCTTTACACCAGGTTATCATAATTTTTAACATTACTATTTCTTCAAAAAATTACTCATTCAATTTTGTGAATTATATTTGCTCACTCCAATATAGCTAAAATTCAAGTATTGCCAGTTTATCAGAATTCCATGAGGCCACACTCTTTTTCTCTCATTCGGGGACATTTTTGAATGATTTCTTTTCCTATTAATTTAGTTGGAAATTTTATCAGGTGGTTTAACTGTCACAGTAATGATCTGATCTTTGTCCTAAGGATGTGTCTTAATGGTCAGGGCACTGATATATATGGAAATACTTCTACCTCCCAACCCTGCACTTTTAGGAATTCCTGGGACCTCCATGTGCTCCTCAATTCTGCTTGTAAACTAGTCAGTCTCATTATTGACTGAATGTATCTGATTATCTCACTACTTTACCAAACAAGGCTGACAAAAACCAGTTTACACTGCCAACATTTATCTTGAAACACCACAGGTTTATTATGTGAATTTTGTTCTTCAGGTTATAAAAAGCTAAAGTTTTAGTAAATATCTCGCCAGAAAATGATGCATAATGGGAAAACTTCCAAAATTCCAATGGATTACAAACATACACTTCTTGGTCAAATGTCTATGGTATTTTTTATTTTCCCTGGCTCATTTTATCTTGAGTCATGGTCAGGTGCAAGTTGCTTTTAATTTTTCTTCTTCTATTCATCTGGAACCAAATGCATCCAAAGCATTATAAGTAGACTGAATTCCCAGATAAGGCAATTGCAGACAATGAAACCAACAAAGAAATAAAAAGCATGAAACTACATTTAACCTTTTTTTTTATGTTGTATATACTTAAATTCCAGTTTAAGTGTACTCCTTATATGGGTCAGGATGCCTATTCTAGCCACAGGGAAGCTAAACAAGAAAGAGGAACTGTGATGAGCAAATTCATACAAAACATGATAATGTGATGAGCATTTCTAATCAGGGACCAGTCAGTGATAAGTTCAGAAATTAGTGCATTGTGTAATAAAATCAAGTGATATTGAAAATTATGTAGCATAGCAGCAGTAGTAGCTGTAGTAACACTAATGATAAAAACAGCAGTCACTGAGTGCTCATGATATGCTTGGAGAGGTTCTACATTCTTTCTATTTAATGGCACATCAAATACTCACAACTGCACCTTAAAGTACTCCTATTATAAAATACTTCTTATATTTGAGCCAAGTAAAATTAAGTAACCTCCCAAAGCTCAAAATAGAAGAATACAATAGAAAATAAATTTCAACTCAAGAACAAGTCAGATTCTAAATAATACCACTGTGCTTTCAAATATCAAGGTTTGTTTACTGTGATATTCCAATTAATTTTTCTTTTCATGTTCTCTAGTAAATTCACTGACGTGGATGTTGAAATACGGCATTTTGTATGATTGATTCAGGATTGCAGATTTGTTAAATGCATCCCATAGAAGAACCAAAAACATTTGTGCTAAAGGTTAAAAATGGTTTAATTATTGTGACTGAAAATAAGGTACAAGTAGAATAGGAAAATATTAGTCCAGCGGAATTCCTATAAAACAGAGAAAAAGTATGTATCAGTAAAGTCAAGTAGCCAATAGGCAGATGAGATGGAAGGCTCGAGATGCTGGGGAAATCATACTGCATCTTCATCATGATGTCAGCAATGCCTCCTTCCTTTGCACAGGAAGGTACTGTAATTTGAAGTATGAATAAATAAATTATCTTAGGAATTTTCTTAGGATAAGATAGGAATTATCTACATGAATGTTGATCCCTAGGAATCTTCATGAACAGGGCAATGCTTCTCTCTACTCATCATTTTGGTTTGGATCCATTTGCTTAAGAGACAACTTTTCTCACTATTTCCCAAAATTCTCTGATTGCATTTTCTCCTAAAAGTCCCTGTTATAGTTTGGATGTAAGGTGTCCCCAAAAAGCTCACATGTGAGACAATACAAAACTCAGAGGAGAAATGATTGGGTTGTGAGAGTCTTAATACAATCAGTAAATTAATTCCCTGATAGGGATTAATTGGTAACTGAAGGCAAGTAGGGTGGGGCTAGAGGAGTTGGGCACTGGAGACATGACTTTGGGGTAAATATTTTGTCTCTGGCAAGTGGAATCTCTCCACTTCCTGATCATTCAGTGAGCTACTTTCCTCCGCCATACTCTACTGCCGTGATGTTCAGCCTCACTTGGAGCATGGAGGCATGGAACCGGAAATTCTATGGACCAAGACCTCTGAAACCATTACCCCTCAAATAAACTTCCTCCTTTACAATTGTTCTGGTTGCTTCGTTTAGTCACTGTGCTGAAAAAAAAAAAAAAAAAAAAAAAAAAAAAAAAAAAAAAAAAAAACCAAAAACCTAACTAAAACAGAAATGGGTACCAAAAAGTGGTATCATTGCTATGACTCACCTAACCATAAGTTTCAGAAGCGTTTTGAGCATTTTGGAATTGGTGGGAGGAATTGTGAGATGCTTAGCAGTGCATGATGGCACTGCTTTAGATTGTTGTAAGAAAATTTAATGGCAGATTCTATTGAGAGCTCAGAATACGAGAATGCCAATAGGACCATGGACAATGAAGACAGTCCTTGAGGTTTTAGAGGAAAAGCAGAACACTATTGGTAATTTGACTAGAGGACATTCATGTTACTTTCTGGCTGAGAAGGTGTCTGCATTTTGCCTATGTCCTGAGACTTTCTGTGAAGCTGATTTTAAAAGCAATGGATTTATAATCCAGTGGAAGAAATACATAGGCAGCCTATCCTTCAGCCAATGGTGTGTCTATTGCTGTCAGCTTGTAGCCAATTTTATTGTGATATTCACAAACAGAAAGCAGAGCAGAAATATTTGAGAAAATTGAACTTGAAAGGTGAGAGTAAAACTGGGACTAATGAAGTTGCAGTTGTTAAAGACATTACTGCCACTAAAGAAATGCTAATGAATTTTCCCAGAACAATGGCTTGAGGGCATCTGAGGGATTGGTAAGAGCATATCCATCTCAGACTGAAGAAAGTAAAAGTAAAAATTCTCTTGAGGCGAGAGCAGTGGGCCACCCTTCTTGCACTGGGGGTACTAGGAAGTTTTTCAACATGCTGAGCTACCCAGGAACACAGAGGCTTCAGCTCAGGATCCCTAGAGGCTTGGTTTCTGTTATAGTTGGCAGCAGACCTTGGGTCCACCATGGGGTGCTGGTTCTGCAGGAAGGCAGGATGCTGGAATTACAGGGACATGAAGGCTTCCACCAAGAACTCAAAGAAAGGCCTGGGAGGCCAGGCAAAGTGCATCAGGATCAGAGTCCTTGCATATAGCCCTGAGAGGACAAAGTGTGATGTGAGAAGGAAGTCAAAGCTACAGTGGACACCTCTGAGATTAAGAATGCCAATAGCGTGGGAGATTGTCCTAGAAAGGGGGTAGGAATCAAGCAGAGACAAGGCAAGGAAGAGGCCACTTGGGCTGAAACAAACAATCCCACAGGGGCAGAGCTACACAAGCTTTTTGGACAGAATATCACCATACCTTATGCCCCAGATAACATTATGCCCCAGGAGTAACAGGGCTTATTTACCCAGCTACATTTTGGTCTAACTTTGGTCCTAGCCCTCCTTTCTATGCCCCTATTTTTGTGAATGGTAATGTTCATTCTGTGCCTTTATATATTGGATACTTGTAAAATGCTTTTGATTTCTACATTCAGTCACAATGTAAGCTTGCCTTGATTCTCAGAGGAGACTTTAAACTTTTGGAAACCTGGAACTGTTGAGAGTATGGGGACTCTTGGAAATGGATAAGATGCACTTTACATTGTGAGATGGTGTGAACTTCTAGGGGGCGGGGGAGGAATGTTATGTGAGGTATTCCTAAAAAGCTCATGCTTGAGACAATGCAAGAAGGTTCAGAGAAGAAATTACTGGGTTGTAAGAGTCTTAACACAATCAGTAAATTAATCCCCTGATAGGGATGAACTGAGTGGTAACTGAAGGCTGGTAGGGTATGGCTGGAGGAGGTGGGCATTGGGTACATGGCTTTGGGGTATATATTTTGTACCTGGAAAGTGGAGACCTCTTTCTGCTTCCTGATCATTGTGTGAGCTACTTCTTCCCTCTGCCACACTTGTGCCATGATGTTCAGCCTCATCTGGATCCCTGAGGCATGGTACCAGAACTTCTATGGTCAGAGACCTCTGAAACCATGAGCCCTCAAATAATCTTTTCTTGCTCTATAATTGTCCTGCTGGTTGTTTTAGTCATAGTGGTGAAAAAGCTGAATAAAACAGTCTCCATAAGCCAAAATACTTATAGTTAAGATTTCATCTTAACTATAAGCAGCCATGATTCTACAGATTGAAACTCTGTATACTAAATTACCTATTCATCAATACCTATGGGACAGCTGGTACACTTAAAAGGAACGTTGAACATCACACAATTAACTTTCTTTTTTAAAATTTAAAGTCTTTTTTAAAAATATTCTTTTAGTTATACATGGACAAAATATCTTTATTTCATTAATTTATTTTTATGTGGTGCCAAGGATCGAACCCAGCGCCTCACATGTGCAAGGCAAGTGCTCTACCACTAAGCCACAACCCCAACCCTTGAAGGTATTTTTTATTTATTTCTCTTAAAAGTCCATTTACCGTAGCAGGTACACAGTTTAGATGATAAGCTTTAGTCATATTCCATTATCAGGAGTCCTCAATGTGTAACATATTTCTGTGTTCCTACTTCCTAAATTGTCAGCTATCTTTAACCAATTCCAACACTCAAGATTTCAGTAGATTTATATTTCCTGTATGAAGAAAACAAAAGTTCCCCCTCACTCCCATGCCTTCACATGTGTAGGCATGTAAGCACACTCATGCACGTGCACACACACATGAAAATTCATTTCCATTATTTAGACTTCACGGCACTGGAAATCTATCACATTTTGCTCCTAGCATCAGTACTTGAAAGGACGAAGATGTAATTGTGTACTTAAATAAAATTCATTGCAAGAAAAATTGGATCCTTGGAGAATATTTTGCTATTTAAACTCTTGTTATTAGAATGAACTAATTGCACCCAAAGATAATTTCAACTCATTGATTTTTCAAAATTTATTTACCACTCAAGTTTGGACAATTAGATTTCAAAATAGACTGGGAAAGAGAGTTTTAAGTTCAAAATGTCACTCTAGTTAGTAATTATTCTTTTGCAAAATTCTATATGTATAGATTAGAGCAAGGTAAGAACTAGTTTAAAAACTCACTTTATTAGCCTTTCTAAAACTACTGTTATGTACAATATGAATTAAACAGGAATCCTTGAAACTTTGTCGCTGAAAGTTTTAAAACTGAAACTTCTCTTCTGGCAGAAATGTCCCCTTGGGTATCTATACCCACAAATTTATTTACTTCATTTTATGCCATATAAATCTACTAGTTTGCAATGTCAGTTTTATGGTCTGTTTTTTTAGAGACATGCAAGATGAATGAATAAACAGGGGTAGTATCTGTCAAATGTTTAATTATCAGACTCATTTGGTCCATCTGGTTGGTTAAACCACTTTCCTGGTTGTTGATGTTTTTCCCTAATTGTGTATTTATTTAGAAATAGTGTGCATCTCAGACACGAGCACCCATAGAATTGTCACCTCTCTGGATTCTCAGGGCCATCTTTTTTGGAAGCCATTGCTCTTCCATTTCTTCCTCTATTCACAGTCCATGAAAGCAATATTCTATGCAACAGTGCTAATTCTAAAGCAGTCAGAGAGCCAGTTAAATGAATTTTATAAACTGGGTTGTCTTCCTTCCTAGTGTCAGGATGGATGGTCTTAAAATAAGCACATGAAAAATTTACTACTTACCTCCAAATTCAGATTTCCCTTCTTTCATTTCTCTTAGTTTACAATATTTCAGAATGAACATGCTGTTTTTAGAAACATTTTAATAACAAAATAGCTACAAGATATTGAAAGACATTATATTTACAGGAGACTTTGTCATTTCCAAATATTCATTTCTCCATTTTAATACAGTAGAATGACAGATCCATGATGAAAGTAAATATTTTTGACAGGGAAAGAAATATGACCTAAGGGTGTCCAGAGTGGAATGAATATCATAAAGGACTTCCATCTCTGCTGCTAAATAGGAAATGGCATTTTCAGCAAGAAAGCTCAGTAAAGGCTTTTCGAGCCCTGTAGTACAGAGGCAAACCAAGTATCAACAGTTACTTTTATTTTCTAAGTGTTTGAGGCTGTCTTTTTATCACTAAAACAGAAATGATCTGTTTTTTTAATGATAATCTCTAGTGGTGGGGACAATTTATGATATAACAATATTATTATTATTATACATTTCCTCAATAGAAATTTTATTACTGAAGCAAATTCAATATTATGGCAATATGATCACAGTTCTTGGGTGTGGAAATGATTGTTACTTTGTATTAAATTTCAACACTTTTGGTAAATTTGAGTCTACCCATATTTCTTTATATGTTAATTAATTTGACTAATGTTTTGCATACCTATTATATATAGCTTAACCAGTAGCAACCAACAATTTTGAATAGCACATTACTACATTGTAATTATGTAGTGGTATATTTGTCATAAAAATACTTTCTCATATGGGAAAACTTGAGATAAGTACCACTTAGTCATTTCCTATGATTAGCTTCATATTTAATTTAACAAAAAGGTGACATTGTTCTCTAACACTAGCTTCTGACTAAAATACATTGACTTTGCAATTTGCAATTCAAAAATAAAAATATATAATATGAAGCCTCCTGGACATACAAAATTCTCAGAATATATATGAATTAAGAATCCCCTCTGTGACTGTTTCGTGCTTTCTTTCTTCCCTACTTGCAGGTTGGTTTTTGGTACATATTGTTCTACTCTCACCTTAGCCATCCTGTCAGGGGTTTACCCTGTGTGTGTGTAAATGACCCCCAGTCTACATGGCCAACATTCAATAGGTAATTCTTAGTCAAAAAGGCAAAAAATTTCACATTTATTAATTATTGAATAATTGTTGTTTTGTAAATATTTCAACTGAGGAAGTTTATGATTTTATATATTAACAACATGCTGATTCATGCTGGGAGAAGTGGTGCATGCCCATAAAACCAACTATTTGGAAATCTGAGGCAGGAGGATCACAAGTGTGAGGACAGTGTAGACAACTTTAATAAAAACGAAAAGGATTGGGGACATAGCTCAGCAGTAGAGTCTTGCCTAGGGTGTGTGAGGACCCAGATTCCATCCCATTACCAAAATAAGAAAAGTAAAAATACACTTCTCACCATTACTTCTCATTTCTAATAGGATGAATATTAACAAACATCAATATTTTTATAAAGTATATGTTGGTACCAAATTTTAAAATATAATCATGGTCACCTTGTTTCTAGTAATATTAAAATTTGAGTAAACAGAAATAAATGTTCTGTGTTACTGATACCGCGGGTTATTGGTGACAAGTTCTGCTCCCTCACATGTTGAAGTTTGAACATTAGAGAAGCATCAGAAGTGAGCACATAAAGCAGGTTTTATTTTAAAAAGGGTAACATAGACTTCTCCCAGGAGGGAGAAGGGTGTCATAGCTGGTATCCTGGTAGGAAGAAGTGAGGTATTCTGTCCTTTATGTCCTAGGCCTTCTTTGTTCTCCTGCCTCCTCCCCCTTATCTTTCTCCTTCCTGCTTAAGTGATCAGGCATTTGACTAGGCCCAGGAGTGTTTGGTGGGATACCCAAAGGTGGGAAATGGGCAGGGTGGAGCAGCCAAGGACACAATAATTAACATTATAGCTTTCTGTAGGGAGGGGCAATTCCAGGGACAGGTTACCTTTGCAACAGGTAGGAGCAGGGGCAGGTTCTTGATAAGGGTGGAGGAAAGGCTCTGAAGGAATTAATATTTCAATCCCTCAGGGGACAGTCTCCAACTTACTGGACTCACTCAAAATTGATCCAATCTGACTCCATTTACCTATCTGTACTGACTGCCTGCCTAATTCTGGCTTCATTATTAAACATAATTTAAATGTAAAATTTCCTTATGAAGACTCTATATTAGAATATAAAACTAACCTCACAAAGAGAACTATAAGGTAAGAATAGTAGTAAACATGCTTTAGTATAAATCCTCTCAATGGAGTGACCCTTTTATCCTGCTCACAGTAGACTTTTCATACATGGTTATTAAGTTACTAAAGACTAGATGAATGGATTTTTAATGAAATGATGAGATGATAAAATATGAATCTCAGTGTAATTATAATATTTTATTTGTATGTAATAAATGCTAAAAATGTTGGAAGTTTTTAAATCTAGTTCATGCTTCATTAACAGCTTTAAAATTTTAAAAATAATGGACTCATATTAAAAGTCAGACTAACAAAAGAGCTGAATCTTTGATAAATATCAAAGGGAATAGTGAAGCCAGAATTAGGCTTGGAAAATGCACTGCTTAATAATATCTTTAGAATGGGAATAAGGAAGCCCTACCATTTGCTCAACTTAAACTTGAGCTTTCAGTGTGTGTTCTATATTAATTCAACGAATATATTCTGGTGTAGAAAACTGTTAAAAATAAAAGGTTGACAATTAGACTAGTTGAAAATGGGTTTTAGTAGAATGAATAATTATTATATCAAATTACTAGGAAATATATATATATATATATATATATATATATATATATATATATATATATATATAGTGTTGTTGGACTTAAAATAGCTCTTAATAATCTTGCATAAAGAAAACAAAGCAGTAAACAGGAAAGAAACTGTTATTTCTATGAAATTTAATGTGCTAACCGAAAATAATTTTTTCATTTTGTAAAATTCTTTAACACTGACAAATAATCTACTTATTCCTATATTATTATGATTAACTACTGTTTTATTTTTCAAATACTTTTTTTACCATTTTTAACTTATTTTATAATTTTGCAATTTAATATAGTTACAATGTACTTGATAAAAGTGATTATAAAAACCTTAATTTACATGCACATTTCAGAATTAAAATTAGAGATCAAGTATTTTTTTTTATCAGTTGTACCTCCTTTATCTGCACTTGTTTGCAGGTTTATGTGAACTCTGCATATTAACTTTATGCTAAGATGGGCGGTTAGTAGGAGAGCTTCCAGTGTGTCCCCACTTCTGAGAAGGGAGTCCAGCATCAGTGAGGCTGGCAGGATGATGAAGGCTGCTCCCCACCTGGACCTTCCTCATTCTGCAGGTGTATCTGTCCAGTCCCCACCCCCTGAACATGGGCTAGGCATTGGAGATGGGAATGAAGTACGGGTATTAAAGCAAAAAGACCCAGATGAGAACAGAATAAGATCTTGGTGGGTCTCCAGAATAAACACGAAGCTTTCCTGAATACTGAAGCTGTAGGGCAAACAGTGAAAATATTAGAGTTTTCCTCTTATTTGCTGAGTTCTCCTTCAGGGACCTGGATACTTGGGTGCCTGTCTAGGGAGACAAAGGATGAAGGGGAGGTAGGGAGCGGCTCCTCTCCTGCATATACTCTGAGGAGCTCTGCATTGCTAATGCCTGCGCCAGGTTTCCCATATCTAAATTTGCTCAGTCCCTGCACCTCTCCTAAGGCCAATTTGAGTTTTTATTTCTTCCAGAGAGCTTCTTAATATGCTGATCGAAGGCATCAGTCTGAGAAGCTGCCCTCTATGTGCTTGCAAGTTGCTATTATTAGACCCAGCATTCTGATTCCGATTACCTGTTTATATGAAAGTATCCCCAAGCAGGATTTCAGGTCAGGGACAACAGCTCATCTGAATCCTCAGGAGCCAGTAGTGGATAGAGATTACAGTAAGGATTCAGTAAGTATCCACTGGTGAAACTGATGAATAAATGAATTCCATTTGACCTTTAAGAATTAAGTAAATAGATCAAAGAGCTCTACTAAGAAACTCATTGAACCAAAGGAAAACAGAATATAAAAATCTAATTGTGTTTAGAAATTTCACGTAGGATAGAACCATTAAAAAATTTAAAACACTACTTTAAACTAATTGTTTCTTAGCACAGTATCTTATTTTAAAACTATTCGCTGTGCCTGGTAGTTTTCAACATAATGTCAAACAGGTTAGTCTTATTAAACCATAAAATTTTTGACATCTCAAATTTGACCATTTGACATCTCAAATTTGACCATTGTAACAGATTTACAATGATATTTTGCAAATCAATTGACTAAAATTATGTGACTTGATGCCACAGAGAAAAAGTTACATTATTAATCTACCCTCTCATTTTATATTACTTTATTGTTTTCAAGAGAGTATTCTTCCAAAATTAAGTAGACAAAAAAACATAAGTAAGTGAATAACATGAAATAAAAAGAGACAGCTTTCAATAAGTTAGGTCAAGCATGTGTGAATTTTATTTGTATGATAACCATAACTGTGAAATTCATTTATTGAAAATAGCAGTAAGAAGTTAATGTGTGTTTGCTGGTGGGTGATTTTCTCTGAAGTATGCATCACATACATACCCTACCCTCCTGAGGATGAAGAAAATCTCGGTATTCAAGATGAGCAGGTCCTTGGCTCAGCATTCTGTCGCAAAAGAAAAGGGGAAAGGAAAGAATCATACAACAATACGAAAATATATCTTATCATTCGTCAGAAAAACAAGGCCAGTGACCTACATTTCAGTAGGACTTACAACAAATAAGATGATCTCTACAAAAGAACACCTCAAACTCAGAAATAAAGACAAGGTCTTGCAAATCAAACATACATTATTATTCGATAATCATGCACAGTTTGTTTCCCCTTAAAAGTATGGAAGGACAAGTATAGTTTTAAATATGTTTTTAAAAATAAACATTAAATAATGAAATTATAAACTGACCAAGTTTGGGATTATAAACTTCACTTGCACGTGAGCACAAACTCACTTTAGAGATGCTCATTTCAAAGTTTCTGTGACAGAGATCTTGAAATTGCCTTTGTTATAAGCTGACCTAATTGTATTTAGTTTCACCAGAAAAGACCTACATTTGGCAAATACTGTGCTATGCTTGGAAAGTAACTTGTGCCTCTACGACCATATAATTGTGTGGAGGGTACCAGCTTCACTCAATCTACAAATAAGTCATGTTTGGCTATTTTATTCTAATGGCTGATGTTAAATATTTCCTCTTATATTTTCCCATTTTATATGACATAATAGGATTAGGTGTAAATTCAACAAAAGTAGTTGTTGCAAATGTTAGCATGTCTGGTAGAAGTTACACATCAACAGAATTTTTTTTAATTGAGGTAATATGTGGAAATTTTTTGAATGATTTGAAACATAAATATGACTATAATTTTTACCTAAGAATTTGGAGGTTAAATAAATGACGTTACTTTCTGAGGATAAAATATTAAAATCTAGAAAATTGAACATGTAATTCACATTTGTATGAGAAAAGCTGCACATGATAAAGATGTGATAAAAAAATTTTAAAAATTATTAAGATTAAAGAAAATTAATCTTATATTAATTTCAATAAATTATAATCCATTAAGCAAAAAAATATTACTGATTTCCTATTTTGTGTGGGATTATACAAATGTAATAATATAAATGTGATAAATTTAAGATATGGGCAAGAAAGCAGGTATCTAAAACTCATTTTACTGCTGGGCATGGTGGGGCAATCCCGTAATCCCAGGGACTCTAGAGGCTGAGGCAGGATGATTTGGAGTTCAAAGCCAGCCTCAGCAACAGCAAGATGCTAAGCAACTCAGTTAGACCCTGTCTCTAATAAATTACAAAACAAGATGTGGATCAGTGAGAGAGTGCCCCTGAATTCAGTCCCCAGTATGCCCCCCCCCAAAAAAAATCATTTTGACTATTTAAATTTCTCTATAATATCACTTTAATATGTCAGTCTTTATAGATTCCTTCCAAGCATTTCTCCATGCTTATTATTCCTCAATCAAACAATCAAAATTCCTTTTCCATAAACTTTGTGAACTTTCTGTTTCTTTATGGGTCAGTTTCATGGATACAAATAGAAGTAGTTGTCAGTTCAAGTAAGCAAATACTGAACATTTATTTGCTTCAATAAATATGATACATCCTTAACATTTATCATTTAATAACATAGACAAAAAACAGTGTTTATAACCCAGTGAAGGATGCTAAGATGATTAATAAACACAGAAATAATTATAAAGTGTATTAGATGATGCCATGGGCAACAGGATGGAGAAAGGAACTGAAGCCAGGTTACAATTTTAGTCATGATAGGCTGCCAAAGATGGAATATTTGAGTATTTCAAAGAGATGAGCAAAATACTTGTGTTGATATATTTGGGATGAATATTCTAAGGGAGAGAGCAATCTGGCCACAGATTGAAAGTAAAAATATGGTTATATTTGAATATATCAAGGTGTTCAGAGTTTTGAGAATGAATCATGAGACTGGGAACAAATGAGAAGAGGAAAAGCAGAATTGGGTAACACAGTATCTTGTGAGCCATGGTGAGTTCTTGGGTTTTCAGTTTGGATGAAGAAGAAACACCAGAAATATTCAAGCAGAGAAGCTACGTGGTCTGATTGCACGCTAAAATGACCAGGCTAAGTGTCACGTTGGAACAATGACCGAAGATAAAGACTTTGAGCAATTCTCTCCATGGATACAGTTTCCAGGGCCATGATGGTGAAAAATGGGCATATTCTTGAATGATTTGAGAGGCAAGACAAATGGGATCCATATATTGATTGCGTGAGATGTATGAAAAGAAAACAATAATTAAGATTACTTCCAAGGCTTTCTTCTGAGTGGCAAGTAGGATAGTGTTTAATCAATCAAAGAGGAAAACATTGGTAACATAGTTTTGAGATGCAAGGCAATGAATTCATTCTGGATAGGTTAATTTTGAGGTATGTAAAATAGGAAGTTAAAATTACTGTACAGAATTCTGCCATGGTATTCAATATTACTTAAATAATGGGAAGTAGATATTAATGCTGTTTGACAACAACTTGAGGTTTCCATAGCATTATTTCTACTTCCGTTCCTTTTCCTTTGGTACTTCTCAGTCTATTCCACTCACTTCTGTGCTTATGGTCTCTATGTTGTGTGGAGGCTCATCATATTTTCCTGGTCCCTGTTCAATCCTTCAGTGTTCTTTTCCACTCTTAGGGTTAGGATACGACCTTCTGATAAAACAGGAATATTCAGATGTGAGGTGAATGGACTGTGAGAGTCCATCCTAGTTTGAATGGTCTTGGTGGAAACTATGGGCAGGTGTTGGACGACAGAAGGAGGAAAGTTACTGGGGATGTACTGAGGAAGGCTGCATCTTTACTGTGACCTTCCTATCTCTCCCTCTCTGCTTCTTGACCCCAAGATGAGCTGGATGAGGAACTTTCTTCCCCTGCGCCTTCACCTTAGGCCCAGAGCCACGGAGTACGTCCTCAATGGACTGAGACTTCTGAGATTCTGAGTCTCAAACAAATTTTTACTTCTGTAAATTCTTCTTGTCAGTTATTTGGGTTATAAACACAAAAAGACAACTAAAACACCCACCTTTTTTACTGGTCATTTGGTCTCTGTGCTGTATCTTCATGTTTCAAGAGTGGCTAATTTTTGATCTTCTCCAGAGATCTTTCTGGGGCCTTTTTATCTTCTCACCTGATACACTCTTATGGGGTAATTTTATTTCTTAATAACAAGTAATGAAAAACAGCTTGTATATTAAGGCTTGATAGGCAGAGAGACCTATTAGTTGCAACGTTGCTTCCCGGTGATCCATGTACTCTTCCATATTCTATTTTGGTATTTCTCATTCAAGACACAATCTATGACCTTTTAATTTACAAGCTCATCTTACTTATTTGCCTCTTACCATGATTTTGTGTCTCTGGGTGTGTTTGAGGCCTGGTGATGGGGGGCTGTTGGGAATTACAGATAGTGAATGGATCTGGCCTTAGTAATTTGCAAGGGAATGTTCCTTTTAAGATCATATTCACAGGCATAACATTGCTTAAGAGGCCTCTTATCCACTGACTTTTACTATTCACTTATTGTCCCCCCTTCCCAGCCCATTGCTTCCCGGCTCCTAGCAACAGTCATATTAGACGCCAGCTCTTGTAATGCGTTACTCAGTGATCCCCAGTAGGAGCTTGTTGTACATTGTGTGGGTAAAACACAAACGACCTCTTCTGTTTGGTATTTCACTTTATTTTTCTTTCTTTGTTAAAAGCAATACGAGAACCTATACTTCAGCCTCCCTTCGCCTATATAGGTAGATGTCTCTGCACTGAGCTCACAGAAATTCAAGCTCCTCTACATTAGAAAACTCAATGAGGCATACTAAATTCTGATGGTTTATTTTCCCCTTTGGACTTGTAAAAACTAGACCATACCTTGGGTATTTACTATTATATTCCAATTACATACAGTCATGTTAGTTAAATGTTTGTTGAACTGATGTGTACTCTGGGGAGTACAATGGAATTGTACTAATCAATGGAATTGTAAGCTCTTATTTTTAGAGCAGCTATAACTACACTCTTAATTATATAGCTAACTTATCTCAGTATGTCATTATTTAATAACAGATTTTTATGTAGTGACGCAATTGACTTGCCTTTTTAGAAACAGAAATTGCATTAATAAATGATGTGCAATTTGTTCCACTACTTAAATCTACCCCAATTGACATTATTTTTATTGGGGTTTAGAAGAAGTCAGTGAATCTGTAAACTTCTATTTATAACAATAATAATGATGATGACATTAGCACCAGAAAAACTATACTGAGTGCTACTTATCAAGAAATATTCTAATCACATCAGATTAATTAAGTCATATAATCCTCGCATCTCTATGACAGGGGACTAAATCATTCCTATTTGACAGTTGAAGGAACTGAGACAAAGAGGAGATAAATATTGCCACTCCCCAGAGTGACATACCAGCAAGTGTCAGCATTGAAATTTGAATAGACGTAGTCTGGCTTCACAGTTCATGGTCATTACACACTGTAGATCCTGAAAGAAATATGTGTTACTAAAAACTGACAAGATCCCAGCATGAGTTAGTTTTACTAATAAAATTGAATCTGAGTTTGCATCTTGCCTTGAGGCAAAGTGGGCAACCTATTGAAGAATTGGGACTGACTCACTTGCTTAAGAGCCAGAAAAATACACCTGAACAATTACAGACAGAGAAAAGGAGCCCTGCAGACTCTCCCTCTTAGCAAGTCACCTTTTGAGAAAAATCTCAAAACTACTCAACCCAGTCACAGGAAGCAAGTAAGAAGCCACTTACTTCAAGTTAAAGATTGGTGGTGATTGGTTTTGCCCGTGTCAGTGTCAGGTGCGTGGACCAGGTTGACAGGGATAAAACCCAAGCATTTGATAACCTCTAACGAGGTAATTATCACTGCTCTGGTTTAGCACTGGGGTCTCTTACAAAAGTAACACAGCAGTGAACCCTTCATGTTCTACTGATGACACATGGACATGACTGCTTTCAGCTAGATCGCTGCTGGTGGAGTATTAGCACCCACAGGTGCTTCTCTAATCCACTGTTCATTGGAATCACAAGGAAGATTTACAAAGATATGCAGATGTTCAGACACCTACATATGGCTACTGGGTAGAAATCTGGAGTCCAAATAATGGGTATACACCTGTGGCTCAAGTACAGCCAACATTGATAATGACTGTCTTAAACAGCTTAAATGTTGGCATTAAAAACAAACAAACAAACAAACAAAAGAGCAATGGCGACAGTTGTTGAAAATAGGTCTTATTACAAAGAGAAGAAAAATGTTGAATAAAAGCAAGAAGGTTCACAACCTGTATAATAAAACATCATTTAAATTATTTTTAAAAAGCTTCATACATAGTGTTTGAATATTGAATCTAGGCTAAACTAACATTGGATTAAGAGGAGTATGTCAGAAAGTTCAGCATATTTATATTGTATACCTACATAGAAACTGGAATCCCAAATGTACTCAAGAGTCTGTGAGTAGAAACTCAACACAAACTTTTAGGACCAACAGGTTATCTTGTTTATGCTTGCTTCTAGATACTCAGGAAATGGGTTTTGTGAGTGATCTCTACCCACTTTTCCTTATAAGTGTCCCTTACCAGTGTGTAGCCCTCCTTACTTTGAATAGGGCATTATAAACATAAAAGATAAAACATAAAAGTCAAAAGGTCATTATAAGTGAAATGATACATTGATAAGTCTTGTTTTCATTATTCTCCTTTAAGATGCCATTTTCTTATTTAATTGACTCACATTTTCATTTTTTGGCAATCTTTTGCAGTATACTCCTCTCCTTCATTTAAAAAGGTTTTG
Source organism: Ictidomys tridecemlineatus (assembly GCF_052094955.1). NCBI lineage: Eukaryota > Metazoa > Chordata > Mammalia > Rodentia > Sciuridae > Ictidomys > Ictidomys tridecemlineatus. The sequence continues at coordinate 139,130,282 of NC_135485.1, read as the reverse complement.
TCCACATTATTTCCCTTTGCTCTGTATATTTTATAAAGGTTTTCCCTGCAACCCAATGCAATTACGATGCTATATGTTCATGCCTGGCTCCTTGTATTTTCCCCATCTCTTGTTAGTGTAGTGGTCTTAGCTGGATCATTTAAGAAGACCTCTCCAGCCTTTCATTTGTGTTGTTTAGCACTTTCACATTATTTATCTTGGCTTCAAACAAGCGTTCTTCTCATTTTTATCATCCTTATGTGTTCAAATGGACTGGTGCTCTACTTACCCTTTGTGTCTGTTTATGTGTGTGCTTTTCACTTGTGATGGGAGCAAGTATATAATTATGAATCTAACTGAAATTTCAGGGAATGCAATGTTCAGGTATGGAAGTGCATACAATGAGGATGAGCTCCTGCCCTATTATCTCTGGCTTTCAAATTCTTAGCTTACATTATGTAAAAATGCTCAGTAAGTATCTATTGTGCAAATGCAGAACAGCATGTAAGAAATGCATACTTTTCTAAGTTTGTTTGGAAGATCAGTATTAAAAGGAAAGAAAAACAGGAAAAAAATAGAGTCTCTCATTCTTTCTGTTCAAAACCAAGTAATTTTAGACTTCACATCCTGCTCACTCCATGAAACTATGCGGGGCAGATGGTGACTGGCTTTTGTTTCCTGCCACAAAGCATTAGTCTATTGGTAAACAGATTTCTGGAAGACACACCCTCCCTCCCTCAAAAGTTACTTCTATGACATTGAAAAAAGATAAAATACACATATAATTTTGTTTTTTAAAGCTGTTCTAAATATGTGCCTTAATAATCAATACTACTCATAAAAATAAGAAGCATTATCATGTTAATTGGTCTGGTTAAAAAATCAGAGTGAATCTGGTCCCGATCCAATAGTAAGTATTTATATAGCAGGCAACTCAATCCCTCATGTTGGGAGCTCCTTCAATTTTCCCAGCCACATGTCAGCTACTTTGTCTGGACAATTTGAGATAGACTCTCTAATCTCCCATTCATAACTTCCCCGTGGATCTGCTGTTTCCATGCTCAGAATAATCTTGGGAATCCAAATCATCCCTTTAATGATAGTGGCCTTAATGTAGAGTCCAAACTCAATCATTTCTAGCCTTCCCTCAACGATTCAAGGCAGGCAACAGAGATGTGTCCTTACAGGACAACTGTGTTCTTCTTCTGAAGGAAACCTTCTAATACACTGCACCCATATGCCTGCATTCTTCTTTGTAGCATTCAGTGAAGAAATATGTGATTGCAATTTTGGACTATGTTTTGAGTGTGTGTGTGTGTGTGTGTGTGTGTGTGTGTGTGTGTGTGTGCATGTGCCTCATTCCCCCTAAATACCCACATTTTACTATCTTCAGAAGATTCTTATAAAAATATTTAAGCTTTTTCAAATATAATCCTGGAAGGTAAATGATTAAAATGTAGAAAAAATTGTAAAAGATTTATTATTATATCAAATCCTAATATTATTCCTAGTATTTAAAACATGTAAGAAAATGAATTGTTTGATTTTAGTAATAAGGAGGTGGGGTCAATTTCATTAAGTTTGCTTTTCCATGGAAATAAGATCATATCATTTTATCTATCTATCTATCTATCTATCTATCTATCTATCTATTTATTTATTTTGACCCTGATACTGTAAGTCAACCACTTCAACTAATTCTAAAGAGGTGGGGAAATATAAATAAAATTTGCTTATAAAACTGTAAGCAAAGCAATTTAAAAGGTGGTCAGTATGTTGTGGTTGACTTCTGCTTAAGCTTGATTTCCATTCCTTTAAACACTTGGCTACTGAATAAAAAAGAAAACAATCCTTTGTATACTCTCTGTATACTATAAAAGGTGGTTTAATGTATATTCATAAACTGCTTTGAACTCCTTAGAAAGTAAATCAGGTTTCTGCTCACCCCGCTGTATGACTGAACTTCTAAAATTATAACATTGCTTTGTGTGATGGACCAGGTGGGTGCTTTCCAGTGTATGGAAAGATCAGGGCGCTGGAACACTGTAATTCAAACCTGATGGCTCTGTCAATCTTGTTTTTAAAAGGTTTTCATATATATCTTCTGTGAAAAAAAAAAAGAAGTAGGAGCTGCCTACATTCTAATTCTAAATGCAATTTATTACTTATATTTCACTTTTGAATGAACTCTTCATTGTGGACATTTATATTTAGAGAAAGTTTGCTTCATTTTTATAAATTCTTTGAGTCTCTTTGCCTGTTGATATGGACAAGAGCAGAATAATATTGATGACCAGGCAATGGTGCCTAGAGACATATTAAAATGTATGTGTTAAATGTCTTTTTTAAAGTGCTTATAAATTTATTTGGATATGCATCTATGCATATAGTCACTTATGTGAATACACACACACACACACACACTCAAAACACAGTCCAAAATCGCAATCACGTATTTCTTCACTGAGATGTAAACTTCAAAATGTTCAATTCCATCCCACATGATTTTAGCCATCTCATTTCCTATAACCATATTATTCATCAGATCTTTCTTTATGATTTTCACTTGCTAGTAATTTGGGAATTTTAAAGCAGATTTGCATGTTTTGTTGCACATACATTTGAAGTAGGTGCAGCCTGTTTTAAACACTGATTTAATCTTTCATGGAAAAGACATTTTAATGAAATGATCAACTTATTTCCTCAGACACAGAGAAACTGGTTTCGTCTGCCTATAGACATACACAGTTCACAACAAGCACAGCGCTGTGGTTATTTCAGAAGTGCATGCTTCTCCAACCCTTTGCTCTGCAGGAACAAGCTTGCACAGAGCTGGTGCGGTCTGCGGGTTATCAGCAAGCTCAGTGACTAACTCTCTGTTACAGCTGCCCTTCTGCTCCCCCACATTTAAGAGAATATCAAATAAAGTCCATATGCAGTATTTAAATATTTAAGATCTTGTTTTGCTTGTAAAATTCCCCTCATGGCAAGACAGACACCTAGATTTTATAAATCAGGAAGGTTTTCTAAAAGCAGGTAGCATTTTACCTCTTGAAACTGTAAAACAGTTCTGGAAGTTTCATGTTGGGCCATTGGAAAAAGTATGCTGGAAGTAGGGCAGTGTGGTTGATTTCAAGATACCAACCATGTGAATCGGTTCACAGAAACTTAACAAGAAGAACATTGTTTGTATTAATGGTAAGCACATAATAATGAAATGTAATAAAAGGGACAGAAAAACCAAGGTAAATGGAGATTTGTAACAGAATTATATAGGTTTGAGAAAAATAAAATATGTTCTCATGATATTCATATTTCAAGGATATACCATGATTGTCTTTAAGTGTTTAAGTATTTTGGCCAAAGACAATATAAAATAAGAAAAATTATCAGCAGAATCTAAAGGGAAACATATAATTTAGCAAATTCAGAATGCTATCTTGCAAAATAATTTTATACATATAATAATGTTTATGTACTTTTCTAGTGGCTGTCAACAACATTACCTTATATAACACATACACTCAAGCAGTCTGTATTATTTTATTCCTTATGAAATACTCAAATTGATGAATAGCCAATTCACAGAAATTCCACAAAACACTAGTTGCTTTAATTTTCTGTTAGCACTCAATGTTACACATTTTACTTTAAAATGTATAGCATATTTATATTACATAATACATACATATATTTATACATAATTTTATATATAGTCATATGTTTTTAAAATAAATATTTAAAGTATTTGGTAGTTTTTTCAGTATATTACAGGAACAGTCAGTAACTCAATATGCTCCAATAATATAATAATTAGAAAGTATATAGAAATTTGTTAATAGGAATCTTCCATTGTATTCTGATAAGGTAAGTGATCTGACTACATATAAAAATATAAATTGTGTACATTTTCAGGAAACTGAAAATACACATTGAATTTCCCCAACAATTTCACTGGCATGAATCAGGTCAAGAATACATTAAAAAAGCATATCAATATATATGTAAGGGGATTTGCATACAAGTACCATTTGTACTACAGTGAAGACAGAGACTCACGCTAAATAATAAGCACAGGGAAACAGATTTTAAAACTGTTGCATTCACACAGCAGATTCCTCTGGAAATGTTAAAACTAATGGGATAATATAAACCTAAGGTAGACATGGGAACTATATTGTAAAAGTAATACAAATAGATAAAATGATTTTCTGGAAGGATAAGCAAGAACAAATATTTTCAGTAACATATTTTAAGAGAAATACAAATTAGGATAAGAAGCTACATGGTGGCATTCATTTTTGTTTTTCATATAATGAACTGGTTGATTATTTTTACCTTGTGCAAGCATTGCGACTGTTTATTTTTAATCTCTAGAGTGTTTTTCAGGAATATGGGTCATTTGATATTCTCCTTCATATGTATTAGAAGAATGAAAAATTGTTAATAAAAATAAGATATCAATCCAGAGCACAGATTGTTTATTTTCTTTTTGGTTCTGGGATATATTGTAAGACCTCACTCATACTAGGCAATCACACCATGGCTGAACTACAATGCCTGGTCTTTTTTATTTTATTTTGAGATAAAGTCATACTAAATTATCCAGGTTGGCCCCAAACCTGAAAAACTCCTGCCTCAGTCTCCTGAGTAGCTGGGATCGAAGGTATGCACCACAATTCCTGGCAGATTATTTTACTAAATGAAAAAAATCCCAGTATATGTTTCTTACAGAATCTCTGACTCAGCTCTAGAATTTTGGAAACTTCAGTCTCCTAATTCTTCACATATTTAATATTCTTGAAACTTACAGGAAATATTAATTTACTTAATATTTTAATGCTATTTTGCCTAAAAAAATAATTATGAAAATTGAAAAATTCACTCTCTTTTAGAAGTATAATGATTTTACAGATAAGAACAATAAAAATTACCATTTTCACACAAAATGTTGATTATCATCTCAATTCATGAATTGTACCATCTGCACAAGGCTAACAAAATTCAGTTCAGACTTTTGCTTTACTAATTAAGCACTTTTTAAAATTTAAAGAAGAAAATTGAGGTCACATTTTGCAATTGAAAACACATATTAACATAATTCTGTGAAACTGAATTTTCTGTGCAATTGTATTTTACTGCTTTTAGTAATTTTTCAAGTATTTCTTTGATTAAAAGCCTATTAAAGTTTTTCTGTTTCAATTTTGGATTAGAACAACTAACAAAAAATGTTTTTATCATTTCAATACATGTATATATTCTCTCTCTCTCTCTCTCTCTCTCTATATATATATATATATATTTCTTTGGTAAAATGTTAATGTATATATATTTTTTCCTTTGGTTAAACTGAATTAGCTATAAACATTTTTCTGATCTTCATATAGTTGAGTCTCATTTACTTTTACAAAAAAAAATTAGGTATAACTTTTTAGGGTCTGGGTTTTTACTATATTTAACTGCTAGAAAACTAGCCTATTAATATTTATAGATGCTGGTAGAAGACCCAAGGCTCCAGGGTTAGAGACAAGTAAATTTATCACTTACAGCAAATGTCATAGTATGACTTTCTCATTCATGCTGCTTTCTTTGTCCCCTTAATTCCCAAGTGGCAACACAGGTGTCTCACATGCAGTTGGTTACATTACAGGACAGAAACACTACAAGCTGAGGTAATCCATTACTTTTATTGCAAACCTGCTCTCTATCTGGGGAGAAGTATTACATCAACATTGCATATTGAAAACACAACTCTGAGAAATGGCCTATAAAAAGAGTGGGCAGGGCTTTTGCATTCTCAGCATATTAGTAAGAACATGTAGGGTGTTTGGAAGAATGACTCTCATTGCATTGTCAATGATCAAGCTTCACCTAAGTTAGGAGTATTTTTTCTTATGTAATAAGACATGCACAAATGAGTTTATCATATACTTGATTAGCACATGAATTTCATTTTTTTGTAGGATCTTCTGAAAGCAGTATTTTAATATATGATTATAATGAATGTAGGCTGAATGAAAAAGTCAGTGAGACAGAACTTAACTATATAAATAGTATAAATTAATTAGGAATTGATTGAAAACATATCACAAAAAGAAATTTAAAAACTGCTAAGAGTGTTAGAGGAAGCGTGTCTAACTAGGAGAAGCAACTAAAAATGTAATAACAAGTTATTTAAAATAAGGCTAACCAGGGCCAAGGAAGGAAAAGCCATATCTAGAAATGTTGAAAGTATCAAACATGTTGGATAAATTGAACTTTCGAGTAAATATACAAATTTAAAATAATCCTTCAAATAAAATGACTCTGGAAATGAAGGACAACTTGGGAAATCAAGGTAAGGGACAGAAAAATGTGCAAAAAATTGATTTCCAGTGGTGGATTCGTAAGTTAGTTGACCACACATAAATGAATGAAGAAGGGAATTTAGACAAATAGTCACATCATAGGTCCATGAAATATTGCTTGGTTTTTATTTTCAGTGTAAGTAAAAGCAACTGAAACTTCTAAGCAGGTTTCAGGCATGCTTTGCTTCAATATTCAAAGATTACTCTGGCAGTCTTATTAAGTGACTGTCCCAAAGGAAGTGCAGCAAGGAGAATAGTTAGAAAGAATAGAATGGGAGGTACCAGGGTGGGGTAAGCCATGGGAGTGAGGAATGAGGAGGTGCTGGTTCAAAAGGTAGAAGTTACATATATGTAGGGTGAATGAGTAGAGATCCAAGAAACAGCATGAAGACACATTAATTTTGCAATGTGTACCAGAAATTTCTAACAGTAAGTTTTATGTGCCCTTTCCTTACCCCTTTCCAAACAGGCAATGATGTGAAATGATGGATATGTGAATTTGCATGGCTATGGTCATCATTACATATATATATGAAAATGTCTTGTTGTATACCTTAATATGTGAAAGAAAGGAGGGATGGAATCAAGGAAGGGAGGAAAGGTAAAAGAAAAATGCTCATTTATTGATTTGGATTCAATACTCTATTAGGGAAAAATCTGTGTTTTCTTTATATTACAATAGATGATTTTTTTCAATGTATTAAATAACAAAAGTATCAAAAATAAATCCATAAAGTTTGGAAGGAAGTGCATATAAATAGTTTAATACACAAAATGAGAAATGTAAGACATGTAAGACTGGAAATGTAAAGAAAGTTGTGCTGTATTTGAATAGATTCACACTTCCATACAGCATTACCATAAAACAAATAACAATTAAGAATCCAACTATAATTTGTGCTAAATGAAAGAAGTTAATTTTGTAAATATGTTAGAATTTCTTATTAATTATGTTGTATCTCAATACAAATTAATTGGGATAAATAAGGCAATTTTTGAAAGTTTGAAAATTTTAATGAACATAAACAAAGAATAAACCTTACTAATACTGATATATTTAAGATAGAAAATTGCAATTATTCCTACTTCAATTACTTTCATAAAAATGTAATCACATATCTTTTCTTGCCAAACAAAATGGGAAATCTGAACTTTTTTGTTTATTGATTAAATATGAATTCTTGAAAAGTTTCTGAAGGAAAGATTTATAATAATTTTACTCAAATTTTAATGATATAAATTAAATATAAATAATAAAAATTTATGTGCAGATAACGAGATTCATCTTTTTGCTGGAATTTCTCTAAGAAAAAACAAGAGAACACTGTATTTTAGTAGCACATGAAAATAACAAGCAGACTAAGTATATTTTCTGCCATATTTTGAACAGGCATTATATTTAACTGGTTCTAGGAAGTGTTAAATTGGTGTTCTGCTTAGCCAGAATTGACATTCAGTCTAATGTAATCAGAGTTAGTTGCAAATAAGAAAATTGTTGCTGACTTAATTTAAAAAATTAATATATTATGGAAAGTTTCTTTAAAAATATTTAATTTAATGCTAGCATATTTTTATTCCATGATGTTTTATATTAACATGTAAGCAATTACTAATACCCATTGAGAACAGGTTGAATTTGTCACAATTAGTCATTTATAGCAGAACACAGAACATGTCAGATATAATATGCTATAATGTAAGTAATAAATTTAAATATAAACAAACAGCCGACTTTTTATTTTGATTAGTGAAAGCCATCCTGTATGTGGGTAGAATTTGATGCATGATGTACAGAAATATTGAAGAATGGAGGATAACTATAAAAATGATATAGTTTTTTCCTATTTGGATCATTTTTTTTGACCAATGATATTTTGTGAATTTAAAACATTGTGATTTATTTTATAAATAAATTCATAAATTAATATATAGAGATGCAATAGACACATTTAAAGAAATATTAAGTCTTATGGAAACATGTATTGAATTTAAGAAAAACAAAAAACCTAATTTTGCTGCCTCTTTGCAATTTTTGTTAGGATCCCAGGGAAAGTATTATTATTAGTAATATGTCATATAAACATAAATAGTGGTTAAAAATGCATTAACTTGAAATTTCATTGTTAAAGAGGATTTCTTTTTTTTAATGTTCTCTTAAAAAAGGTAAACTTTCTCCTTTGATCTTGTTAAACTTAGTTTTCTATTTAGGCAGAATTTAAATTTTGATGAGAAAAGTTAAATAGTTTACTATTGCTTTTCATCTTTTCTCATTTTAATAAAAGAATGAATTTGGTTTCACAGATACAAAATTATATACACTGCATATTAATAATATTTCTGTGGAAATAAACAACAAATGGAATCCATAAATAAGTGAACTCTCCCTTAAGAGTAAATTTTACCTCCCACCCATATTTGTTCTCTTCTCCATTAAATTTACTCAGCCTTTTGTGTGTGTGTGTGTGTGTGTGTGTGTGTATATATATATATATATATATATATACTTTTTTCTTTTAGAAAGAAATAATTATTTGTTAAATATCAAATATTTGTGCTATCCCTCAGGTACATGAAACTTGAAAGTTTGTGGTTATCTTAATCACCCTTCCCAATCCCCCCACACAGGTAATAAATCAAAAGTTTTGTTTATCTTACTTCCTCCATTTCTCCTAATTCAGTATTAGTTTTTTTTTATTGTTGTTGTTGTTTGTTTTGTTTTGTTTTCATTTTGTTTTGTAATTTTTTGGTGTTCTGGGGCTGATGCTCATTCCTCTTACAGGGGGTTATCTCCTTTTTCTAACTTCTTCATAATCTCTCCAATAGCTTTTGTTTGCCCTTTTGGTAAACTTCTAGACACAGTTAAAACAAGTGCAACAATATATTTTAGGTCAAATTCACTAGAAAAATATTTGAATTTTCCCAAAATGTTTTCTGAAATATATATTTGAAATGAAAAAAATCTTAGAACAAGTTATATAAAGTTAATTTTGTAAAAGTTCAATTAAGATACCCATATTTATATCTACAGAAGCAATATTTTGGAGAGAAACATTTAACCAAATAATTGTGTGCAATTTCTTAGCTACAATAAAAACACTAAGAATCTCTCTTATAAATTTTGTACTTGGTGAAATGTAGAAGGATTGATTTCAAATCCTGCTACAACAGTTCTTGTTAAAATTTGATAGGAATGTGAGAGAACTAATTTCTGAAAAAGATTTCTTCACAATTTGATGAAACACGTATTTCATTCAGAAGGAGAAATTGAACAAATAATACTAGTGCCCTAGAAGTTCTGACATCTCTAAAAGACGTAGGGAAAACAAATTAAGTTGTGCTACTTTTCAAATAAATAATTTCACAACTAAAATTTAATAATTTAAATTAATTGAATTTTAAAGTATAAAATAATAGACTATTCAAATATTTCTTAGTTATTTTCAATGAACTACTAATTTAACTTAAAGCAACTTTACATGAATAAATTATAGATTTGCCATGCAAATTTGAAAGTAATTTTATTCCTTTCTTATATAGCAATTTTAGGTAAGTTGAAAAGACGTATTTAAAATATATGCTCTAGTTTTCTGAGTCTCCTGTTTTAAATCAAGAGTGGCTGCACAGCAATTTCCCTCCATATAATGCTTCAAATATAAGGTTGTAGAGTTCACTTTTCTCATTTAAAGGTGTGAATACAACTGCTATAAATGGCTTAGGCTTCTCTAGAATCATGACACAACTGTCTGAGCTCTACCCATGGTGGTAAAGCACTGTCTTTCTGAATCAACTCTCATTACACACTGTGGTGACCTCCACTTTGTATTGATTTGCCCACCATTAAATGAAGAAGACTTCTATTATCTGCTGTCTCATCCATTACTATGAGTTTTCAAAATATTGCCTGCGATATTTGTGATGATTTCATTCTCTGAAGAATCCTTTAACTTGACAAAGTGTTTTAGAATACAACAGGAATAGAAATTAATGATTAGTTTTGCAACTACATTAACTAAAGGCTGAACATCAATCTAGGCTTACGTCCTCTTATAGCACAATATGACTGTCTTAATGGTACTGAAAATTTTGTCCTTTTATTAGAGATCTTTAGCAAATATAAATATAATTAGTTATATGAAAATAATGTGCATTGATAATAGACTGTGAGCTCCATCACAGTGTATAATAAAATACTTATCTATAACTATTATTATCATATTAGCTTATAGTCACTGTAAATGAACTTTTAGATATATAGTTATTTGTATTTAGATAGATAGATAGATTCCTATAATCATAACCAAGGCAGCATACAGAAAAGTTTATGAATTTATTCATGCTGTTTCTGCATTTTTGCCTTTTCCAGAATGTCAAATAGGATAATGGAATTTGCCACAATTTGAGTCTGGGCTCTTGCACTTGGCATTATGCATTTGAGAATTTTTCACGTTGTGGCTTTGTAATGTACAGTGAGTGGAGTAACACAGGTTTCTAAGCCATTCGCCAATTTAAAGGCATCTAGATTATTCACATGTGCCAGCAGTCATAAATAACACTACCTCTACACAATTTTGTCTAGATGTTTGTTGTCTACATATAACACAATTTATCCATGAAACATAAGTTGACACATGAGTTGCATAAGCATAAATTTGTAGGATAAATACCTAGAAGAAATTCAATTTCCAGATGGTTCTGTAAGTACTTTTAAGTTTATAAGAAACTTTCAAGCCATTTTTCTGAGAAAAAATCATTATTTTCTTCCTACATTTTCACTTGGCATAAACAATGTTCATGCTCCATCAGCAGTGTGTGAATGTTCCTCCTCTACAGCCTCTCTAGGTTTTGTAATCCATTTTTAGATGGGGAATGGTGTCGTGTGGCACCTTTATTGCTCTAATGACGGATAATGATTGACATTCCTTTCCTTTGTTGTTTTTCTTTCCCTATAACTTCTATATGGAGAATCTGTCTAAATTATTTGACCATTTATCAATTGGGGAAAGTGATACATGGAAATTTCAATTTTCCCTATTCAAGATTCAAAAAATTTAGCTTATAAAATAAACTGGCAGTAGACACAAAAGTTAAAAAAAATAACAAGCAAAATAAATGAAATGGAAAACCACTCTAGCATGTATAAATTATGGTTACTGCTATTTAAGATATCACTCATCAGTCAACAGAATATCTGGGAGATGGATTCTGAAGAAGATAGAGGGGATTCTTCTTTTCACCTCAAATCTCTATCTTAGAGGGCTCAGGAATGTGAAGGAATTTCATGGGAGAAAAAAGGGTACAGTGTGATCATGGGTAGCAAACCCTCACTCTGTGTCAGGTCTTCTTGACCTCTTCTGCCTCACTGGAGAGGATGTAAGCCTCCACATTGTTGTGACCAATCTCCAGACACAATGCTGCTCTACAAGAAGGTTCAGGTGAGCTGAGGAGAGAAAGGGGTCTCATAGAGCCCTCCCTCCCTTTAGCATTTAGAATACCATGTGAAAGGGCTGCAGTACTGAAGGATTTGGAAACCATCCAGGAGGAGAGGAGAAAACAATTTTGTTGAAGACAACTTGAGACACTGCTCTGTTACACCAGGAGATTCAAGAACAGGTGAGATAGCTAAAGCTGTAATAGCCCCTTCATAAAGGGAAGGAAGCAGAGTGTAGGCAATTTTAGAGAGATAGTAAATTCCTTTTAGGGTGGATGTATGATTACAGAAAATGGCCTGAGATAAAGTTCCCTGGGTCAAGAGATAGGTTTGACCTCCCATCTTCCTTCCCTAGATCTGAGTTCAATCTTCTCTGGTTAATGAAATCTCAGTAAAAATAAGACCTAGGACGACTGTGCTTCTTTTTTGGTGGATCCAGTTAGGTAGAAAGTTGAACTTGGCAAAAAGTCTCTTTCTGCACTGGAAGGGGAGAAACAAGGGTCCCTCTGAGGAGGTGAGCACAGGCAATGTGGGAGTCTCTTGGCATGTCCTAGCACTAGCCTGCAGGTATTGTTCTCTGAGCCCCAGCACTAGTTTTCTTATTATTTTGTTTCAGACTTTCTTCTATATTTGGACACAAGTCCTCCAACTGAAATGTCATTTGCAAAACCCACCCCCGGTCTGTAGCTTGCCTCCTTATCATTTTAACAGTGTCCTCTACAAGCAAAATATTTGTTTTAATTTAATGAAATGCTACTTAACTTTGTTTCACATAGTGTTTTTGGAGTCATATCTATTCTAAGATGACAAGGATTTTTTTTCCACCCTTTCTTACTTACTTCTAAGAGTCTAGTAATTATTTTATATCAAGGACAATTATCTAGTTTGAATTAATTATTTTGAGTTATGTGTTGATTTTTTTCTTCCATATGGGTATTCAGTCATTGCAACTTGATTTGTGGACAAGGCTATGCTTTCTCCACTAAATTTCTATTGTGCATTAATCAAAAATCAATTGAATTATGTGTATAGGTCTACTTCTGGATCTTCTGCTCTGTTGTTGGCCCATGAATTTTTCTTTCACCAGCACTCCAGTGTGTAGGCTACTATAGAAAAACTGAGTTGTCTAACTTTCTTCTTTTTCAAAATTAAATACTCAAGTTTCTTTAACTTTCCACATAAATTTTAGAATTGACTTGTTTGTATCAAAAAAGAATCTAATTGCAATTTTGACTGGCATTGCAATAAGTTGAATAAATTTATTTAAAGAAAAGTATACTCCCAACAAAATTGAGTCTTCCAAACTGTGAGGATAACATATCACTTCATATGTTGGTCTTCTTTTATCTTTCTTATTAGCATTTTTAGTTTTCAGGATGCAGAAGGTTCACACGTTACATAAGATTTCTTTATGCACATTGTTTCGAGAAAAATACTCGAATAATATTTAAAAAATAATGTAGATGATATTTTTTAAAATTTCAGCAACTCTTTACTCCTCTTTTATATGAAATGTAAGTTTTTATATATTGTTCTTTTCTCCTTCACATTTACTAGTCACTTAAAACTAGAAGGTTTATTGTTTTTGTTTTTTATAGATTCTCTGGGATTTTACAGTTATATCTGTATCATCTGTGAATGGATATCATTTCATTTCTTCTTCCCTAATCTGAATACATTTTATTCAAGCTGTTCTTGCCATATTAAAATGTCTATAACTTCTAATGCAATGTTTAACAGCAGCTGTTGAAGAACAAAACTACTAAACAAACAATATCCTTCCTAAATAAAGTATCTCTCAGGGCCATGGACAGGTAATCTCCTGAAAATTGGGGGCCTGGTCAAAACTACCAGTCATAGTCACATCCTGTAATAAAAAGTTTGTTTCAAGATGAGGTCATACCTACTAGTGGCTCAGGCCTTCCCATATCATAAATTACATCACAACCTCCAATCACAACTCACATCAAAAACACCAAATCCGTCACACATTAAAAACCTTACTGAGGACTATTCAACAGGTAATAAATAATCAAGGGGGACAAGAAATTGAGACAAAAACAGGAACACAATATAAACCCCAAGAGTCTCAAACCACTTGCCTACAGTTTCCACAACTACAGTAGTTCTTTCAAATTATTAATTTATCAAAATGATTAATCTATTGATTATATTATAGCTCTCAAAAATGAATCATTTCACCATGAAAAATCTTTCATTGTCTCACTTATGAGCCTTTGGGGGACAAATCCCAAACATAACACATGTATAAGGTTCTATGATACACTTCATATATTTGGCAAATACTTTGTAGTCAAAGAATACAATCTTACAATATCAAATTGTAACAAAATACTAATTTGTGCAATGACTGCTAAAGAATGAAATACTGGCACTGTATTATATTGTAATGTAAAGACAATTTTTTTGATCTAAATACGTATTTGAATACTTTTTTCTTACTAGCCACAGATCTTAGATACATTTGCTAAGATTTTGAAGATTTATCACCTCCATATATAAAATGGAGATAATGGCATGCAAATTTTGTTGGCTTTAGCTATAATAAAGTAAGGTCGGTGTCTTATATCTGTCTACTAGCTAACATGAGAAGAGCCATACATTTTGTTGCATATGACAGTGATTCCAGTAGTACTTAAATGTGATGCACACCCACAAACCCATGTCATCCATCTATGATGCTTCACTCTGGTATATATACCAGAGTGAATATATAATAAATATATAATTATTGTTGTTATTTAACTGACAGATAAAATTTCATGCATTTAGCATATTCAATATGATATTTTGAAACACAGACAGCCAGTGGTAATTTTGAAGGAGGTCTAGTTCTTGTAAGATGTATCCAAATAGTTCCTTGCTTTTTAGGAGCCAGCAAGTTACTTTTGCCCTCCCCACCATGAATAGTAGGATGCTTTTGTACTTTTGTTAGCCCTGTATCGAAATCCTATAGTTACAACCATGCATAGTTCTTTCAGAAAATAGTTTCATTCTGTCCAGATTAAAATTACAGAAGCATATCTGGGTACACCACATTTTATGATATTTAGCTTATTTGTAGATACTTTTACTTACTCTGAGGCAAAACACAGTACTAATGCTCCCTTGGATCAGGTTAAAACATCAAACACTTAGATGTTTCCCCTTTTCTGTCTGTCATATGGAGTAAAATATGTCCCACAGGAAGTTTCCCAACTAAGATTTGCAGAAGACATGAAAACACCCTGGGTAGTCTGTAAGTTCCTACAGAAAATCCATAAGCCATGGGGAAAAAGACTCCAGCCAGCCCAGATCTGGACTTCCCATAGTTCTTTCATGCAAATATACAGACTAATGTCTAATAATTGCAAGTATATTTAAGGTTATTACTCAGATTACATTTAATATACCTCTGTTTGCCATCTGCTATACCTCTTGGGGAAGAGACACTGAACATTTGGGAATTCATTTTTTATAAGCTATAATGTTTTATAGCTCATAAAGTATGAATGAAGTAAACCCTCTTAATTTTAATTACATATGAGACATTTATATTGTTATAGTTCTGGGAGAAAGCAGTTATATGTCTTCTGGGGGTGCACAGTATAAAGGCAAGGGATATACACAGGTGCACACATCCCAAATATGCTACCTTTACATAAATCATCTTCATTTTATTTGACTTTGTAAAAGAACAAAAAAATATATTTTTTTTAATATCATGTAGCATCAATTCAGGCAGAAGGAATACAGGAATTCCATCTTCCCAGGCAGATGTCAAAAACATTTAAACAGCTGTCAGACCAGTTCAAACTGTCATCAGAAGTGACCTTAAACCAAGTTTAGTTTCTAAATGTTATTAAAAAAAAGTGAAAAAACAACACAGTGCCATTATGCAGCTGTCTGAAATATTAAATGAAAGAATGAACATCTGTTCAGTTGCTCTTCAGACTTTAATGGTTTGGAGAGAAATTCTGTTGTCTTAGATCTTTAAGAACATCTGAGGCCCATACAGCTTCAACACCTGTGAACCTTCCTCTATGAAAACAGCGTTGCCACTTCAAAGCCTTTCACTATTGTTCTTTGCCAAACATATGCCACCAAAAAACAAGCAAAACTCTTAATATCATCTATGATGTTAAAGATCACCTTATAGTAAATATTTTAAAGTAAAAACGACATCATTTTGGCTTAAGTAGACTTTTATTCATGAAAAACATAATTTTTATGCAAAAAAATGCCTAAAAAGTAATTTGGTTGCAAACAATTAAGAAATCGTTTTTACATACCTGAACATTGAATATTCAAATACATTTGAGAATTAGTATACATATGGTGCAATGATATTAAAATGCAATGCTCTGAATTATTCTCTCCTTCATTCAGCATTAATTAGATAATTTCTTTTAAAACTTCCAACTAAAATTCTGACACAGAAAAGCATCAGGTTTAAATAATACTGTTTTGCTGATATAAATAAAATGTTCCCATATATGGCCTTGCCAAGATTATGTAAACATCTATTTTCTGTCATTGTCTTTAAACCCATATGTGTGAGGGTATATTGATGTCTCTATGTATGAAATAGTTCCTATTACCTAGCTGATGATACAGAATTCCAGATTCGCTGGTCAAGAGAATAAATATACATCTACCTGTGTACATTAGCATGTAACAATTACTTTTTGATTTCTCCACTGGTCTTTTGCATCTATGAAGAAAAGTCTAGTTTAGGGTTTAACTATTTACTAGTTTATACAAGTAAATAAAGTCAGATTTTTTTGTAAATTAAAAGGGAGTTTTATTCAATTGTCTACCATTGCACCTAAGAGAATATCTTGTGAATCAACTAAATTGAATATCTTACTTGAACCAGATTAAAATGAATACTTACTTGAATGTATATAAGATAATAGATGTCTATCAATTTAAAAATACTTGAGAAAATGGATTATGTTATAGGGAAATTACTGTATACTTTTACTTTAATGCCTGGACACATGAGATATATTTCTATAAAAACAAATTATACTTCAGAAATTAAATTTCTTCATGCCCCAGGAGAAGCTAGTTACTGACTCTTAGCTCCCAGTGTCAAATTCAAAACATCATGGAACATTTTTAAGATCCAGATACATAGGCTGTATCCCCAGCCAGTTACAATCTCTAGGTTCTGACCTATGTATCAGTAGTTTTCAAAGTTCCCAAAGTAGTTATAATATGCCACTAAGTTTGGGAACCATCTGTACAAAATATAAACAAACAATAGTGTATAACCAAATAAGCACATTTTATATTAATTTCCCTGTACTTCAGGAACAGGGGAAAGCATAAATGTGCATTTAATTTTATTCCTTTGGGTTCTAATTTATTCTCAGCTGATGCTTTATTTTAAAATTAACATATGTAACATTGACTGAAGTTTTGTATTTCCATCCATCAACTTTTAAATCTCATAAAAATATTTTTTTCAAATATCACAAGTCACTGATCTTGGTGGGCCACACCTGTAATCTCATCAGCTCTGGAGGCTGAGACAGGAGGATTAAAAGTTTGAAGCCCATCTCAGCAATATAGTGAGACCTATGCAACTTAGCAAGACCCTGTCTCAAAATAAAAAGTAACAGGGGCTCAGTGGCTAAGCACCCGTAGGTTCAATTCCCAGTATTAAAAAAAAAAAAAAAATCACAAATACCTTCTAAATTAAATCCAAATCTAAGAATAACTTTGGAAAACAATCATAGCCATCCTTATTACCAAAAGCAATTTAAGTTCAATTTTACATTTTATATAAATCTGTATTTTTATACTAGCAATATGTGCATATTTTAAGTATATTCTGAAGTATAATTCAATAGTACTACTCAATCATTTATATAATTTTGAAAACAGATATACAAACATTTGTATATGCATATGATTATAAGTATAAAATATTTGGGAATATATAAGTACTTAACAAATCTTACTAATAAACATCCATTAAAGGTTAGTTTGGAGATTTTTTTCTTATTTACCTTATAATTTTCTGCCATAAATATGTATTTATTTTAAAAACACATTTAAATACAGTTTCTTAATTTCACAAAATTTCAAACATTGCATATTTAAATCTCAGAAATTAATTGCCAGTTTTAGCAATATGAAATTTTCATTGTCAGTTAGTCTTTCCTATTTTAATGTAACTCTGCTACAAGTTGCAGACTATCCAAAGGCAGATTGGTTTATAGATAGTAATAATGAACAAAGAGTGCTTCATTGCACCTTTCTCTGATTATTCCCCTGGGTTCAGCCTTTGGAGGTCAGAAGAAGTTCAAATACTTTGCCCTTTGCTACAGTTTGTTTCATAGCTTTGAAAGGTTGCCAAAAATATGGAGAGGATGCTTAAAATAACTGAAAGTTCTGTGGATAAAATGCTGAAGTACTTTCCTGATAGGACTTTATCTTAGCCTTTTAAGAAAAATTGAGAATTTTACATTTTTATTCCTGTTATCTCAGTCACTATGTCTCTATCAAATTATCGTAATCCCTTTTCCCCCCTGGTTCTTTCTTTCTCTCTTTCTTTTCTTTTAAATGAGGTTGCTTCTCTCTTACCAGAAGATGTCACTATGAAAATCTTCATTACCTTTTCTATTCATATTGCAAACCACTTTTAAAAAGTCAACATACAAAGCTTCATTTTATTCCTAATTTATTAAGAAGGCTTTATCATCTTCATGAAGTGATGGATATTTTAGAAGGTTTCAATAGTATTAAAATATGCTTTATATGCTTTAGTTCTGTGCATAGTAATGCTCAATGCACTTGGTAATTAATTGAGAACATTGTATTAACAATGATGCTGCTCATGTATATGAAGGTGCTCATTTCCACTATTTTAACATATTTAAATTAATCAACCAACCAATGTAGGAAGGAAAGAAAAATCAAAATACATTCACTAGATACTGTAGTTTGTTCCAAATTTTTAAAATATTCTGCTGTTTAAAAATATTTGCTACACCATGGTATATGGCAACTTGAACTGTACATAAGCAATAAAATATCAAAAAAGTTTGTATGAAATGGCAAAGTATAAACAATGGTAATTAATTTTAATAGTTGTTATTTATGATTTCTATTATTTTTCTATGTGAAAAACTCAGTCACCAATCAGTGGATAGTAATATTCACTATAAAATAATTATTCTCCTTTTATAGAGTTTTTGTTATATACCTTACAAGTTGAACAATTTTATAATTTCAAGAACTTTACAAAAATTGTTAGAATAATTTAAAGTAATTTGCATATTTATATTTCATATTTCAAATTTGCAAAAGCAAAACAAACAAAATAACCCTACAGAATTCTTCATTAAAAAGAATACCAAGCCATAAGTTATATTAGAAAGCATTCTGTTTTATGCTTGAAATTGTACCTACAATCTAAGTATCTGAAAAAACATTTTCACATATTTTTCAGAAAACAGAAACAAACTCATCAGCTAACAGACTGATATTTTACTTAATTCCACAAAATACGAAGGTTCTTTTAAAATATTTAAAATATTTTAAAATATGTTATTTTAACTTAAAATTATAATGTTTAAAATCACTCATTAGGAGGCAGGAATTATTGAAAATTTCTTTTGTTTTATCAAACCATGAATCCAGCACTTAAATCCTCTTGCATATTTATTTAACAGTTTTTTTAAACTACATTTTAAAAAATTCAGACCTTTAAAACCAAATATCCTTGAATAAAAGTATAAAGACTGATGATTAGTCATATCAAAGAATAAATTCTTATGTTTATATACACATTATTAGATAATAGTGTATATTTAAGGATAATAGTATTATCGGAGAATTGAAATCACCAAGATATATGCTGAAATTCCTCATATTTTGAAATTAAGTCTTTGAAACTGGCAGCTTAAGAGAATCATCTTGCATTTAAAATAGTAGAAAAACTTCTTTTCCTTCTTGTGGAATAAAATTTGAAACAGCACTTTGGATTTTTTTGTTTGTTTTATTCTCTTAACAAAATGTTATTAGAGACATGTTTGCTTAATGATTACTTTTCTGAAATTTCATATCATCCAAATGGTCACGTGATATGAGAACACTTATACACACACACACACACACACACACACACACACACACACACACACACACACATACAACTCTCATTTTACACATGTGGGTGTACAGGTGGCCCCAACTGACAACAGTTTGACTAGTGATTTCTTAGCTTTACAATGGTGCAAAAGTGCTATAAAACTTTACGTCTTAAATGTTTATCTTTTCTGGGTCTAGTGAGATACAGTATCTCTTACATGCTGAGTGCCAGCAGAAGATAACAGATCCCAGTCAGCCTAATGATCAAGGATAAACAGCCAATACTCTTCCAGGCACTTGGAGGCCTCTGTATGGATACAGGTGTTAAAGAAATAATGTGGAATATTCAGCACTTTTTTATAAAATAAGTTTTATATTAGATGTTTACCCAAGTTTAGCACATAATGTGCTCTAGAAACATTAATATAGGGTGGGTGAAGTTAAATGCTAAATACACTTTTCATTTACAATATTTTCAATTTAAAGTAAGCTTTTGGGGATATAATCCTTTTGTTAACTGAGAAATATTAGCTATGTAAGTGTTTGCTTATATACATATAAAAATTTAATCAAACATCATATTCACACACATGCACATATAGGTGGAGATATACACACATACAGAGTCTTGTATTGGTGAGCAATAGGGATACATTGCAATATGTCATTGAGAATTTCTTCATTGTCTGAAAATCATTGTGTAAATGTACTTATACAAACTTAAACAGCCTCAATAACTCTAAGCAGTAAAAACCTTATGAGAATATAATATATGAGGTCCAATATTGAACCAACTGTCCTTACAAAGTGTATGAGATTTTACATATGAATATCTATCCTCTATGCCTGTAAACAGATTTTATATCTGCAGGTGTATACATAATATATATGTACATATGTATATACATACATATCTGCATTTTAATACATCTTTTATTCTGTACAGTGTAGTGTCTTCTACACTAACATCTCAGAATAGGTCAAGTTATGCAATCATAACCACGTATTTTCAACTATATGTGTGAAAAAATGAAACAACTTTCTTCAATTATAAACAACACAAATACAGTTTCCAAGGAGAAAATAATAAATTCTCCCTTAATTTTATTACAGCAAATACGCTTAACCTATACTCTTTCATTCAAATAGTTTCTTCCTGTCTTTTGCCCAGTTAAGGTACTACTTGCCAAACTAGTAAAATGGTGCTAGTTCATTAGCAAATGATTTACTATCTGCACGTAGAGCCCAATATGGATTCATTTCTGGAACCTATGTTTAAATGCCATTTGGAACAAATTTCCACAAGGATACTTTGGAGGAAATGGTTTTGTGTAAATTAAATTCAGGGGAAATTATGAATCAGGAATCACAGAACAGAAGTACAAAAGTATTTGATAATTGCTTACAATGTATTAGCAAATATAGTTTTAATGAAACTAGGAATATTTGGCTCTAAGTGTTGTCAGTTATTCTTGGCACTTCATAATTTCTTGGCATACTTTAAGGGTTGAGTGGAAAAACAATTTATAAAACTGTCACATCAAATTGGAGAAAATTATCTAAACATAGTCTAGTTAGAGCAAAATAGATGCAACAAATGAGAAATTGTGGCTGGGTGGCTCTGATTTAGGAAGGAATGGTCAGCTCTTAGTGGATTTTCACAGTAGTACAGGTGTGGCCCTGGGGCCAGCAGTGCTTCCTACAGGAGACAGTGTCACAGCGATCCCATAGGAACTGAAAGTGGAGGTTCAGGATCATGAACATGTAGAAACAAAACACTGGTACCAAGCATGCACATCTTAGGCAAATATCAGATATGGTCAGTTGATACTAAATAATAAAATACCCCTAGTTTAAGATAAATAAGAGTTGAACCCCTTTTTTACTTTATACACACACACACACACACACACACACACACACACACACACACATACATACAGTGGACTCTTTTGTTCTACATCGTAAGAAAGCACTGATTTGAATCCTGGAATTAAAAGACTATAGTGAAGATATGCAAATCTCCTGCACCTCTATTTCATATCTGTAAACAAAAAATAAAATTATTCCATTTTTATAGAGTTGGTATACATATGAAATGAGAAAATGCACACAAACCTTTGCAACAGCAATTATATTTTAGTGTTCAAAATATTCTATTTTGAAAACTATGCATTTTGGCTCATTTAATCATGACAGTATTAAGATTTGGGTTCTTTTCTTATTTCCAAGTAACTGATGAGTTTGAAACAGAGATGTTAAATAATACATGCAAGGTTATACATCAGATAAATTATAGATGAAAATTAACAATATTCTTCATTATCCAATCTTTTAATTACTATTTCCGACTGTTCATTGAAATTATTATTTCCTCAAAGTTTCTTATTTAAATAACATGAGAAGATTTAAAACTGACTGTAATAGAAAAATGACTGTAATAGAAAAAATATTTAAAACTCCCCTTGGTTCAATCTCTAGTACCAAAATAATAATAGTAATAATAATAACAACAATAACTTGCAAACTAGCAATATACTGTCAAATGAGCGGCCAAAATGGATCCATTAATAATTATGTTTTTTTTCTTATTTTTATTCCAAAATAGGGATAGTGGCCTTTGTGAACCCATGTAAAGAAGTTTAATAGTATAACCTTTTCAGTTTTTAAGGAAAATCTTTGTAGTTCATTCAAAAAAGATTTGTTGGGTTGTATAGTGTACTGTGTAAATTGTAGGCGGGACATTAGAAAACTTCCGAAGGGAAGTGACAGAATGAATTAAAGGATAATGTGTTGTGAGCTGTTAATAGAAGAAGAGTTGAGAGAATTCAGGGGCACCCAGCATTACTTCTATATTTCCAGATTTCCAGAGCAGGATTTGCAGGGTCCTTTGACCACTGCAGAGGAAGTCGCAGGTAAGGTCCAGGTGGGGCGTGTCCCTGGGGCATCAATGACCACTGGAGGAAGCAGGTGTGGAGGTGAGGAGACTGGAGGCGGGGTCCCTAGATGGGCAGTTTCCACGTTGTTCCTTCAAAATAAAAGTCATCACGTTTATGTCGTGAGGAAATATTAAAAATCTGAGTTAAGCTGTGGTGTAAGGTGCCAGAGCACTGGGCAAGCAGTGGAGTGACTCAGGATACCCCGGGCAGGATCCCCTGCATTTTAATAGAGATAGTCCAAGTGAAGAAGGAGAGAAAGGGCTGGAAAAGATTGGGGATGCAAACTGTGGTCACTTTGAGGTTAAGAAGTTAGAGCTAATATAAGTTAATATGCATATATATATATGTATATATACATATATATATTGGTTTTGAACACGACAAAATCACTTATATATTAAACAATATTCAAATATTTTTAAATAATCTAATATCTTTTTTATTAAAATATTTTATTTTTTAGGTGTAGATGGACACAACACAATGCCTTTATTTTTATGAGGTGCTGAGGATGGAACCTGGGTCCCGCCCATGCTAGGCAAGCGCTCTACCTCTGAGCCACAATCTCAGCCCCAAATAATCTAATATCTTTAACAACATGTATAAAGGGTAATGATATTGTGTATTTCGAACTTTTTCCATATGTTCAAATAATGTCTGTGAAGCATACACTATATGAGATAGGATTTATGCAAATAGCACTTTGCATAAGTATCTATCTATCTATCTAGATAGATATAGATATATACTTATAGTATAGCTATAAGTAGAATGGTGGCACTTGCCTGTAATCCTAGTGGCTCAGGAGGCTGAAGTAGAAGGATGGCAAATTGGAGGCCAGTTTGTGCAACTAGCAAGCCCCTTTGACAAGGTAGATAAATAAATAAGTAAATAAATAAAGAACTGAGGATGTGGTTCCCTAGTATAATGTCCCTGGGTTCAATTCCCACTACTCCACACACACACACATGAAATTAGCTATGCAAGAATCTGACTAAATAACACTGGGTATAAGCACTGAAAAGCATGGATGCAGTATGTGCAGATGTTTTTAAGTTCTTTTCTGTGATTATATACACTAATCCTTAAATATTGCTTAAATTAATGTGACTCCATACACAATACTTAGCCTATCTTAAACACATTGCAGTAATTTTTCATGGTGTATTATTTGTGAATACACTTCAATAAAACTTTTTAAATAGTCCTTAGATGTATATTATGCAATGTTCATTTAAAGGCTTAAGCTTTTACCATACTTATTTTGATTTTCACACAAAATTTTATTTCACAGTACATTAATTTCTATTATGTATTTTTTTGCACTTTGTCATTAACATACTCTCATTATTTCTATAAACAAAACTAAACATAGTATTATCTGTTTGACTCTATGCTTCAGTAATTTTACCAAACAGCTGGAAGGCAAATAAATGACTGTAGTATACTATTGTTTTAATTATGTTTATTGATTATAGTGTGTTTAACTTATTATTTTTGAACAATAGTGTATTTATGTCTATAAATTGATTAATGGATTGCAATCTTAATCATGAAATAGTGGAATCTACAGCTGGCTAAGTAATGTGTTTTCTTACAAATTACTTCAATTACAGATGTCAAGCACATTGCATTCTCCATTTAACAGGAGAAGTAGCTTGCCAAGAGTCCTTTTATCATTAGCTGTTCTCAACATTAGCACAGCTGTTGGAAATACAGCTATCCATTTCAAATTAGTCACATCACAAGATACAAGATACATAAAAGTATGCACAGTGTTGGACAATAATATTCCAAAGTTGAAATGATACATATTCCAATATTCTTTCAATAGCAAAAGTTAAAGATACTAATTTACATTTATACTTATCTGTTTTCATGGTGTTCATTAAGGTCTTAGGAAGATTCTGTATTGATAGCAATTGACAACGTTATATAATATATAATTTTAATTTGTGGAGTTTCACAAACTATAGCTTTTTTATTTGATAATGGATATTGAAAAGCTTCATTTATGATATTAAAATCATCTGTCCCTTGTTATTATCATTTCATGCTTTGTAACAATTTAGGTATTACTAAAATGTGTCTATTATTTTTATGATCACATATTTTATTAAAAGAATCTTAGTACACTAGTGTATTTAGGTTTTGTTTTGAATATATATATATATATCTATAGACATTTTTTCACTCTAACTTCTTAAAAAAAAAAAGGTGGAGGATGTAAGGTCAGCCAGCTGCAACCCAAAGGAAGCAGATTTAAAAAGGCTGCTGAATGCTTTATTGAGATTTCTTTCCTGGGAGTAACCCTCACACCCACAGAGTAGGTCTAAGGAGAGGAGCGCTGGGCAGTGGGGTGGGAGGCTGGACCTGACTGGAAGTTTTATTGGATTTAGGGCAGGAAGGGAGGGCTTGGGACAGGAAAAGGGGGTTTTAGAGTCCCTTATCCTACTGGGGTTGGTTAAGATCCAGGATTGATCAGGAGAGCCTGCTGATTGGCAGGTCGTTGTGTAGGTGCCTGCTTGGTGGTTCTTTCCTGGTGAGTTGCTTCCTTACCTCAAATTGACCCAACAGGGATATGTAATTTTCTTTTCTGTACATGCAGTTTTATTTTGGTCATTCAAGAAAAGAATTGAAATTTCCAAGTCATTTACTAGTTAGAAGGAGAAGAATCCATTTATAATATTAATCTAATTTGTAATTATTTTATCATAGACATTAGAGTATTATAAACAGTGTACTCTCTCAAGTATAAAGTGATGTCAGCTCACTTTATACAGAAAAGCCAAAGAGGGGAAAGTTTTAATTATTAGGGATTAATTGGGAGTAAGTAAAAGAGTTTGATGTCACTCAAAATATTTAAAAATGATACTCAGGAGGTGATGTGTCACAAGTAAATATTAACTGGCAGCAGAAGAAAATTATCTGGAAGTTAAATTTTACTAATTTGTTTATTTCGAGGACAATATGGTTTTATTATGTCATCATTTATGGCCACATGACTGGAGGGTAATGTTTGGAAGTACACAGGAACCGGCATTAGTAGTGTCCGATTTACACCAGGTGCAGAGGTGCATGCCATTAATCCCAGAGGCTCTGGAAGCTGAGATGACAGGATCCCAAGTTCAAAGCCAGCCTCAGCAAGGGTGAGGCTCTAAGCAACTCAGTGAGACCATATCTTTAAATAAAAAATAAAATAGGGCTGGGGATGTGGCTCAGTGGTTGAGTGCCCCTGAGTTCAATCCCTGGTTACCACCAACCCCCTCAAAAAAATAGCAATTAACTTAGTTATATACAATTATTCATTTTATATCAATTTTTGAATACACACTAAGTTACAACTCAATTTTTGTTGTAATTATTAAGTTGTGGATAATTAACAATAAATGAACAGATTAAATTGTGCTGGGTTCCAGGGACTATATATATACATTGCCCTTGGGAATTTTTCCCTTTTCATCAAGTTGTAGAAATGCCATTTTCCCCAGTAGGATCAGGAGGCTCTTCCTCTACGAGGTTTTAATTCTCATTTTCACCTTTCTTCTGTGCTCACACCAGTTCTTACAATTTTTACTTTGAAAATAATGTTAAATGACTTTGTTCTGAGCAATGTTTTCCGTGTTTTTAATGCTTCTCCAGTCTGAAGAACAACAATAAATTCACAATAATAATTGAATACTCACCAAGTACAAGTTGAATCATAAGGAAAAGGAGATTTCATTTAGATTTTAATTTAGATAAGATATTGATAATTTTCTCAGGCCCTGGGTTTCGTGATCATCAATTTGGGAAGAGAGAAATCTTTCATTAATTCCCAAGGATATAAACAAACATTACAGATATTCAGAGCGCTTTCAAGAAAAATTATATGCTCATCTTTCTTAATAGTACCACAGTTAAATTTTTTGATTTTTTTTAAACAGAGAAATGCAAGGTGACCAGAAAAAATGCAAATGTTTTTGGAAATTTTGATACTAAATTTGCAAATAATAAAATAACGAATATAGAGTGCAATAAAGATCAAATAATATCAAATAACTTACTTGAATTGGGGAAGGTAATCATAATCAGGCTGAATAGCAAAGAATGAAAAAGGTGTAATTTTATATAAAATTTTCTGCAAGGATATCAGAAATTGAGTTGCAATTTGTCCCTTCTTTTTTACCACTTTATCTCCCCTTTTCTCTCTCTCTGACCCTCCTTCTCCTTCCCCAATTTATCTCTTCAGCTCTATAAAATTTCTTTTTCTTCTATTTCACTCCTATTTGAGTCAGGGATACAAGATAATTAAGAAAAAATATTAGGATGTTGAACTATAATATCAATTGAATTCAAAGTTTCTCAGAATTCTGCCCCTTCTTCTAATTCTTTAACTTGTCCTCTATGTTTTTCATCATTTCTTCCCTATTATTATACCTTGTAGTATAATAACACACCAAAATAAAATTTGAGAATTATTTTGCAAAAATATAAGTGTAGTAAATGTAAGAAGCTCAATAGTATTTTGTAGTCTTTGAAAAATGTCTTGAAAACAATTACATTACAGAAAAAATTAAGGTCAATATTTGCATTTTAAAGAGAAATATTTAAACATGCATTTATTTATAAATGTATTTTAGTATAGCAATATCTGTATAGTAGATTGAAGGATGGTAAATTTATAGCCTGTTCTATACTCAATGAATCTAATGCATCTAATAAATGTGCAGTTCAAAAACAGATTCAAGCATTAAAGTATTCAATATTTAGAGGATAATTAGACAAATTGTATGAACTGTTGTAAATATTTATGGTTCTTAAAATTTTAACCATAGTAAAACTCAAAATATGAGGTTGGGATGGAACAAAATAGTAATTACTTTTTTGAAGTCAGAAACATTTCTGAAAACTCTCTGTAAATGTGCCTTGAACAGCTTTGATTTTCTGGGACACAAGGAGATATACCATAAATCCACAGCAATAGATACAATTGCTTAAATAACACTGCCATATTCATTATAAAGGAGAAAGTAGTGAGAATATGTTTATGTATATAGCAGACAATAATCTAAGTATTTGGGATCATTATAATGTGTCCCAGCAAGATCAACAGAACTCTCTAGTTCTGTCATTATTGATTTACACAGTGTAGCTTCTACTAATATTTCTTTAGTATACTTGGAGTTGGGGGATAGCAGTTTAACAAAAGTAGTTTAAATTACAATATGAGAGTTAATTTAACTATGTGCGATGATTTGACCTCATATGTCCCCCAAAGTCTCATGTGTTCAATTCTTGTTCCCCAGCTGATAGGTTATTGGCATATGGTGGAAATATTTGGAGGCAGTCATAGTGGAAGAAGTGGGTGTGCCCTTGAAGTGCACAGGGGATCCTGATCTCAGCTGGTCATGAAGTGAGCTCCTTTGCTCCACCATACTCTCCCCACCACAGTGCCACAAACAGACCCCTAAATGATGGGGTCATCCAATCACAATTTACAGTAAATCCTTGCGTCATTAAACTCGATTATCTCAGATATGCTGTCACAATCATTGAAAGCTGGCTGATGTACAATGTAAGAAGAAATGCAAACATATGAGAGGCTGGGAATAAGGTAGTTTCATCACCTTTACTATATCATCAAGGACTCACATATTTCCTTTATTCCACTGCACTGTCCACACTGTCCATCTCATAAGACTGATGTCCATCATGCTCACCTGTGGCTATTAGTCCAATTAAGATTGCATGCTGCCCCTTTTGCAATTCAGATAGAAAAGAAAAAAAATTCTCTCCCTAGAGACCAAGAAAAACCTCCTGAGAAGCCTACTGTGTACCTCTTACAGTCTCACCAGCAGGTCATGTTTATGAATCAGTATCCAGAAGAGTCGATAAAGACAACTGAAATTATTCAGATAACCCGGACTTGGAGGTTTGTGGACTAAATATGAAAAGGAGAAGTGACAGAAACAAAAGTTGGGTTTGTTTAGGAAGGCGAATGGGTAGAATTGTATAATTAAAAAAAAATATTTCACATCTCTATAAAAGAACACTGATTTTATACTCATAATATTCTGAAAAGTTTTAAGGTCATTTTCTTGCTTAATCTTAATAAAGTCCATACTAATAACAAGTCATTTTCCAACTTTGTCCCTGCTTTAACAAATTAACACAAACTTAGCAACTTAGAACAGAACACATTTATAATTTTCAGTGTTGGCTACCAGCAATCCAGTGTGGGCTCTCTGGACTACATTCAGAGTATCTGTGAGGCTGTGTTCCTCCTGGAGACTGCAGTGTGAAGTCGGCTCCACACTTACTCATGGTGCCAGCTTCATGAAGCTCTGTGCTGGGGTGGGACAGAGGTGTGTTTTCATCCTAGGTGGGATGAGGGCAGCCTTGACTTCAGAAGCCACCCACAAGCCTTGGCTCCTCACTCTGTTCCTCTCACTTTAAATCTGGCAGGAGAGGTTCAGAATCCTTTGATGCTAGATTTCCATCAGGCCCTGCCTCTTACTGGGTAGTCCAATGGCAGAATGTCATTACAACCAACCAAGGTTCGCTGTTTGAAAGAACTCTGATCAAATTAGGCTTGAATACTCTACTCATGTCAAGGTTTGAAAACAGATTTTTATTTTTATGTATATATGTATGTATGTATGTATGTATTGCTACATGAAATGACATACTCACAGGTTCCAAGAATTGGGAACTGGATATATGGTGGGGGATGTGGGGAGTGGAGGGTGGTGTTGGTCCGCTGTACATGCAATTCAGAGGATGACACAGTAATTTAATTTTGAGCATGGTTTCTGAAATTTTGCTTCGCTCTTG
Source organism: Ictidomys tridecemlineatus (assembly GCF_052094955.1). NCBI lineage: Eukaryota > Metazoa > Chordata > Mammalia > Rodentia > Sciuridae > Ictidomys > Ictidomys tridecemlineatus. The sequence continues at coordinate 139,100,667 of NC_135485.1, read as the reverse complement.
TGTAAAAGGTGCTTCACTGTCTCAGCCTTTCAACAACCGGAAAGTTCATTCACCACATTTAGCCCCTTCTAAGATCTAAATTGACTTCAGAGTTCTGAATGTTCAAAACCCCTTTAAACCAAGGCCGATAAGATCTGTTCTAAACAGTATATTTGTACAGTTAGATATGCTTTAATGTGTGGTTTTTGTCCTAAATATCTACAAATTACTCAAAATCTGGAGGGGAAATGTCAGAAAATACAAAATAATTGTAATAATGTGTAAATTTAAAAGATTGAAAGAGATTTAAACCTGGAATTTTGATAAAATATTTGGGGAATAATACAATGAAATGATTCTGACTCCAAATAAAAGGGATCAGAACCCTGATAGAACTTGTTTACATATTTATTATAGTTTACACATTTATTATAGTACTTGTACAGTTAATTTGAATAAGGAGACATAGATTATATCTATTTAACTTGTTTTTTTTCCTGTCAAAATGCTAAGTATTATGTGAAGGTATATTATTCAGAATATCTCATACCCAAAATGAAACAAATGTTTGAAAACAAAAATGTCTTAACATTTGAATTACCATGAAGAGAATTACTGTTCCCTTATTTTTTCTTTCTGCTGCCACAATAAAAAGGAGAAAAAGAGTTAGTGATATACAAAGAAAAGTAAATGAAATCCAAATGAATAAAATAATACTAGTAAACATTCCTTACGTCTGCAATCCTTGGATTTCTGCCCAAGTTTCTTTACCTATTTATTCAGAAAGGGAAAATTTCTGTATTAAGCATAGAGGCGAGATTATAGTCATTTGATAAGCACAATCATACTCATTTGAGAAGCTTTCTTTCATGCTAACATCTATCAATAATGATGTGATATATTCATGAACTAGTTCTTAAACTTTTATTATTTCTCTGGTGTGAAAAGCATATTGCTTTAGTCTTTCTCTTGTATGATAAGATGTGAAGCCTGCTTTTCCATCAAATAATGTTCAGATTTCTGACAACCAAATTGTGTTTTTACTCATGCTTTTCTCTACAGTGTGATTATATACTATCTTCAGGACTATTGGACATTAGGCTTAAAAACTCAGCTGATTTCCTATTAAAACTGGGATAAATTAATTAATCTAAATGCATGGATCTTTCATTATTACCAAAGACAGCTACAGGTCTGCATCTATTTTAAAAAAAAAGAAAAAGAAAACTCTACCCCAAAATAATTTCTCATCTGTCTTCAACCATTTGGAAATATAAAAATCTATGCACTTACTTATTTTATTTATTCTGCCCTAAGATTTTTTTCCAGTTTTCTATATGAAAACACATTTTTTAAAACTATATTCTCCTCTGATATCTGCTGAATTCTAATCTCACATTATACAAGGAAGTATAGCATCACAGAAAAATGTTGTGTGGGTCTTGATTTCAACCAGAATTTGGTCAAAGCTATAGGATATTTGGGGAAATTATGTAACATACTCTAGGAACTACTTTTTTTTTCATCCATAAAAATAAGAAAGAAAACATTACACATTTTTAAAATGTTTTCCTTAATGTTTGACTTAATATCAAAGAAAATGTTTCTTTTATTGTTCTTGGTAAAAGTATTTTTGAGATTTAAAAGCGGTGATAATTTATACATCTTGAACTAAAAGAAACTCATAAAGGTTATCTGCTGTTCTGCCACAATGTTACCTGTGTTCAAATTTAATCTGTTCTTCTCACAGGTCACTCTTCACAACAGTGATGTTCCATAATCATTAAGTCTCTTCCTGTGATTAATATCTCCCCAAATAAAAGCAATACCACCATTCCTCCTCCATCTTAATCAGATGCCCCCGTGGTCTGAATTGTTCAGTGTATTAAATTATAAATTAATTCATAAAAGCAAATCCTATATAAAATCACAGACTAAAAGAAAGTAGCAGGGCATGGTGGCAGGCGCCTGTAATCCCAGCAATTGAGGCAGGTGATTGTCAAGCTCAAAGCCAGCCTCAGCAACTTAGTGAAACCCTAAGAATTTACTGACCCTATCTCTCAATAAAAAATGGCTGCAGATGTGGCTCAATGGTTAAGCACCTTTGTGTTCAATCTTATTTTAAAAAATGCAAATTGATAGAAGTGGCTAAAAAAAGACAAGAATGATATTTCTGACAATGATATGAAAAATGAAAATGAGAGAATGAAAGAGAATGAGCGTGTGGCAGTGCATTAGAGAATATGCATGAAGAGAAGATAGAGTGGGTGGGAGACAGACAAGAGATACTAAGGAGAGAGAATGAGGGAGAGAGACATTAAAATATGAGAAGCTGCTTGAGGCTTTCATCTGAATTCATATTAAAACTTTATAAATTTATCCTTCATTCCCACTCCACTCATTAAAATTTTCTCAAATCCTCAGATGTTAGAGGAAGTAGTAGACTGAACTCGATATGATCCTGTCCATGTTTGACTGGGATCATTTTACCATCATTTGCTGCATCCCAATGGACCACATCACTTTTGTATTTATTCCTGATTTCCTCAACTTGTGAAATATCACTTCACCTTAATGATATTGCTAATAATAAGTAGGTATTTATAATTTATAAGCCAATAGTCAGTTTTCAATGGTTTTACAAATTTAAATGTTATAGCTACATTATAGGCATTTGAAAATTGCAAAAGAAATCTTAATTTGCCCATGGTTATTTAGTTGGAATATGAACCCATGCATTTTTGCTCCAGAATTAATGTTCTTCACCACTTCTTTTTATTCTGCTGTTTCACCTGAGGCTCATTTATGCTAGGCAGAGTTTTATCTCAGTTTTGGCCTACTGGGTCACTAACGTGGGAAAACTGAAATTGAAAGCTCTAAACCAATGTTCCATTGTAACAATTCTGGAAAAATTCCTCCAGTGGATAATAAGCCCTTTTACAAAACATATCTCAATGTCACAAGTATAGTAAGCAGGCAATTGTGTAAAAAAGTTACTGACATATGTTATTCCTTGGATGCTTATATTTTGGCTATTGGAGAAATAACACTTTAGAAATCTCAGAGTATGGTGAAACTTAGAGGCCCAAATATCAATTTTCCAAGGCAGTGGTCCCAGTCATCAATAAGCCATTCTGTTTTTCTACTGGGTTAACCTCTTAGAATACTGTTAGAAAATAAATAATTTATTATTCTGTGCCAAACACAAAGGAAATCAATATTCAGAATCAGTGCCATAACAGTGAAGAAGAAGTATTGCCATCTGATAACACGATGAACAGAGTCCAAGAAAATCAACCTTTTTCCTGGTGTCTGGATTGCAGGGCACCATATTAGAATTCCAATGTTGTTATGCAATTGGAAGCTCAGGCTTTCTTTTGTATTGGCTTCTCTTTGTATTTCTATAAAGATCAACAAAAAACAAAAGAAATAATAAAATTCTAGGAAAAAAACTAGAAAATAATTAACAAACTGATAGAATCAAATAGGATCATTCAGCTGAGGCTTCATGAAGTAGCCATGTACCCAAGTGTGAGTACCTTATCTGGCTGCAGTTTCATGAAGCAGACAGGCAGCTCTGCCTACCCTACACAAGTATCCCACATGTGCTGGAATGGCCTTGCTTATGCCTGTCGGATTGCAGAGCAGAAAGCTCTGCCTAGAAAAAATGGCAAAGTTACATCACTTCTAAGGAGGCTACCTTCTGGCTTTCAGACCATCCCCAAAACCCCCTAAAGCTTAGGCCACTGAAGCATTTGCAGGAATCACATAAAGGGAATAGAGGATGAAGAAACTTACTAAAAAGAAACAAGTGAAAAACCTTGCCAATCAACATCTCAGAACCTGTTTACAAGAAACAAATCTTCTTCTATTAAATTAGTCTATATAAGTGAAAGAGGAACTGTTCTACCAGAAATATAGATATTAATTTAGGAACATAAAAATATAAGATATAACATGAAACTTCAAAGTAACTAAATAATCCTCCAGTAACTGACCCCAAAGAAAATGAAATCTACAAAATACCTGGAAAGAAATTTTACACCATGATCTTAAGAAGCACAACAAGATACAAAAGAATACAGATAGAGAATTCAATAAAATCAGGAAATTTATTTATAATTGGGATAATGAATTCAGCAAAGAGATAGATATCACTTTTTAAAAACAACCAAGGAGAAATCTTGGGCCTGAAAAATTAACATATGAAATAAAAAATAAGATTTGATCAAGAAAAGCAAAAAAAAAAAAAAAAAAAGAAAAAGAAATCTTAACTTGGAAAAAAAAATTTAAAAAACAAACCAAGACAAAAAAAATAGTAAAAATTAATAAGCAAAGACTAATTGTACTCATATTTTGTGAATTTTAGAAGGAAAAAAAACATTGAAAAACTATGGGATAAAACTGTCAGAAATTTACCAAGTTTCTGGTGAGATATGGAAATCTAGATCCAGGAAACTTGAAAGTCCCAATATAATTAAACCTGAAAAGTCCCTGTGTTATTATAGTCAAATTGTTAAAAGTCAAAGAAAATTCTAAAAACAGTAAGAAAGACAATGTGTTGCTTATAATGGAATCCCTATTAGATTATCAGCAGATATCTCAGGAAAATCTTATAGGATAAGAAAGAACAATATGATATATTTTAAATGCAGAAAAAAAATGCTGACAAGAATGCAACACCCAAAAAAGCTATCCTCCAAAAAAATGAAGACAAGTTCTTTCTAAGACAAACAAAATCACTAAACTGCCTTAAAACAGATGCTAAAGGGAATCTTATCTGAAAATGAAAAGATAATAACTATGACTATGAAAATACACAAAAGTAGTAAACTCATTGATAGCGGACATATACAAATATGAAAGATAAAGGAATCAAATCTTATCCCTATAAAACAACAGAGAACAAAACAGCAAAACAAAGACCAACAACAACAAAATAAGAAATAATAAAATGCTAGAAAAAAACCTATTAAATAATCAACAAACTGATAGGATCAAATTCTTCAACAAGAACAATGTCCTTAAGTGTAAATGGATAAAATTTCTCAAGTAAAAGAAATAGACTGGCTGAATGGATAAAATATAAGCCCCAACAATACTCTGCCGGCATAAAACTCAACTCAACCAGGAAAAACACACAAAGGCTAAAAGTGAAAGAATGAGGAATGATAAAAGAGAAAAACCAAAAGCAAGTTATAAGCTATTCTCAGATAAAATAGATTTCAAGTCAAAATGGTGAAAAGAGAAAAAAAAATCATAGAACATTTTGTTCCAACAAGTATATGCTGCAACCTGCACAGAAAGTAATTCAGGTGCCAGATGGGGCTATGGAGGATGGAGAAAAGACAGACAGACACACGAAAGAGAAAAAGCTGGAGTCCACTGGATCTCCTTCCCCTGTTGAATGATGGACAACCCAGAGCCAGCTCAGCCTGTTTATTATATAGCTTTTAACATCAAAGGAGTTTTCTGTGAGACAGTTTCCTCAAAGCATACTGGGTGAAGGATGACGTTTTGTGCAGCCCAATTAAAATTATCAGCTTGCACCCATAATTCTGTACCCCGAGACAGCTGATGTCTGAACTTAGGTCATGAACTGAAAATTCTGTGGCTGGCACAGGACCTCCTTATGCTGCATCATCACAGCACCTGGAGAGTGGAGGGCCTGCCTTGTGTCACTGGATAGTCACAGGACCAAAACTCTCTCACTGCTCCTGATAGGTATAGAAAACACAATTTTCTAAACAGCATATGGGATGTTCTTCAGAATGGACTATATGTTAGATCACAAAATAAGTGTCTCCAAATTAAAAATAAATAAAATGAACGTCATCTCATATATTTTCTCTAACCACAATATAATTCAACACAGGGGAATTTTGGAAATTGCACAGAGAAAATAAATTATCTGCTGATAATCTGGGACAATGAAAAGTTAAAGAACATTAAAAAAATTTCTAGAAACAAATAAAATTAGAATACCAAAATACCCAAACCTGTATATTACTATGAATGAAATTTATGTCAATAAATACCTATATCCAGAAAGCAGAAATGTGTCAAAGAAAAAATCAGATGCTGTTCCCTAAGGAATTACAAAGCAAGAACAAACTAAATTCAATAATTGTATAAGGAAAGTGATAATATAGAACAGAAATATGTGAAATTGAGAATACAAAATGGTTCAAAAGAAAATAAATGAAAAAGCAATTTTTCTGAAGAAAATGATAAACCATTAGCCAGACTGATTAAAGAAGGGGGCGGACAATACAAATGCAATTATAAATGAAAAAGGGAGACATTACAACTGATGTCAGAGAAAAACAAAGGGTTATGAGAAATTATTGTGAATAATTATATGCAAACAAATTAGAAGAACTAGAAAAACTGGATAAATTCTTGCACACTTAATCTCTTAAAAATCTCAGCTGACCAATAGTGACTAAATAAACTGAACCAGTAGCAAAAAGTGCCCCATTAAAGAAAATTCCAAAGCCTGGGGATTTCTCTGTCAGGTTCTACAAAATGTTGCAAGAAGAAGTAATGCCATTTTTCATCAAAGTATTGCAAAAAATGGAAGGATTGTTTTCAGACTCTTTGAAATGACCAACATCATCTTGACACCAAAATTAAACAAAGACATAACCAATAAATAAAAGGAGTTCAACAGATAAATGAGGAACATAGATGCAAAACTGCACATCAAGAAGATTATTTAACATGATCCATCAGGGATGCAAAGATAGTTCAACATATGCAAATCAATAAATGTGATACAGCTTATTAATAGGCTCCATTGCACAGACACCAAATGACTCAATGATGAAGAATAAGTGTGACAATTTTCAACATCCCTTCATGATAAGTAGTCTAAAAATTAGGGAAAATATATAATTAATAGCAATAAAGAACACATATAAAAATTCTACAGCCTCCAACATATTGAATGTGAAAAATTCAGACGATACTGCTATAACAGATCTGGAAAAGGGCAAGAATGCCCACTGTCAACACTCTAGTAAACAAAATCTTGAGTGTTCTATACAGAGAAGTATATCAAGTGAAAGAAGTAAAAAGTCATCCAAATTAGAAAGGGGAAGGGAACTTGTACATTTTTACAGGGGACATCCTCTTGTACATGGAAGATCCTAAAACAAAGAATAGATAGAACATTTATTATTTATTAGTTAAATGAGTTCATGAATTCAGAAAGTTGCATAATATATAAATTAATTATATATTAGCAGTATGTCTATATGTTGAGTATACTGTTTGAAAAAGGAATCAAGAAGTCAATTGCACTTATAATAGCAACAGAAAATAAAATACCTAGGAATGAGTTTAGTTAAGGGAGTGAAAGATCTCCACATTGGAAATGATAAAGTTTTGATGAGACAAATTGGAAACACAAATAAATGGAAAGATCCCTATGCCCCAATAGAAAGAATTAATATTTTAAAAATGTCTTTATAATCCAAACCAAAATATAGATTTAATGTAAAGCCTATCAGAATACTAAGGACATGTGCTGTAGAACTGGAATAAAAAAGCAGAGAAAGAAATGTGGATAGTAGAAGACAATGAATAGTCAAAGTAAACTTCAGCAAAAAGAAAGAAGTTGGAGGCATCATACCACCAGACTCCAAGATGTACTATAACAATACTGTGACCAAAAGAGCAACATTCAGACATAAAAGGGGCTCACAGGTATATGGAGCAGAATAGAAAGCCCAGAAATAAACCATGCATTTATTCCAATCATCAACAAAGGTGCAAAGAACACACTTTTGTCAAAGAGCGAACTCTTCAATAAGTGATGCTGACAAAAACGAATGCCCATAAGCACATGTCAAAGGGATGTCCTCCCCTCAGTATATACGAAAATCAACTCAAAGTGCACTGAAGCATGACACGGGACAGAAGGAGGCACAGGTTCTGTATACCCAGAGAATCTGTCCTCACACTGCTCCTGAGGTAATTGATATCTGGGAAGAAAATGTCCCAGCAGACCCATAACCTAATTGATAAGTCCATCAGGGAAGACAGGTATCCTGGTAAACATACCGAGAATAAAGGATCAAAGGCAGTTCTGATACATGAGCAGGACATACCTAATCTTTCTAGGAATCTTATTAATAAATCTGAAATTTACAGATTTAGGGGAACATCAGGGAATTTTCCTAATAATGAGATACAAAGGGAAAGTTCGCTAGAAGAGAAATGCTCTTCCCCTTTGAAGGATGTTGTTTCACATGCCTTAAACCTTACATGAGAATCCAAACTCATTCATACTATAAGTAAGAAAGAAAATCTACCTTATTCATCTATGGAACTGAACTGATGATTTTGGACCATTCCAAGAAAAAAAATGTGGTTTGTATTTTGTTATTTTCTGTATCCTTTGAATTTTCAATAAAAAAATCAAAATTAAAAAGCATTTCCATTTCTTTTCCTCTCTACAAACATAACAGCATTACAATTACCTCTGTATTGCTTCAGAGGTCTAAAAAGCCAAATGTAAAACAAATCAATCGTGGACTCTGGGTCTGAAGGCTACAGTGGCAAAGGGCACTTAGTACATGCTGCTGTGGGAGCGGTGATGGAGATTTTTCACACGTCCTCTTAGAATAAGAGCCGGAAACGGTCCACGGACATCACCAGTCTTAGTTATCACCTAGGAACACTTTACCGTTTTTATAGATAAGGACACTAAATGACAGTCACTTGCCTTTCCTCAAGTCACATTTCCAGCTAGTTGTGGATTACAGTAAAAAATTCTGCTGTCTCAACTCTCAAGCCAGAATTGTCTCCCTGTACAGTTGTTTAAATGTCATCTTTTCTGAGAAAAGTTTTAAGTAGACATCACAGGAGGTGATACCCCCCGATTGGTGGATAAACAGTCAAAACAGGGAGAGTTCTGAATCCCTAAAGAATGTGATGTCTTTCTGACATGGCCATATCATGAAATTAGAGGAGTTCCTTACTTTGTAATTTTTTTTTCATACAATCTTTAGTATAAAAAGTTTATGCAAAAGAAGAAAAAAGAAGTTTTATCTTCAATCTTTAGTATAAAGAAGTTTATGCAAAAGAAGAAAAAAGAGAACAGCCTTGTTAGTCTTCCTCAAAGTAGACCAAATTGCCTGGGAAGGTAATGAAATATTGAATTATAACTCACTGATGTAAATGAGATATATTTACATATTTTTAAACAACCTAAATATGACATATTTTTGCATTTATTATTAATACACACCTATAAAGCTTCTATAGGGGAGTTAAGAGGTAATGGAATCTTTGTAAATATCCAACTCAACACAAATTGTACTGTGGTCACTTTTTTTTCAGTTTAGGAATTATTTTTTATAATATAATAAAAGCAATACATAAACAGATCCTTTTTACCATCCAGATTCTGGTTTTCTCTTTCAGTACATATAAAAGTATCCTTTTTTTGAAAGATTAATTTCACATAGAATGAAGCCTTCAGTTTATCATTTTTTTCAATGTATCTGCATTTCTGATCCAGGATCCATTATTTCTATATTATTGAGTCCCTCGTGGTATGGAGATGAGAAATTCAATTTTAAATTTTACACACACACACACACACACACACACACACACACACACACACATAATCACTCATGCAAGTATACACACACATTTAATGTTATTTATGTCGGTGCTGTTTTTCCCACTCATTAAAAATAATTAATAGTTGACTATATTTATTTCTACATGTCAAAATTCTGTTTTCAAAATGCACATAGAAAGACTAATGCATGCTATAGCTGAGAGCAGATATTAAACTGAAATCCACTTCTGGCCTATCTGCACAGTAAATATTTCATGAAAGCACTTGAAGGGAGATAGGAACTATCCCTCAGTGTTCTGGGCAAGATTGCTCTTCTCAGATAATACCACTACATACAGTATTTATTGGCTTTTATACAGATCAGCAAGGTTGCAGACAAGATGCTATTGTGCTGACTGGATAGTCTCAACTTCAATTGAATATGTAATGACTGCTTCAGCATCTGTGACAATATTCTTTGGGAACATTATGCTAAAAGTATTTAGCAGGTTGAGATCTTAAGGGTAAATGTGTACTTCATTTAGCTTTTAATTTCTGGAAAGCATGAATGCTAAAAGTAATAGATGGCATATAAAACAAATATTCTTGAATCTACTTTCTGCCTTTACTCATACCGAGATATTGATATACTTTTATAAAACTTAGCTGTTATCATGTACTTAAGTTTATTTCATATACACACTCTACTAAATGATACATTTTAAAATTTCAATCTATCATCCACAACCTAGATGTGCTAGGAAATTAATTGGTACAGGTTCCCAAGAGACCCAAGAAAATACCTGTACATGGTAATGCATCATGTGGTTTATTGAAAAAATGCTCATGAGGAAGATGCAGTGGTAACAGTCTGGTCAGATGGTACATGCACCTCATGATACTTCTCCAAGTAGCACCTGCATCCCTTACAATTCTACTCCAAGAAGTTCAGCCCTGGTACTGGACAAAGAACACCCTGTCCCTTATGTCACCTGGTCCACTGGGAGCTAGTTGAATAGGGCAGTTATCCTTTCCACAGTGACCCAATTCTACATCACTGACTACAAGGAGAGGGGTTTTACAGGTGTACCCCAGAGTGGTGACATTATCAATTTGCTTAGTTCATTGTGTTTACTGGATGAGAAGCATAGGGTGGTCCTGGTGTTCATGCAAAAACAAACCAAAGCAGAATGAATAACCAAAAAAAAAAAAATCCAGTTCTTACATACATCACTAGCTTTCCCTTTTGCAATATACACAAGAAAGAGAGAGTCAGGGCACTTCCAGACAGCGTTTATCTGAACATTCTGGTTGTTCCCTTCAGTTGACGAGGTCCTTGGGAATGAGAAGGAGATGTTTTAGTCAGCTTGTTCACTGTGGTGACTGAAAGACCTAACCAGGACAATTGTATAGGAGAGAGAGTCTATTTAGGGGCTCATGGTTTCAGAGTTCCCAGGCCACAGAAAGCCAGCTCTATTCCTTGGGGCTTGAGGTGAGGCAGAACATCATGGCAGAAGAGTGCGGTGGAGGGAAGTAGCTCACATCATTATCACAAAATAGAGACTAAGCTCAGCTGCCAAAAATATATACCTTAAAGGCGTGGCCCCAAGGACCCACCTGATCCAGCCATGTACTACCTGCCTCCAGGTAGGACTCCGCTAATCTCATCAGGTAGATTAAATCACTGATTAGGTTAAGACTGTCGTAATTCAATCATTTATCTTCGGAACCTTCTTGTGTTGGCTCATACATGACCTTTTGGGAAACACCTCACATCTGAACCATGCCGGGAAGCTTGTGTTTTACTGTATTTCTTCAGGAATGACATACTTAAGAATCAATATTAAGACTGTAGGGCTGGGGTATAGCTCAGAGGTAAAATTGTTTTGTCCAGCATGTGAGAGACCCTGGGTTCTATCCCAAGTACTAAAAAAATAAAAAATAAATAAAAATTCCATACTTAGATATGGTTTATGTGTGTTCCCCCAGTTTCTAGCATCCTGTGTGGACGTTTTGAGCTAGAGGAACCTCTATGAAAGAGAGTCGAATGGAAGGTGATTGGATTGCACTTTGGGGTTATCTTGAAAAGGTCTTCTGAATTGAATAAGTTCCTGTGAGAATGGATTATTACACAAGGTGTGAGGCTGGCTCTTCCCCCAGTCTCTTGCTTCCTGGCTTGCACTAATGCCCCTTCTGTGTGAATTCAGTTCCCTTTCTGCTCTCTTGCCATATTTCGAGGCAGCTAAGGCGACCCTCAACTTGTTGTCTGAATTTTACAGCAACCTGGATCATAAGCTAAATATATGTCTTTTCTTTATGAATTTTCCAGCCTCAGATATTTTGTTATAGCAACAAAAAAATGTACTCAGACTTTGTATATGCTTGACTTCTCTACACAACAAGGAAGGTATAATGAATACTAGTGGTAATTAACAGAGTAATATTTTATATTGGGAAATATTTCCTCAAAACTTATTACTTTGCACTTGTATTAAACAATGTAGAAATGTATGTAAAGAAGCCCAAAGTTACATAGAAACTCCTTTATCTTTAGAAAATGTTTTAAATACTTGAATTTTGTCAAAATATCGCCATTTTTCTCATTAGTAAATAAATTAATATAAGCTTTTAACATGTTTTTCAAATAACTTTTTCTCTTTTCTCAAAGAAAGAAGATTCAATCCAGAAAATATGTGAAGTCTTCTTCACAAAATGAAAATTTATTTATCAGGAACATTTTTTATGACATCTAGGAGGCAAAATAAGCATGTATACTCTTTTATACTACATTACAACTCTGTAAAATATTTTTTCCTTGTATCAGTTATAATATCATCCGAAATCTCTCATATACATAAAAGATATATCAAGTTAAAGAAAATGTATTTCTAAGTATATACTATTACGATATAAATAAACATTAAAAATTTACAAAAGTATGGATGACTAGCTCAACTTTGTCTTTCCAAAAGTTGTGATAGAAATGATCATAAATTGCAAGAACAAATTTGTTCAGCTCTAAGATGATGTTTGAAGAAAATAATCTATAAAAACTTCCTTGTAGTTTTGTCAACCAAATAGGCAATTTTGAAAAGAATTCAGAAAGCAAAAGGGAAAGTTAGTAATTAGAAATCTTCAATACTTAAAAATATGTTTTGGTCTCATTAATAAAAAGTTCAGAATATTCACATTAAACATAGAATTATTATTATTATTATTATTCAGTTTGATGAAGGAGAATATGAAGACTGTGATAGTCAAAAGGGCACTGCCCTGAGTGGATTAAATTTAGTGATAATAAAACCTTAAGCAGTTAAATAGCTTTTTGAGAAATTGTTGAACATCAAATGTCTATAGACTCTCAAACAGCTGAATTCACTCAAGGGTGAATGAGCAGAAGATGTCATGTGTCTGTGTTCCCTCGATTTATGACTTACTTGGAATTTATGATAAAAAGTAGTAGCAAAGCACTTCAGTAAGTTCATAAAGTGCTTTCCATCATGTATTGTGGCTGAAATTCCTCGGTAAATACAGCACGTGGGATAAAGAGAATCCTGACTCCAGGCTTTATGAAAACTACCCCCAGGTGTGGTGAGGGTCCAGAACACGGCTGCACCTCACATTCAGATTTGTGTTTTACTTTTGAAGTTTATATTTAAGCAAAGGGAAATATAAACTGTTGTTTTCTCTAATTGGGAAAGTGTGATAGTTTTTCTTACCTATCGTAGTGTTTGTCTACCTTTTTTTCTAGATTGCATATTGGTTAAGAAATATTTCTACAGGAGTCATTCAGAAGGCACTCCCCAGACAGTGTCCTGACCTGTCTTCCTGCTGGCCACTTCTGCTTCTCTGTTTCATCACAGCTTCTGCCATCTTCCCTTCTTCTCGGTCACTTTATCTCCATGTAAAGATTCTGTGATACACCTGTCAAGGTAGCTCTAAAATATCTCTTTTCTGCATTGCAGATATCTGCTCTACTGAAACTAAACTTTGTTCCCTCTTCTCCCAGCACCGAATTTTGTGTGGATATGTAGATTTATCCCCTCGATGAGCCATAATTTTTCAGAAAAAAAAAAGAATTAAACGGATGTATCTATTTACATTAGAGAAGACTCACTGTGGAAACTTGCTCCCATGATTCTGGTGGCTGAGAAGTCTCACAATGTCCTATCATCAGGCTGGACAGACAGAAAATCCAGCATATAACCCAGTGTGTGGCCAAGGCTTGAGACATCATGCGTGCATCAGGTGACTCAGCCAGAGTCTATGAGTCTGTAGATGGGGAGTGTGGACTTAATTCCAGGAATCCAAAGGCCTTAGAGAGAGTGGTCCATTATCCCAGGACAGGAATAAATGGATGTACCAGCTCAAGAGCCAGGAGAGAGGTAATTCACCTTTTCTCCACTTTTTTCTTCTACTTGGTGCTCCATAGATTGGATGATGCTCACAGACATGGGTCAGGATAAATCTTTTTTTTTTTTTAACCAGTATACTGATTCAAATGCCAATCTCTTCTGCAAACATGCTCACAGACAAACACAGGGATAATGTTTTACTGGCTATGTGGACACAATTTTATTCAGTAAAGTTGACAAAAATATTAATATTCATACTCCCACTACGTCTGTCTCTTGCTCCTCAGGCCCTTCAGATTGATTAAGCTTCTCATATAATTGGTTAAGGTATTCAATGTGCAGGATTTCCAATGAAATCCTCTTTCCTGACCTCATGCATGGGAGGATCACTTACCTGGCCATCCCAAAATGATGGAAGTTCCATCATAATTACTTCCAAAGGAACTCTCTCCCTCTCTCTTGTTCGACTCATTTCATTTTAAAAGCTACATACTAATATTTAATAGATTCTTAATTACAATTTTGTAGTTAGATATCCTAACTCTCACAGTTGATTCCATTTAATATTCTTGAGTTCTGAAACATTGGCAAATTTCTCTGAAACTAACTGAAGACACACAAGTATATCGTGACACAAAATTCTGTACATACATTACTCCTCAGTTAAAATGATGATGTTGTCAATTAAAGGAATGATCTAAATGAATAGATTGTACTATGTGCATAAAAACTATATTTAATGCATGTGTCTTATAAAGCATAATCTTTCCATTTACTTTTATTGCATCAAGAATTTTTTAATTTAATGCTATAATTTTTGAATTTTTAGGCCAAGATATTTACATTTTTTATTTTATTTTTTAATATTAGTATTTAATATATGGACAATGCACAATTTTCAATCTTAGTAGTTTCCTCATTTTTTTTAAAATTTAACTTTCAGTATTTTTTTAAGGACGTGGGATTGAATCAAGGGGCATTCTACCTACCACCGAATTATATCTCCAACACTATTTATTTATTTATTTATATTTCATTTTGAGATAGTGTCTAGCTAATTTATCGAGGCTGGGCTTTCACTTATGATCCTCCTACCTTAATCTTCAAAGTTGATGAAATTATTGGTATGTCTCCACATACAGTTTAAATTTCTTTTTAATTAAAAGATATAATTGAAGAGTATCATCATTGGTTGTTAGTATTCTTTATCTTTTAATAGGTCTGTTGTGGGAGAAAATGACTACCAAATATTCCATAAAATAATTCTAATCAATAAATATAGTTATTTAGTTGAAAAACGTGTTTCATTGACATTGGCCATTTTAGAAGTGTTTAGATCCACCATTTTATCCTATCATCATTTATGTTGAGTGGCATGAAAATGACACTGAGGGGACACTAGTATGAAACTGACTTTCAGAATATTGATTTGTGATCACTCTGCCCTGGAAGAACTTGGGGTTATTTTAAAGTAAGAAAAAACCCCAGGTTAACTAATAGCGACATGATACCTATTGTTTTAACTATCTTGTCAACTAAGAGCAATTTATCATAGTAGCCATGAAGGACTGTTAATGACCTTGAAAATGACATGATTCAACAAACTTCTTTGAGAACACTTTTTAAGGTCAAAGCATATCCAGGAAAGCATCAAAGGAAGAACAACTTCTAACTTTACTGAAATAACTGTCCCCAGAGCCACAGTCCACCAAACAGCAGAAAACTCAGGCATGACTTAAGAAAGAACAGCACAGACTCAATCTTGGTTCCGCAGTATCAACACTAAACCACATTTTCGGCAGGCTTTTATACACTTACAAGAAATGTCATCACAAGAATTATATTCTTGGGAAATTTTATCAGGCATATCAATATTTAATATTAACTATCAAAGCTGATTTATAACCAACCCTAAAAATCTAATACAAAACTTAACTGTGCCTAGGATGTCCTCAGTAAAATCATTAATTTGTAGTATTAATTATTTTGATTGTATTCTTATAAAAACTAGTTTCAGATATATTTTTATGACTAAAGATACAATTGGCTGTGTTCAATAAAATAAAGAATACTTTTAATGTATTTCCTAGTCATTATGTTAAACTCAAAGGTAAAATGCGTGCTTACTTTCTGCTTTAGTGACCTACTTAACACAGAAAGAGTTGACTGATTCCACAGCATGTCCTAAAATGCCAGTTGTAATAATCAGGTAAGAAAATAAAATACAAACTCTTCTAATGACAGACTAGATCAGTGCATCTATCAAGTCCCCACATCACTCTAAAAGTCACATTTTTCTTCACAAAGGATTGCAAACATGCACCACGTGGTGAACTGAAGGGAATAAACCTTTATTAGGTTTGGAATTTAAAATTTTAATAATTCAAAAATATTTTAATAAGTATATTTACTATCTTTTACTTGGGGTGTTTTGTGAGCATTTAATCTATTTATATGTGCATAAATGCTTTTAAAATGTATTTATATGTAATCATCAATGTTAAAACACAACAGCATATGGAATGAAATTTGACATGTTTATATAAACTATTTACTTATTTAATTACTCTTTTAAAAAGTAACATGATGCTTACTTTGTGACATGCAAAACAAAATAGCTGTTTAGTTATATAGTTAAAGCAGTTCTTACCCAGTGAGCAACAGCTCATGCCAAATAGCTACCGATCTTACACACAAGAGGAAAAATTACTGTGGCTCTCTACTGAAGACTTTTTTTTTTAAGCACAAGAAAACATTTTTTTTATATAATTCATTGCTAATTGCTAGTTTAAGCACATTAGAAATGCTTACAAACATTTTCTTTTAAAAATATTTTTTTAGTTCTGGATTGCTACAATACCTTTCTTTTATTTATTTATTTTTTATGTGGTGTTGAGTATCAAACCCAGTGTCTCACATGTGCAAAGTAAGCACTCTACCACTGAGCCACAACTCCAGCCCAGAAATGTTTTTATTAACATGGATAATTATTGAATATTAGTGAAGTTTTTGGCAAGAAATATGCAGAATTAGTTTTGCTGTTTTAAAAAATATCTTTATTAGAAAATTTACAAATTCTTCATTAGTATGGTAAAGTTTTAAAATTATGGAAAATTGAAAGGTCATACCCTCTGGTTTCAGAGAGGTGAGTTTCAGAGCCTTCTGTTCTACACAATTACTTTATATTCTCTTTATGTTTCCTTTCAATTCCCAATAAAGAAAAAAAGGAAAGGAAATCTCTCCTTTGGTAGACACATTAGAAGATTTGTCCTATTCACAGTGGGATTAAATATTTTGTATTGTTATCCTTCAGAGGACAAAAGGAGGAAACTCACTGTACTTTTTTTCAGTGAAAATTTGCTGAGTAGAAAATAAAGTGAATATTAGTGCCATGTTACTTTTAAAATCCATGCATTTCTATAAAATAAAACTATACTCATAGTATGTATTCTTCAGTTGAAATATTTTATTTAGCATATTTGGCCTTCGTATTTCAATATATGTAAGATGACAAATTAGGGTCATGAATTGTCCCCAAGTTAAGTAGACAGGAGTTGCTTTTCCTATACCACCACGAGTTCTCCACACAGATAAAAAGGACTGGTATTTTAGTAATCAAATTTAAGGAGCATATGTTTGCTTTAAATTTAAGAATCTTATAATAATTAATTAAAATATTAATGAAAATATATGGACTGATGCTTCCTAATATACTTATAGAGTAAGATAGACACATATATTTCACAGATGAACATCATTCTTATGTATGAAGGCCTTATATAAAGGCCTTTAATTAACACACAAACTTAAATGTAGGAACCCTAGATTGCAGTTTTTCAACTCTTATATATCCTATTATAAAAAATTTGTTTTAAATGGAGCTGTTTTTGGAAAGGCTTTAGTACAGTATTTCTCAAATCATCCAGGACTAGTGAATTTCAATTATAAACCTAAAGTATTTTCTTGAAAAACTATTAAACATTATCCCTGTGAAATTAATTTCTCATACTGAAAGATGGAAAAACATTTTAGTGTGAATGGAATTCATGAACTTTTAAATTGTTTTCTGTGGGGCAAGACTTTTATTGAACAATTATAAACTATATCAATGTGGTTTTAAAAATTACTATTGTAATATCAATAATGATACCACAGACATGATTTTATTCAACAATAAAAAGTAATTTATGTGTATAAAATACAAATATTACAATGAACTTATTTTTTTAAACTTAATTTATTTGAAATGATCACATTTTTAAATATATAAAATCCTTGTACTTTGAGGTTTATTCTTAATATTCTTCTGAATATCACGTCTCCACACATCACTGTAACATTATGTAAAAGATAAACATTTTCCCATTTTTTCCTAATTTTTCTTTGCCTTTTAAATGCTTATAATATGTTTGATAATGTAAATTTTTTACATGCAAATAATAAGAATATTAAATTATCTCAAAAATGAATTTAATTCATATGCACTATTATACATTATGTTTTATTAAAAACTACCCACAATATGTCACAATAACACAAAAATTTCTCTTATAAATTTATTGAACAATTACTAATACATTTATTGGTTCTTAGCTCATATTCTCCATGTTAGTATCTCTAAAACATATACCATGTCATATTTTACTTAAAAGAGTGTTATCTCTTAACAATGAAGTACACATGATAAACTGTGATACAAGTCTGTATAATATCCATTGACAGTGTGAAATTCATGAATATAATTTAAATCTAGGAAAAACACAAAATTAAAATAATTTTTAAAAATCGCACATGTATTTTGTTAAAATAAATGGAGACAGAGATACTTAATATCAAGAAGATTATATGCCCATATTTATACTTAATTTTCATATAGTCATGGGATCATTAATATAAAATATAAGTATTTTTTTAGCACTATAAAATTTGTTTTTTTTAACTAAATGTTTTAAACTAATACATAAATCATAAAAATTATACATTTGAATGTGGGACCACATGATATTTCAAAACATATACACTTTTGTAATGTTTAAATAAGGTAGATATATCTTTTCAAACAGCTGTCATTGTTTTTTACTTTTTATTCTAATTTATTGTATATGACAGCAGAATACATTACAATTTATATCACACATATAGAGCACAATTTTTCATATTTCTGGTTGTATACAAAGTATCTTCACACCATTTGTATTTTCATACTCATATTTAGAGTAATGATGTCCATCTCATTCCACCATCTTTTTTTTGCCTCAGTGCCCCTTTCTTTCTCTCCCCCATTCCTTTGACTTATCAAGAGTTCATCTAATCCTCCCATGCTCCCCTGACCCCGCCCCTGCAAAGCTCACAATGAATTCAACCTCCTTATATCAGAGAAAACATTCAGCATTTTTTTGGGGGGATTGACTAACATCTTTTAGCATTATATTCTCTAATTCCATCCTTTTACTTTAAAATTCCATGACTTTATTCCCTTTTATTGCTGAGTAAAATTCCATTGTGTATATATTTATATATACCATAGTTTTATAATCCATTCATCTACTGAAGGGCATTTAGGTTGATTCCACAATTTAACTATTGTGTATTGTGCTACAATAAACACTGATGTGGCTGTTTCCCTGTCATATGCTGTTTTTTAAGTCCTTTGTGTATAGACTGAGGAGAGGAATAGCTGAGTCAAATAGTGGTTCCATTCCCAGTTTTCCAAGGAATCTCCATACTCTTTCCATATTGGCTGCACCAGTTTGCAGTCTCACCAGAAATGTATGAGTGTGCCTTTTTCCCTGCATCCTCACCAACAGTTATACTGTTGATTGTGTTTTTAATACCTGCCATTCTGACTAGAGTGAGATGAATCTTAGTTTTGATTTGCATTTCTCTAATTGCTAGAGATGCTGAACATTTTTTTCATATATTTGTTGATTGATTGTATATCACCTTTGAGAGGTGTCTGTTCAGTTCCTGGGCCCCTTTATTTATTGGGCTATTTGGGTTTTGTTTTGTTTTTTGATGTTTAGCTTTTTGAGTTCTTTATATACACTAGAAATTAGTGCTCTGACATGCAAGCACTAAAAATTTGCTCCCAAGGTGTAGGAACTCTGTTCACCCCACTGATTTTTTCTTTTGCTGAGAAGAAACTTTTTGGTTTGAATCCATCCCATTTATTGATTCTTGATTTTAATTCTGGTACCAAAGGAGTCTGTTGTGGTTCTGTACATTTGGCATCCTGTAAGCCTCTTGAATTTGGTTTTTCAACTTGTTCTTGATGTTTGGAAAATGTTCTGATGTTATTTTATTGAATAGATTGTTTGGTTTCCTCTATCCCAATAACCCTTAAATTTTGTCTTTTTATGCTATCCCATATTTCTTGAATGTTCTGCTCATGGTTTCTCACCATTTTCACTGTGGGGTCTACATTCTTTTCAAGATTATGTATTTTGTCTTCATTGTCTGATGCCCTGTCTACTCTGTTGGTGATGCTTTCTTTCAACTGAACATTTAATTTGGTTTATTGTTTCTTTTCATTTCAAGAATTTCTGTTTGGTTTTTCTTTAGAACCTCAATCTCCCTACTGAAGTAAATCTTTTGCTTCCTGTATTTGTTTATGTAGCTCTTTGTTAAAATGACCTTTTGCTGCCTGTATTTGCTCTATGATATCATCCTTTAAATTCACAGAACATTTTAATCATATACATCCTGAACTTCTTCTCTGTCAACTCTTCTGCTGTGCTGGCCATGGATTCTAATAATGTGGTATCTTGATTTGTTCAGGGGCACTTTCTTCCCTTATCTTTTCATGTTGTACATGTGTCTTCCCTTCCAGCTCTGTGTATCTGGGGTGTTACTGTTTTTTACCTTATAGAATTATAGTGCTCTTATAGGGTTCGAATATCTCTCCTTTGAGGGGTAGGACAATGTTAACAGATCCCAGTATAAACAATATACCACCTAAAAACAAATAGTTGCTGAGAGATGTTTATAGATTAGTCACGATGTACAGAAATGGTGAATTCAATTATTATCTACAATATAATTACTAGGTTTGTAAAAGGGTTTATAGTTTCTGATGATGGACAAAAAAATCAGAGGTGAGGTTTAGGAAGATATGCTGAGGAGGTAGAAGGTGAGGAAATCGAGTTGTTATATCTTAGGAACTGTGGAAGAAAAATCTAAAGAATGTTAGTAGCAGGCGAGTAGAGAGGAAGTAATTTTGGGTAGACAAGTAAGTGGGAAGACAGTAGAGTACATAAGACAAACACACATTTGTATTAAGAAAAAAAAATTTTAAAAATGGTAAAATAGTAAAAATTGGAGAAATAAAAAGAAAAAGACAAAAGAAAGAATATACAACACAACTATAAAGTACTATTCAGTCATCTCAGTCCTCAATATCCTAATTCATGCAAAGTACTTGGTTTCACACATGTTTCACACATGTTGGGGATGTGAGGGCAGGAGAATAGAGAAGGAGAAGAAAGAAAAAAAAGAAAAAAAATCAAAGGAAGAAACAAGGTTTTCAGTGGAGATTGTATCTCTTTCTGCTTCCCTTCTCATCCAGTGGGTTGCCCTTTGTTAGCTGGTATCTTTGCCTCAGGATGGTGAAGGTAACCTGGGAGGGAGGGCTGGTCTTGGGTGCAGGGCACCTGGAAGTGGCGTATGGCATCCACTGGTCCCCAAAGGGAGATTGCACCACACATCTCTTTGGGGGCACCTCGTGTGATGTGATGCCTGGACTTATCTCCTTTTCTCTCTCGAAGACCTCTCAGTTCCTGGTCTCTGTTAGTCTCTATCACACGCACCCCCTCCCATACTGCTTTCTAATAAGGGACCTTTCTCTCTGGGGTCTTGTGTGTGGCGCTTTGTGCTCACTGCACACCTGCCCCACCGAGAGCTGTTTCGTGTTGGGTTCTCACTGAGCTGGATAAGTGGTTTCTGGAAAGAGGGGGGAGTTAGAAACTGGGTACCTGGCCAACCAGAGTTTCAAACTTGGAGTTGCCCCCACTAAAGATGGGGATGAAGGTGACCCAAGATGGAGGCGTTTGCTATCAGTGATTAGGTGTGGGGTTGGGTGAGGAAAGCCTAGTGATGATTTGGACGGTGAGATGAGTTTAGAGAATGGGTCTGTGGCATGCAGCATGGGGCTGTGGTTGTCATCTTCAGAGCTGTGTGGGGTTCCCTGGTGCATGTGGGCTACAGAATGCAGGGGACTGTCTCCGTTGCTGACCAGGGGAACCCCATGTTGGGTGATGGAGATCCACACAGGAGTGGTGGCCTGAGTTCCTGCGTGTGGGTAGCTTCTAAGTGTACTGCGTGGGAGATGGCATCCGGGATTTCTGCACCCGTGGATGGCCAAGAGTTTTCCGTGGGTCCTGATGCAGTAGTCCTGTAGTCCTGCATGTGTGGGTGAGTAGTTGGGAGACCTCCTCTGATGCTGAGGCCTGGAGCCCTGCATGGGCACCAAGGCTATGTGTTGCAAGGGGGCAAAATTGCAACATATGTAGTCAAGGGGAGAAAATAAATAATGCCCTTTTTAATGCTTTCTTCACTCAAATTTCTCAAAAGAGTTTTACTCTATAGGTTCTTAATCAAGAAAACAACAATCCTTAATGCTAGGCACTGCAATAGACATAATCAATTCACAGGAAACAACTCTAGATTAATTAATTCACAGCAAACAATTCTAGATTAATCCTAAACTCTGCAAAACCACTTAATCATGACAGGCTAATGACAGACATTCCCTCTGCATACTAAGTTCAAAAGCCTTAAGCCCTAGGCTTTATGTCCAGCAGATGCACACTCAGTCAGACCGCGGTGATCAGGTCGGGAACCAAGGCAGGCTTTTCCTGGTGTGGAGTGGATGACCGGTTGAAGAGAGGGTCCTTTGGAGAAGTTGCAGCTCTCACCAAGGTCCAGACCAGGTGGTAGACTTTGAGAGCAGTGAGGATCATGCAGAGGATCAGGAAGGATGACAAGTGATGTGATGTCAGGTCCTCATCAGGTACTCCAGCCTGAGTGCATCCTTGTTTCGACTGGCTGAATTTCTGTTCATTTCCTCTATTATTTATACTACATTTTGGGTCTTTTGACCCCCCTTTCAATCCTTATCAGCTATCATGGATTTCTCAGTGACATCATTTACCCTGGGGTCAGACATATCTGGTCTGGTGGTCTCCACCCTGATCTCGCCTTTTCTTCTTATCAGGGGAGGACAGCCTGCCAGGGGCTTCACTCTGTTTATCAGGGTGGGGAAAGGAGATTGAGGCCACACGGGAGGGCTCCGTGGGTGTGCCTGGTGAGACTGCAGGTTTCAAACTGGTGTTTTTAAAATGGAGTTGCTTAGGCTCAAGCCTAAGGCCATCCTCATACCATGATTCCTGTGAGGAAGCAGGAATATTGCTCACAGAGAAGCAGCATTCTCACTTCTGGAATCCTGGGTCATGGAGTGAACAGAATGCTGCCTCCCTCTGGCCAGCCATCTTGGATCCCTCCCAGTCAACAACATTTTTAATGCGAAAACTTTTCAAGTTGTTTTTTTTTTTTTTTTTTTTTTTGGTAGCTTTTGAGCTGCACTGTGCAGTATCATTATCAATACTCACCATGCTATGAAATATCACACCAGAACTTCTTGATCCTCATTCACTGCAATGTAAAATCATCCTTTTTCCTCCCATCTCCTTCCTCCCCAACCCCAGCCTCTGGTAGCTACCATTCTACCTTCAATTTCTAGGACCCTTTTAGATTCCACATGTGGTACATCAAGTGGTACTTGTCCTTCTGTGTTCGCTTATTTCACTTAACGTATGATCTCTGTTGCCATCCATGTTCCTGTGAACAAAAGGATTCCATTCTTCTGATGACTGGCATCCCTTTGTGTGTACCTACCAGGTATGCCACATCCATTCATCAGTGAATGACCACTTCCGCTGCTTCTTTTCTTGGGTATTGTGAATATTGCTGCAGTAAACATGGGAGTGCAGATATCTCTTTCTGATCTCATTTCCCCTGGATATATACCCAGCAGAGGGGCTGTTGGTTCATATGATAATTCTACTTTTTTTTGAGGAAGCCCCATACTGATTTCCATTAGTGCTGCATTACATTCCTACAGCATTGTGCAAGGGTTCCCTTTTCTTCCCATCCTAACCAGTGCTGCTCTCTAATGTCTTCTGATGAGAGCTGTTCCAACGGGAGTGAGGTGATATCTTATTGTAGTTTTGATGTGTGATTCTCAGATAGTTGGTAACATTGTGTGCGCTTTTATGTATCTGTGGGCCATTTTTGTCTTCTTTTGAGAAATGTCTGTGAATGTTAACCCTCTGTCAGACTAAAAAAAAAAAATGTGGGAAATTTTTTTTCACATCTGTTGATTTTCTCCTTATTCTGATTGTTTCCTTTGCTCAATTTTTTTTAATTGATATAATCCTATTTGTCTAGTTTCATTTGTTTTCTGTGCTTTGGGATCTTGTTGGAAAGTCCATGACTATTCCAATACAAGGGCTTCAGGTTTCCACTTCAAGTTTATTTTAAAACACAAGAACATCTTTGTTCCCCATCTTACTGGCATCCAGATGAAAAGGAACATCAACAGCAATCAATTATCACAAGCTCATTATGTTCTTAATACAGATTATAGAGATAGAATGAGTTGGCATGAAAGGAAAGCATGTTAAACATAGAGACTCTAATTTCAAAAACCTTGTTATCTATTTTGAATAATTAAATTATTTTTAACATTCAATGAGAAAATCAAAATAACATTGTCATAGAATATTCCTTAAATATTAGGTTCAATGAAATAATCTTTAGTTACAGAACCATTAAGGCAGCTGGGCAAGGTGGTGCATCCCTGTAATCCCAGTGGCTGGGGAGGCTGAGAAAAGAGGATTGCGAGTTCAAAGCCAGCCTCAGCAAAAGTGAGGCACTGAGCAACTCAGTGAGACCCTGTCTCTAAATAAAATACAAAATAGGGCTGAGGATGTGGCTCAGTGGTCAAGTGCCCTTGAGTTCAATTCCCAGTAAAAAAAAAAAAAAAAAAAAAAAAAAAAAAAAAAAAAAATTAAGCCCCTATGTATAAATGTTTATTTTTCGTTAATTTATTTTTTAATATATTATATGACAATTCCAATGTGATTAATTAATAGAAACCACACATACAAATCTTAAAAAATGTTATAAAAACTCCAAGACAATAGATTTTACAAATACTTGCGTATGTATTAGGACTATTACACCTGAAAATAAGCTTTTAAATGAACAAGAAAACTACATATAAATTCAATATTATTTTTTACCTTAAGAAAAGTCACTATGCCTAACATTTAATCTAAGAATCTAATGTATTCAGTGATATGATGCAAATCTACAGCCCCCTAAATCCAGGAAGCTGTACAAGAAATTATTCAAAAAATTTTTATCATACAACTTCCAAGCAACTGGATAAGAAGAATTTTTTTTCCTTTCCTAGCAGCCAAAATTTTTAGTACATTGGCTTAACAAAGCACTTGTGATCTAATCTGTTTCAAGTATTAGGAAAGTTCTTATTTATGAATAAAACTTTAAAATAATAAAATAAGTACTTACTTTTGTATAAGGTCTGTTAAAATATTTCCCCCTTAAATAATGTAAACTTTAATTTATCCACCAAAACTTAAATAGAAACATATATACCACAATTGGGCTCAGTATTGGAGATAAATACACAAAGTACAAGTATATTCTAAAATTAACTCAATTTGAGGAGGAGAGTAAATTTAAAGAGATGACTAGAAAGCAATTAAAATTTCAAGACTATATATTAACAAGCATTCTGTAGGAGCACCTGAACTCAGCCTAAGGGAATGTATGGACAAGTTTTAGGCAACCAGGTCATGTGACAGTGATCAGGGTAATAGTTTGAGGAATCATGTTCTGGCAATTGATAGATGAAAACTTGATTGTGAATCAGGTCACTATGTGCAGACACATAGTATAATGTAAATTTAAAAGCCTGGGAACTGGTGGGAGACAAGCAATAATTTGAATCCTCTTGAGGATCCATCCTGCCTGCTTCTCTACCACATGGATACTCGGTCTTAGAGTGGATGAACTGAGGTGGGGCCAGTGCTGATAGACTTAATGTTTTGTGGCAAGGTATTTGTCCAGTGAGGACAAGGGAAACTTCTTCAACGGGAAGAACAAAATTAACTGGCATTTCTTCTAGCATGTTATCACGAAATTCAAAGAAAAAATAAGATCTTTTTTTTTTTGTAATTGTGTTGTTTTTATTTTAAAAAGTATGAAAATGCAAAGAAGATACTATGCAAGATAAAGTTCCATAACTGAAATTCACAAATGCCTATTTGCTCCTATATACTTTATTGTAGCTACTCTTAATACTATGTTTAATTGGGAAGTATATAAGTAAAACAATATTTACTACATAGAGCTGCTTTGATCATAAGTAAACTTTCAGTTCTGATTTCCACAAGACCCAAGGTATCACAGTGCCTCTTTTTGTCATTAGGTGTGTTCTCTAGTTAACATTAACATTTAAATTCTGGGTTTTCATTTTCCAATGGATATTAAATAAATGCTCCTCACATTCCTTACTAGCTGAAAAATCAAAAGTGTCTTAGGAATGTGGGAAAGAGTTTGATGAAAGAATGAGAATTAGGTATGGCTATTAAAAGTATGAAAGATTGAGAAGATATTCAAAACTTGGAGGAAAGTGCTCTTTAGCTGAAATTACAGTGTATAGATTTGTAAGAGTTGTTGAAAACTTATGTTTAATTCTTGACCAAGTTCATGACTTTTCTTAACAGTAATTTGTATGTATCTTTACCATCTCTAGCAAGTCTATATGGATTTAATGAGAAATGAGGCATTGACTTGATCACATTCCTTCCTTAAGGGCACCCACACTGAGATGTTTGCATGGAACCTCAATATATTTTTGTAGTTGAATATAAAATTTAAATATTTGGAAAATTAGATTGTGTGTTAACCAGTGAGTTCATGCTTATTTAGAGGATATAAAAACAAACTCAAACGTGATTCTCAAAATTTCTCTAGACTTTAAAACTGTAAGAATAGAAGCAAGAAAATATTTTCTCAACCACACATCATGCTCATGACATTAATTTGACATTGATTAAAAAATGTGCAATATTTCAGACATTATAGTGAGCACATTTTGTCTAAGGTTTATTAATCTTCAAATTAAAAAGTTCAGACAATAAATAGAAGGATTCTTCAACTGTAAGGGATGATTTGAGACACTCTATATCATTTAGAGTAATTATACAATGTATGCACATAGTTTTAAAATGTGATTTTTCCTCTTTGCACACCATCATCAAGTGATGTTTTGTTTTTTCCTTTTCATTCTTTGCTATGTTTCCTTTCTTCAAAAAAAGAAAAAAAAACCTAATTCTCAACTGGTTTTATTGATTAGTTTGAGGAAAAATGAGTTTTCTAGTTTTAGGGCAAAACACAGGACTCATTTGTTAAGTTAGGCATTTGCCTAATGGATATAGGAGGATCAGCAAGATTAAGGTCATGGATCTTTTCTTGTTGTCAGATAATGTGTTAAATAAAATCAAAGGGATGATAAACAAGGGTAATTGCAGAGGAAAGTATTCCCTTAGGGTTCGATTCACACATCTTCTAAATTGTAAATTTCTAGGATGGACACTAAAAATCTTCTTTAAGGTATATAGTTAAATAAGAATCATTTTCAGCTCATTGAAATAATCTATTTACTATGTTTTTTTTAAATGTCAAAAATTACTTATGCTATAATTATTTCTGGTGAACACCTTTGCAGGTATCTTGTGAAATTAATTGTGGCAAAGATAATTTTTTGTGATAAGGAATCAGGATAAATCCAGGAGCATAGTAGAAAATGTGTATGAGAAAACTCATATCAAAAGGATACAATGAAATGTATCAAGGCAGAATAAGAATGAAATTACTTAAATCTGATTTTAAAAAGCTGAATTATTTTGCTTTTAAAAACTCATGACATAGCATCAAAGAAACAATGTTTCAAAAATAAATTTTATCCTGTGTATGTAATTTCTACAACATGGTATAAGATACATGCATGCAATAAAATAGTTACTCTATTTCAACAAATTAACATGTCTACTGACCTCCCAAGTCCCCTACATGTCAAGAAAAGTTGTAATTTATCCATTCAGAAAAAATACTGAATCTAATAGATTATCACAAGTTTTAGTGCCTTTGTTGATGTTGCATATTAGAACTTGGGACTTGTTCACTTTACATATTTGCTACTTTGTACATTTTTCCTAGATTTGTTCATTTCCTTCCTGCTTCTTCACCTCTTGATCCTGGTCAACATTTTCTTTTTGTTTTCTGTGTGTTTTCCATACAAATATTCTTAAACTAAGACAATCTATGTTCAAACTTAGAATTAAAATTCTAAGCAATATAAACAGAGTAAGAGTATAAAAGAATGTTCAGAATTTTTATACCTAACTTGTATTTGAATGTCAGTGTCATGAAAAATCCTTTATTCAGAAAACAAAATTACTTAATGTGATAGTCTAAGAAAATTATATGAAGATTCAGTATTTTATGAATATTGAGAGAAATACTGTCATAGATTTTTTTCCTGTTCTTAATTTTGAAGAACAAAGATCAATAGTCACTGGATTTAAGCAAGATACCTGAAACAGAGAGAAGGACTCAACAAGCATTTGGAATTTCACACTTCTTGTTTTCTTTCCCAAGAGGTAAAATGTGAACAAAAGAAGGCAGGGGCATTGGTAGCAGTGTTAAGTTAGTCATAGAAAGTTTTCATAGTCTGCAAAAATGTACTTATTTGTAAATCAGTTCTGAAACTAAAATCTGGTTTAATAGCAGTTTCCACCAGAGCTCTTTAGTTTTGTGTAGTAAATGTAATTTGGTAGAACAAAACCCTATTTTGGGTGAATTTTTAACATGAAAGTTTCTCTTATTCTTAAATAATCTCATTGAAAAACAGTAAATGAAGATTTTTAATTATGCAATTTTATGCATTTATTTTATTTTTACCTTTATTTTTAATTAACATGCATTGTTTATACATATTAATGGGGTCCTGGGATATTTCAATGAATGCATACAGGGTGCCCTGATCAATCCAACCTTTTTTTCATTCTCCCTACACCTTCCTTCCCAACCTCAATAAACCACTATCCTACATTCAGGTTAACATTTTTATTTTTAGCTTTAATATATGAGAAACAATATGAAGTATTCATCTATTTCACTTGTGGTTCTAAATCTATAACTGAAGTAAAAGTGAATTAAAAAGAAAAAAAAAGTGAATTAAAAAGAATTAAACTTCTAGGTGTATTTGAAAGATACTTTTAAAAATATTTTAAAACAATGTATTAAGTCATATAATATTTGTTGTATATCATCTGCCATAGATTTTATTAGTTAAAAGTATTATTTTAAGACAAAATGTAGCTTAACCTAGAAATTATTTTAAAATAGTATATTTTATTCTTTAATCTTTTTGTGATAGAATGAAGTTAGTGACAACATGAGAGAGAAAAACACTTCTGTGTGTTCTCCTCAACTAGTCATTGTAAGGTTTTTGTTGTTGTTGTTGTTCTCACAAATCTACTTTTTAAAATTGCATCTGAATGCCCTTACCTTCTCGAAGGTTTTCAGCAAGCACCGTCCATCATGGTAACAGCTTTTATCTTGTATTGATTATTGAATAACCTTGGCCTTGATAGTACATTAGCCTTCAGTGAAATTCACTCAAACATTTTTATAAATATTTTTAAATATGCCAAATACATATATTCTGGACCTTGGTAGAAGATGGTGATATTGTTTCTTCAATATTCTTCCATCCTTAAAAATTCAATATTAATACATCAAATGCATTCATATAGAAATATATATTTGTTTGTGGCCAGCCTCAGAAACTTAGTGAGACCCTAAGCAACTCAGCAACACACACACACACACACAAAAAGCCACCTCAAAAAAAAAAAAAAAAGGGGGGGGCATTGGGAGGTGGCAAAATGCCTTGGGTTCAATCCTCAGTATCAAACAGTATCATTACTACTACTACTACTACTAATAAATCCCAATTATCTTGTCACTTTTCTTTATTTTTTATTTTCTTTTTTTTTAGTTACAGGTGGACACAGTATCTTTATTTTGTTTGTTTATTTTTTGGTGGTGCTGAGGATGGAACCCAGGGCCTCACACGTGTGAGGGAATGTTCCACCGCTGAGCCCCAGCCCAGCTCCCTCCTGTCACTCTACAGGGTAACTAAAATAAGAGCCTTCAACATCACAACTCCATTTCTTTTTATTTTCTGACTTAGAGGAGTTTCTCTCCTAAACCTTTCAACTAAATTATTTTCCTCTTGTTTCTTCTGGAAGCTAAATGGGTCTTATATTTGAAAAGTGCTGCTTTATAGGAAAAGAGGCTAAATAGCAATAATAATGTAGACATTGTTTTCCAATAACTAACAAGTTAAATAAATGAAAAAATTCATCATTTCTTTTGTAACTTAATTCTTAGGAGGTGAAACTTTATTTCTGATAACTTGCATTCATCATGAAATAAAATTAATAAGACTATATTTTTTCTGGTTTCAAGAAACACTTTTTAAAGTTTATTTTTAAAATAAGGGAGGCTTATAGATTTAATTACCATTGAATATTAGTTTTCTATATGTGTTATTTAGCACTTGCTATAGGCAACCATTGTGTTAAGATATATTTTTTAGTTTAATATCTCCAATAATATTAATGGTTACTACAAAAACAATTTTACAACTTCTTTTTCCCTAAGGAGATTAAAAAATAGAGCTTAAGTAATTGTCATATCTGGGATTCCAACAAATGTCTGCCGATTTTAGAGATCACAAAAATCACATTATCCTATTAAATCATACTGCCTTTTGGAAACAAATTTTATACTATGAGTTTGCTAAGTAGAAAATTTGGATGCTCCTGAGGTTCATTTTCTGCCTCTTCTGAATGAGTTGACACAAAAGTTTTAAGTTAGCTCAACTGAAGACCAACATTCTACCAATGACTGGGTTTGCCCTTCACTAACAAAGTGCTCCACAGCCAGGAGATTCCACAATTATCTGGTCACCTGGTGTCTCTATACCTGGAAACTATACAGACATGTAGGGCATTTTTCCTTATGGAGGACAGACACTAACTGTGCCTAGTGGGATAATGAGACTTGAAATATGATGGTCTCAACCACTTTTGCTTGAGAGTTTTCCTCCAATCAAGTTCTGTGCATCATGTGGCACTCAAGGTGTATAGTTTTGCTCATTTAAATACTAAAAGTTAAAGTACATAACTCTAACATATCTCAGATACAATGTATGCCAATTTTCAATAAGAAGGACAAAAAACTATGGGAACAGATTTGTTCATATAGAAATCACTAATAATGCATTCTCTCTACAGTTTCTACATGTTTAGGATGGACTTCCCATGATGAAGTAAAGGTGAAATGAATTATTTCTTTCATCACAAGTTTCACATCATAGAGAATATATATATATATATGCATGATGAGTACAAGAAAAATAAGTTAATCATTCTAGTGAAGAAGAAATGCACAAACATCCCAGACTGTTAAGAAGTTTTGTGATCTCAGGAGTGGCAGCCTTTGAGCTGAGCCATGTAGGGTGTGAAGCAGTCTTCAAGGCATGCAAAAGAGAGCTAACAACTAGAAAAGTGCAAACACGTAAATATACCAGGAAGAAATAAGAAGAACTGCACACTGAACAAGGGCCTCCCAAAGATGTTTACAGTTTAATCCTGGGTATTTTGGAATATAGTGTGCTACGTGGCAAAAGGGACTTTGAAAATATAACTAAGGTTGGTTAAGGGTCTTAAGAGAAGAAGATTACCCTCTATTATGTAAATTGACCTGATCTAACTGCATGAGCCATTAAAGCAGGTAACTTTCTCCAGATAGTATTGGATACAAGCTATGGCAGAAGAAATCAAAGATGTGGTAGAGAGGGAATTCAAAAAAATTCCAAGTGTGACAGGAATTTGAAGCTGCATCCCATGCTACAAGATGTCCTGCTAATATGTGCTGAGAGACTGTTAACAGACCTCAATTATTGGCCACTTAATGGCCAGTCAGGCTGTCCTTCAGAGGAGTTCTAAAGGAGATCCTGGTGGCCAGAAAACAAATGGGGACCTCAGTCTTACAGTAACAAAGAACAGAATTCTGCCAAAACTTGAATCAGGTTGGAAGCAGAATCTTTCTGTAGTCTTACAATAAGAACCCAATTGATGTCAACATTATGAAACCTACAGCAGAGGAAACATCCAAGTATCCCAAACTGTTTGTCCCAAACAGACAAAAATAAATGGATTAAAAGTTGTGCCTCAGTGGTAGAGTGCTTACCTCACAAGTGTAAGGCACTGGGTGCCATTCTCAGCACTGCATGTAAATAAATGGCTAAAAATAAAGGTCCATCAACAACTCAACAACTAAAAAAATAAATAAATTATAAGTCAGGGAACTGCCTTTTCAAAAAAAGATGAGTAAAATAGTAAAGCACTCAATGCTATTAAACATAAAAATAAGAATACACAAAAACATCAATGATAAAGAAACTGAAAACACAGAAGAGGAAAAATTAAAATTAATCAAAATAATGGTTATTATTATTTTGGTAATGAAATATTCAATGAAGCACATTTTCCAATAATGTCTAATTTATCATAATTGATTGAAAAATGAAGAAGAATACTTAAACTGTCCAATAGCCATGAAAGAAACCAAAACACTCTCAGAAGAAACAAGTATCCAACAGAGGTGGGTTTATGCTACTGTGTCTTTAAAAGACCAGTCATAACCCCAGTAAAATGTGATTCTTCATTTCCTTCATGGGAGAAGACTGATGGGGCTGGAATGTAATCCATGAACTAGCTGGCCTGGGAGTTGACATGCTCATGAATTTAAGCCAGTGGAAAGAGGTTAAAGATCTTAGTGAGGAGAAAAAGTGTTGTTTTATCTGTTTGTTTTACTATTCATTTTGCAGTGTCTACAAAATGTCAGATAGTTGAAGGTCATACTCATTATTTTAGATGTGTATAAATACTACTCCATTTTGGTAATCTGCAAGTGTCCTCCATAATTTTGTGGTTCATTTAGTCATGATCTCCAATACAAGGCCTTGTAGACCAAATTACTCAACAGAGTTTTTAGTAGCTCCAAGCATTACTTCTAAAGACCATTAAAAATTGGAATTATGTCAAGAAAGTTATCAAGTATACTCACAATAATATATAATCAATAAGTTCAAGTAGATACTTGGTAAGCCATTTTTATGAAAATATAACTTTTTATGTTTCATTAGAAGCATCAATAAATTTCTCAAATTGGTTAAGTATACTTAAATGGTTGAACTTCAGTTAGTATTAATAAATACATTAAAATAAATTAGATTCTTTTTTCACAAAATGTAGTGTTTGGAATTTATACAGAAAAAAAACACAACTCGATTAAAATCAATGTTCTTTGAGGTGATATATGTTTATATGTAAGCAATTATTGAAACTTTAAGAAATAAGTCCTTCTAAATTTCCTTTAAATGCTTAAATACATAATCATAATGAAAAAAGTGTTGCATTCAGTTGAATTTTGAATCAAGAATTCCAATATAATGTACAGAAATATAAGCTTTATAACCCATTAATTTTTTGTAATGACAAATCAAAAACATCTGTTCAGGTAAATTGAAACACATATTTAAAACATATTTTTACACTTTAGATTTTGTTGTCCAGTTCCCAGATTGAAACTGCTTTTGATGACAACTGAATTTTGCCATATCTATGATGTACCATTAAACATGCCATTGTCTTTGCATTTATAATTTATTATGAACTTAACACTAAATAAGCTGGTATTGAAGATGAAGAATGGCAAAGTTGAAGTCCTATTCAATAATCAAAATGTAATTCTCAAGAAATAGAAAGATATAATTGCACCCATAATAAAAATTCAATATGTTTACCATAAATGTACAAAATCACATCAATATTTAAGAATTACTAACTGTATATCCCAGTAATTTTAAAGGTACTGTTGAGAAGGTACAAGAATCACCAAAAACACATTAACTAATAAAAACTTTTATCATTTTATAGTGTAGTCATTCCTTGCACGCACGCACGCACACACACACATGCACACACACACACATATATATATATATGTATGTTTGAATTCATGATACAAATTCTCAAGATGATATTAAAATTAAAGCAAATTTCGAAGAGCCTTGCATTTTGGAATTTGCACTCACCTGCTAACTGCCTAAATATTTGTTTCACCATGTTTTATATATTTTCTTGAATAGTCGTGATCTACTTTCATACTTGTAAACTAAAATTTTCATCATAAGGAACAAAAATTGCTGTGGAGTCTTGTAACAGGGAAGCAATGACTGAAATCAACATCATCTAGGGTGTGGTCAAGTGAATCTCAAGTGTGTTTGGGTTCAGTAATGGGCTATCCCCTCAAATATATATATTGAAGCCCTAACTGCTGGTATCAGAATCTGATCTTTTTTTGAAAATAGATTATTGAAGGTCTAATCACGATAAAGTCACAATAGAATAGGGTGTAGTCCTAACTCAATGATGGGCATTGTGCAAGTGTATGACCATGATGATGGTAGAGTCAGATGTAGTCATATGGAATGATGCATCAATAAACCGAGGAAGACTAGGAATTGTTGGTCCAACATAAGAAGCTAGTGGACAACCCTATACTCAATCTTCCCCAGGCACTTAGAAGGAATGAATCAAATTCAGAAACCTTGATTTTGTAATTGAAGCCTCCAATATGTGAGAGAATAAATGTTTGTTGCTTTTTAATTGCAGCTTCCAATCCTGTGAGAGAATAAATTCCTGTAGTTTTTTAATCTACCTGATTTATGGTACTTTGTTACAACACTACAATTAAATTAATTAATATTTACTAAAATAATACTTGTTTTGATTGGAAAATGTGAGATTACAGGGATGTTTGGGACACATACCTTAAGAAAAGTCCTGCTATACATTCTTGTACTAAAATTATTTCCTTAGAGAAAATATTTCCTCTCCACCCCTGATCTTTTTTCCTAGAGACGTAAGAATTATATATTCATAATCATAAATTATGTATTAATTGCGCAAAATGTTTGTTAAATGAAGCAATGTTTGAGAGTACTTTTAAATATATATTGCCTATGAAAATGAGATCACTTTTGGTTTCTCAAGAATACTTGGGAACCAGGAATCAAACTATGTCATAAACTATACCATAATCATATGCAAGTATTTATACACCTACATTTAGTTTAAATCTTCTCAATTATCAAGAAATCAAGAGAATTACTAAAATTATTAAATAAATCTAGAAATAAATCATCACAAATTTTGTAATTGTACAGAAAAATGTAATTACATTTTTTAGAGCTATATATTTAAGTCATGCTCCAAAGTATAGTTCATTTACTCTGTTTATTTCATATATTTAAGGCCATGTGATTATTTCCTCATATTCACTGCTGAGAATCAATGTATTGTTTTTAGTAATGAAGACTGAATTGAGGACCTGGCACATGCTAAGTAAGCACTCTCCCAAAGAGCTACATCCCTCTGAATCCTCCCATTCATTGTTGATTAGAGAAAGATTTCTCTGTTGGATATATATATATATATTTTTTTGGTGGGTTATATTGCATGTTCCCACTTTAATCTTTGTGGGAAAAAAAGCAACCTTTCATATTTTCAGCTCAAATTCTAGATGATTGAAATCTTACCAATTTTTTAAATTCTGAATGTAAACTGACTTGAGGGATAACTAGATGGGACTTTCTCCCTGTGTGATTACTTTTATGTTTGCTAAATTCACCTTGCTGAGGTACATATAGAAATACGTTAAATTAAATTTTCTATTTCGTCAGGTTCATTAGTCTACACTCATCGGTTGGATGTTTCTGTTATTTTGCGGAGATATGCATCAGTATGTCAAGGTTTGGTGTGTCATTTGAATCTCTGTGATGTTAGGAGAGTGCTCTGTCATTCAGGATAGGTCCAGAGTAACAGGAAATTCAGGTCAATGTGGCAAAGAGCTGCAGGTTTCTTCTATCCAACGTGTCGTGTCTGCTTTTGGTCACCAATGTTCAAACTGTGGGATCTCTGAATTCTATGGCTCTGCCCATTAAAATCACTTCCAAATGAGGGCGACTTTGACTCTGCAATGTTAGAGCATCTACTATTATCCTTGACCCTGAAAATTAAGCTGTTGCAAGTTCTTGACTCTATTTCTGTTTTGCTCCTAATATGTGACAAGTTCCATTTTCATAAATATAGTTTCAGAACACATACTAGGAAATTTTCCCATCATATGTTGCTAGACTCAGTTTTCTTCTTATGGATATTTTCCAATTTGTGTTTATTTCTCTTTGGTCATTTTTATTTTCATGTATGCATATGTGTGTTTTTGAAATGAGTGCTGCTAACACCTATGTATATGCCATTTTCTTTTTGAATTATATGAAATAAATGTTGGTCTCACAATTTCAACAAATATAATGAAACCATCAAAAATACCAACATATTTAAAAATGGAAAAATGTCTCTGACATAAATTAAATTGGGGATAGTTTATAAGTTGGGAATATACTATATTTAAAATTAAGTACAGTATGCAGCAGAGAAAACAATTAGAAGTACATGGAATTAGTGCTAATGGAATAACATTTTAAAAAAAATTCCACAGACTTTATGGATACTATTTGCTGATTTTTTCCTATAAAAATTAAGTAATATGAAAAATTAAAATATGATATTGCTATTGTCTAATAATATTAAAATCATCCAATTTGCTAAGCCTTATATTAGGAATTTCTTATAAATTTTGACAATGAAACACAAATACCATTCATGAAGTTACACATGACATACTTTCCCTTGATGAGGTCACTACAGGTCAGATTATTAGGTGATATTTTTATGCAGGTAGTAACTGACCGAACCAGCATTCAGCTGCAGAATTAAAGGACTTCTCATTCCACAGAATTAACAATAGTAGTGCAAAAAACTTAAGTCTCCACTTTTCATCAAAATATAGATACAGATATCAGTGGAAACAAACACAGTTTTTAAAGATAGCGAACACAGTCACATATTTTAGCTTGGATTTTAATGACAATCCTTCTTGGTGACACGTGAAGTGAGAATTGTGAATCACAAATACTTCATTTTTGTTTGGTTTGTTTTTGGTGCCACATAAAACATGTTCACAGGAGGCAAAAGATCAAGGGGATGCAGTTCTAATATTTATATTGACAAAAAATGTTGTTTTATTCTTGTCCTTTTATCAAGTTGATATTGATGAAATTAACATAGTGATAACACACAATTACTAGACAATATATATATTTAATTAACTTAATTAAAATACATAGGTACTTAAGGGTCAAGTGTTTCAAAAATAATACGTTCTCAACCTTGGAGATAAAAAGCAGAGAACTCCCTGAAATTAACTGGAAGTTATTGGCGTTATGTGAAATCAATTTATTAAAAAAAGACTTGTTTTTAAAAAACTAAAGAATTATTTGACCTTGAACAGAAAGCTAACTTGAATGTGTGTAATTACTACACATATTTTTCATCTATTGAGCATTAGAATAAAATCTAGGTAACTCTATAACAAGACATGTGTATTTGCTTTCGCATTACTATCTGATCAACTTGGTATTTTTTGATGCTAATGAGATTGCACCAACATTTACCCTATCCGGCCTTAAACAAAACAGAACACTCCAGAGGATGAAGCCCCAATTTTACAAATGTTAAAGGAATAAAGCATCTGCAAGATACTTTGCATAAGCATCATAGAACACATCCCCGAAGGCATTGTTTGAAAGTCCAAAAAGGTTTGTTATTCATATCAAAATGAATAGCATACAGTACATTTGGGACAGCAAAACATACTGCATTTTAATTCTTCTTGTATGCCCTAGATTTTCATATGCAAAGGAAATATAGCTTTCATAGGTCATCTGTTATTTTGGATCACTGAATAATATTTCTATTTATCATGATATATTTACTTCACAGATCAAAGAGGTTAATTGCTTTATGAAAGTTATCATAAGATTATAAATGAGATGGAAAGTTTGGTCTCATAAATACCAGAGTAAAGTCCCTTTCATTAAATTTTATTTTCTCCTTTCCAAATAGAGGCTGTTCCATATATGCACATAAAAGATAATCTTTTCCTAGACTCTTGTGAAGTGATACAATTTGGTCACTGCAAATATCCCTTTTTTTTTCTATAAGGGATACATAAATTCAAAGTAAAATTATTTATGATTTATTAAAATATGGTTAATCTATTTTAACCATAAACTAATATAAATTTAAAAAACAATAAGTCTTTTCATTATGCAGAAAGAAAAAATTATTTGTTTATTTACATGGAAGAGGTGCTTTGCCTCTAAAATAGTAGTTTGAGGGTTGGGTATCAAACATTGAGTTGAATCTCATATCACTTAGATTTTGTTTAACAAATATCATTTTCCTGCTCCCTGTACTGGGGATTAAACCCCGGGGTAAGGGAGTCTACCACTGAGACATATATCTAGTTCTTTTTAATTTTTTTTTTTTTTTTTTACTTTGAGGGAGGATCTCACTAAGTTGTTGAGGGTCTTGCTAAATTACTGAGAGTAGGATTGCAGATGTGGACCTCCCATCGTTCCCACTGCATACATCTTAAACTTAAAATTGGCATAAGGTGTATTGAGGTGCTTTGCCTCTAAAATAGGTGAAAACAGATTTAACGGGCACTGAAATTTTAAAAAATAGAGAATTACACTGAGGTATTATTGTAACATATGCAGCATACTTTGCATGAGATATAGTGTTGAGACCATGGTGAACTACATACAGGTAGCTGATTATCAAAGAAAAGGAAATAAGTTGATAGCACTTGCTCATCAACAGGTTACTAATAGCCTCTGGAGGAGAAGGGTGGCATGTTCCAACATAAGCAATCACCCCCTAAATAGCTCTCTCCTGCCTCTTGGTCATATATGCATGAGAAAAAAGGAACCTGTATTCTACAAAGAAGCAAGACACCCCCATTCCCACATGCACCAGCTCTGGGTTCTGGCTCCCTGTCTCTCTATCTCTATTTCTATCTTTCTTTCTCCTATCCTTTAAATAAAATTTACTTTCTGCTATTGCCTCCCCATTTCTCTGATGTTTAGTCTTTAATACCTAGGGAACAAAGATCCTATTCTGATTTTTCAAGACCAGTAAAAGCATCATATATAATGTGATATAAGTAAATAAAATACATAGAAAAGACAACACTTTAAATAGCCTGATAAGCAATCCACATTCTATCAGTAACTACTTCTACATTAAATAATATAATAATTCAAAGAGTCAACAAAAGAATGATTGATTAGCAAAAGAGTTATAGACTAATTTTACAGATGATGAAATGAGAATTCATTTAATGCACATAACTATGGATACATTAAATAGATATTGACAACTTTGGTGTCCTTGAATCTTCAAAGTAGTCTACCCAAGGCTCTACTCTGGAGCTTTCCTCTCCTGTTCTTTCCAGTCACCAATCTTTGTTCTTGTCTCAAGAATAATATTTGCTGAGCTGTACTAGATTGTTCTATGAATGCAACTAGGAGTTCATGTGGCTCGCTCACGTGCCTGAGCATGACTACCTGACTTAACTAGCACAGCATCTTTTGTGCCAGTGCTTCCCACTCCCTCACTTTTCCTAATGAATATTTGCATTCTTCCCATTTGGCAGATTTTCATCTAAGATTCCTGTCTCTTACAGTACACTCACTACCTGTGAGTAAAGTGTGAAGCATTTTTTTTTTTTTCGATTTCTGCTTAGTACTTATTGCTTGGAGCTATTGGTCTTATCCATAGAACTGATAATTGCTGAAAATCAGTGTTTACTTAGTCAATTTGCAGCAGAAATCAAAGAGAATAGGGGAAGAAAATTAAGGGGAAGGCTGAGAAACCTGAGAGAATGATTTCTTCCAAGGCAACTGAAGATGATGAATCAGAGATAAATAGGAAAAACTGAAGTGGAAAGAAAAGATAAATGAGAATTTCACCTTGGGAGGCCAGAGAATGTGTTGAAGAGCTTTGTGGTTAATAAGCACTTTAAATATCTCTGCAATGCACAAAGCAAGTGAATTAATATTTTTACTTTGTTTGTCTCAACCAGATTTTACTTCTATGAAGGGTAGGGTTAAAGTATATTAATGATTCCCTCTAATGATCAATATATTAATCATTTCCAGTGTATAATTAATAGTCATTAAATACTTATTGCCTTAATAGATGAAAAAATATTCTAGGAGAACATTGGTGGGTCTTGAGATTTTAATTAAGTGATATAAAATCTTTACCAAAACACAAGACATAAGGACACTTCTATGCTAAAGAATTGAATTCTGTTTCTTATGTCTTGTTTTTAGGTTGGGGAGTGAAAAACTTATCACAAGAAATTGTATTACACATGGACAAAAACCAGCATAGCAGGAAAACAAAATATGAAGTTCAAAGAGAAATAGAAAACAAAATAACATCTTATGAACATGTGAACATTCTGACCTGGGAAATGAGGAAACCATTTCTTATTGCTCAAAGTGAGAGAAAGAAAGGCAAAGATGTTTAAATCACAAGAAATTTGGGATGCGAAAAGGTGAAATGGATGTGGGGACATGATTGAAAAGAATCAGCTTAGCAAGATGGTATGGTATGGCATCCATTTCTTGGGAAAGCAGAAGGTAGAGTGCAGAAGAATATTTGGAAATTGGACAATGATGGTTGGGCAAATGCAATTGTTGGGAGGAGGAGGGTGTTGCCTATGAGTCATTGGCCAGGTGCTGGCTTCAGGGACAAATGTCCATCCCAAATAACACTAACTGAGAGAGGAATGAAAGGCAAATATTAGTTTGCCCCAAACAATTTTTCAACGTTAATGTTTGCTGTTTTGTTTTGGCAAGGCTGGGGTCTAGCATATGCTTTGTGCTTTCAGGGGTGCAACAAGGTCAAAACTCTTCTCACAGTATGTTAAATGTCATTTACCATTTTCACTTTCATGATCTCTAGCGCGTACAGTTCACATTTATGAGCCTGCATGGCTTGTGACAGGTTAAATAGTTAGACCATAGAAATAGATTAAAAACTCAGTAGTTTTCTATTTAGCCAGATAGGAAAGAAAATTGCAAAAATATGAAACAATGACACTCCCATTGTTTATTATTTTTTAGGTATAGAGTTAATATTCAATTAAAAATACATTCACATAGACCCAAATCTCCATTATGTGGGATTAGGCCCCACCTTACTTAATAACATGCCTATAGCACGATAATTAATATCAAGAATCAATAAATGAGATGGATTCAAACTAAAGAACTTCTTCTCAGAAAAAAAAAAAACAATAATTATGTGACTAGAGAGCCCAATAATTGGGAACAAATTATTACCACATGCACATCAGATAGAGCACTAATCTCTAGGGTATATAAAGAACTCAAAAATCTTAACACGAAAGAAAGAAAGAAAGAAAGAAAGAAAGAAAGAAAGAAAGAAAGAAAGAAAGAAAGAAAGAAAGAAAGAGAGGAAAGAAAGAAAGAAAGAAAAAAGAAAAAAATGGGCCAAGGAACCGAACACACAATTCTCAGAAGAGGATATATAATCAATCAACAAATATATGAAAAAAAATGTTCAACATCTCCAGCAATTAGAGAAATGCAAATCAAAACTACTCTAGGATTTCATCTTGTGCCAGTCAGAATGGCAGCTATTAAATATACAAACAACAATAAGTGTTGGCAAGGATGTGGGGGAAAAGGCACAGTCATACATTGCTGGTGGCATTTCAAATTGGTGCAGCTAATATGGAAAGCAGTATGGAAAATCCTTGGAAAACTGGGAATGGAACCACAATTTGACCCATCTATTCCTCTCCTCGGTCTATACCCAAAGGATTTAAAAACAGCATACTTCAGGGACACAGCCACATCAATGTTTATAGCAGAACAATTCACAATACTACACTGTGGAGCCAATCTAAATGCCCCTCAGTAGATGAATGGATAAAGAAAATGTGGTATGTATACACAATGGAATATTACTTAGCAATAAAAGAGAATAAAATCATGGCATTTGCAGGTAAATGGATCAAGCTGGAGAATACAATGTTAAGTGAAAGTAGCCAATCCCAAAAAAACAAATGCCGAATAATTACTCTAATTTAAGGATGTTGATCCATAATATGCTGTGGGGTGGGGGGATGGGAGGATTAAATTAACTCTAGATAGGGCAAAGAGGAAAAGGGAAGGGAGGGGAAGGAAGGGGTCAAAGGGGTAGGAAA
Organism: Ictidomys tridecemlineatus; assembly: GCF_052094955.1. Classification (NCBI taxonomy): domain Eukaryota; kingdom Metazoa; phylum Chordata; class Mammalia; order Rodentia; family Sciuridae; genus Ictidomys; species Ictidomys tridecemlineatus. The sequence continues at coordinate 139,058,316 of NC_135485.1, read as the reverse complement.
GACAGTGGAATGCGATGGTCATCATTACCCTAAGTACATGTAAGAAGACACCAAGGATATGTGTACAACCAGACATACGAAAAATTGTGCTCTGGATGTGTAATACAAATTGCAATGCATTCTGGTGTCATATATAACAAGTCAAAATTTTTTAAAAAGTTAAAAATAAAACTGACAAAAATGATTTAAGTTAAAAAAAAGAAAAACAAACAAAATACATTCACATGAGATGGATTTTTTATTATTGTAATATTTAAATGAATTAATAAATGTTAAATGTAGTAATAAAATATCTTTAAATGTCCTTTAATTTTAACAAAAGTCTTATTAAGAACCACATAAATAAGTCATTTTGTAGTTCTTAATAATTTTTAAAAGTATAAGCAGATATTGAAACCATGAAGCTTGATCACTCTTGGTTCATGAAACTAAGGCTGATAGGCCAGATCTGACACAGAGCTTATGGATGGCTCAAGGGTTAAGAAAACCTTTATATTTTAAATGGTTGAGAGGAACAACACAATGAGACTATTTCTTGACATGTGAAAGTCACATCCCCTTTCCCAACAAAAACAATGACTTGATACCTTCTTTAAATGCCAGCGGTAGAAATGCCACACATGAATTTTTTCTGAGGGTTGAGATGACTTAGGGGCCTTTGGTTGGAGTTGTATTTTGGCTTCTGAAACAAAAACAAGATCCCTTCTACCTACCCCACAAGAAAGTGGGCCTACGAACAGCTCTTCTCCAAGACTGTAGGTATGAGTTCAGAGCCTTTGATGACCAGAAAGTGTTCATTTCAAACGTTCACATTAGGGCATACATCAATGGTTTTCTTTATATTTTCTGCATTTCTACCTTGTCTAAGAAATAGTTTGTATGCTGACTTCATGTGAGGTATTATACTAATCATTCCTGAAATCATAAAAAAATATTTAAAAGTTACATTATACTGATTATTATTATTATTTTTTTTGTACCAGGGACTGAACCCAGGAACACTTGAACACTGAGCCACATTCCCAGTCCTTTTTATTTTTGATTCTGAGACATGGTCTTACTAAATTGCTAACAGCCTCGATAAGTTGCTGAGGTTGACTTTGAACTCACTATCCTCCTGCCTTGGCCTCCATAGTTGCTGGGATTACAGACATGTGCCATCGTTTCCAGCTTATACTGATTTTGTTATATAGTTTTAGACAGTTTCTTCTTCCCTTTATAGTTAATTCTAATATGAGGGCAGATTTATGTGTAGTGTGAAGTAGCAACTTAGGTGGGATTTAAAAATACAGCATCTAAGGGAAAGTTTAGGCGTCCAGGTTTCAAAGTTCTTCCATGGCTTCACAGATTCTGTCCACAATTTTTTGCTAACAGCTATTATTCACATTTGCAGGAAAAACTGGCCGTGTGGTTCTTTTCTTCCTCCTGTCTAGGTTGCTTCCAAAGTTTTGCTGACATCATTTTAAAAAGCGCTATTCCACCTTGTTCTTCTTTTTGAAGAGATGGTGTAAAATTCAAGTTACATGTTCCTCGCATGTTTTATAGAACCCCCTGGGAAATGGTTTAAGCTTACTCATTTCTCTGTGGGAAGACCCATATGTGTGGTTCAGGGGCACCATGGTTACAAGACATGGGGATTTTATGTTCACTTATGCATCATGTTTGGAATGTTGTGCTTTTTCAGGAATTTATTACACATGTTCCCAGATTACTAGAATATGTTCATATCATTTTTATGTATTTGACTTTTATCATGAAAATTATAAATACACACACACAAAGAGGTAGTATAACAAATACCCTTATGGGTCAAGACTTAATACAAAATATATCATCATTTTTCAGAACTTGGTGTATTCTTTTCCCTAGTTATTTTAAAACTGAGGCCCATGCATTCTGCGAGTTCATGCTGCTATACTTCAGTATCTATCGCTGGAAAATTTGGATATCTTTTTTTATACAAACACAATGGCATTAACAATCATTTATTGGATAGTTTTTGATACCTAATTCATGTTCATTTGCACGTGTTATATTCTTTAAGCCTCTCCAAACAAAAGAGACCATGTTATGAGTTTATCAAGAGACTGGATGGATGGTCCAGTTGAATGATGATCCAGTTGATAGTCTGTGTCCATCTCTCTTGTGCTGTATTTATTCTCCTGATTTTGCTTCACCTCTAAATGAGAGCTTAATGCCAAAGTCTGAATTAGATTTACTCATGTTTTTCACCTAGAATATTTATGCAAGTCCTGCGAGCCTCAGCATTTGGCATCTGGAGCAGGTGTGGGTTCAGCTGTGGTTGCAGAAGCCCTTGTGAGCTTCGAGGCTCACCTACCTGGCAGTGCATATGCTGAGCCTGTCATGCTTTATCCACGGATCATCTCGCCCTGAATCAGACTTCTACAAGGGCTGAAATATTTCCTTGCAAAAGCTGCTAATTAAAATTTTTTTAAAATGTTGACTTCCTTCATGAACTATAATTATATATTCATTCAAAAATTACTCATAAGGGAATATAAATTTTTAATTATTTTTAAACACAGAAACTAATTGCATTAAAAATTCAATGAAATTTTCTTTTATTCTCTTTTTCCTTTTCTCTCTCTCCTATAAAGTTAAGAATTCATTTAAATTTTTTTAAGTTCCTAAATAAAAAGTTTCAGTTGGTTTAATCAAAGAGGCAATTTAGTTTGAGGTTCAGTGTGATCTCCATTACATTATTTCCCTGGTTCTTTTGACAAACCAAATCATTTTTATTAGCTTTATTTTCTGTCACAACAAAATATCATAGGCTCCTATTGTACACCTGCTACATTTATTTTTAAGTAATCAGCAGATTCTTTAAAAACAGCAATATGTGTGTATGCGTCTGCTCTGTATTCGAGTCTATAATGTAAATGTTATGACGAGATGAGTTTGCATTATTTTCTGTTAATTTTAACATGACAGTGTTTGTAATTTAACTTTATAAATTTTCTCAGTTCCACTTTAAAAAAATAATCTTTGTAGTGAACAATATACATATAATTACTTAGTTGTTATGAATGTACATACAAATAAATAAATCGATGAACAAAAAATAAATAAGAAATGGGATTTAATGGTATCAAAGTTGGTGTTCCAATCAGTCGGTTTGCTTTTATTAAATTCTAGTTTTTCATAGGGTCCAATGACTAAATGGAACAAGGAAAAGGTGTGTAATGGTGGGAAATTAGTAATCAGTATCAGTAGAAAAAGAGTGAACCATAAAAGCAGAAATAATTAAAGTGCTCTCAAGAGGGATAGTTAGGGAAAGGATGCATGATGCAGGAAGACTTGATTTTTATAATTAAACTGTTGTATAGTATTCAACCTTGAAGTATCACATTTTATGCAATACTGTGTTTTACAACTTAAAAGCACACATGCAAATTTTTTTTTCCTAGGGAAAAAGATGCAGATTTTATGACATATAGCTTTTTGAGGAATTTTGGGTAAAAAAAAAAAATCACCCTCACAGCTTTGTATATATAGTGTTAATAGAAAGAGGTGTTAAGATTCCTAATAGTTCCTGAGGTTAGGGTGACCTTATCCACATCATCTTCAGTAAAGTTTCATAATATTTTTAAATCTTAAAAAAGTATTAAATGAAAAAATACATTTTAGCTTTAATATTTTGGAGTTCTTGTCCTGGTCATAAAGTAAAAATTTCAGTGGGAGGTAGGGTTACAATCACATTTCTGTGCTTGGATATGTAGGAGTGTATGCGTGTATGTGTACAGGGTTGGAAGAGAAGAAGGCATGGAAATATAAATATGCAGCATAGTGATTGACTTATTTTTAAAATATATCTTATTAACTAATTTTGAGTTTTGGCATAATGGTATGAAAAGTAATAATGAAATGACATACTTGACAAAATTAGTATGATTATAACATCATCATATTTCTAAATTTTTGCACAACCTGAGGCTCACAGAGAGCAGATCACAGAACAATAGAATTGGTAGTACAGGCAAGTCTTTATAGTTCATCTATTTATAGATTCATAGATTTATAGCTGAGTAAATGTTTCTCAAATTACAAGTTTTACATGAGATTTTGGTATTCATTATTGATGGGTTTTAATAAAATCCACAAGTCCAACCATCAGTTAAGTATTAGAATTGGGAATGGAATTTCTTCTGGGGTAGATTTTTCCAACTGTTATACATAATGACTCATTGAAAACAGCTTTTAAAACTTGTTCATGGAAAATTTAGATTTATCAAAATGAATACACAATTTAACATAGCAATATAGCTCAATAAACATGGTATTCTCACACCAACATGTATTTTTAGGTTGTGTAATTCATTTAAGTATGTAAAGCACACCATATCTGTTTTTACTTATGGCTTAAGTACGATCTTCAATAATTCAAAATGTAATGCCTATATCGTATTAAAGCATTTTCTTGACATCATAAGCTTAGTGATTATAGATCTTAAATATGTGGTATTAGCCTATCGTTACATGTAATTATTTTTTGAAGTTAAAATACCGATATTATATAAGAACTGTTTTACTTTAATCCCTTAAATTGCATGATGTACCAGGAATATAATAGTCACAACTACATTTAAAGGCATATACATACATTTATTTACAGTTTATCATTTATCTTCTGTAGAATATTCTCCTTCATTTGGAAGACGTCTCTTGAAAACTGTCTCTTATGTGTCTTCTATAGTCATTCAAGAGTATGTATTCCAAAATATTGGTTAATTTATTCTTGAAAGAGATCTTATATCAGAATTTCATAAATATTCCTAAGAGGACAGTATGTGATCATTTCTGCTACTTTGTTGAACAACAAGGATGGCGATCATGAGTTCTTCACCTTTTTAAAATGAATGCATCTTCATTATGCAGCTTCTCTGTTATCTCTTGATGATAGACCTTGACCCGCCCTGAGGAGAACCAGGCACTGGAAACAGTGATAAAAGCCCAGGGCACACAGCACGCTCCCAGGAGCGGAACTTGGCTGCTCTGATGCCCAGCAAACTTTACGAAATCCTAGGCGAGCTGCTTCACTGTCTTGGATATGAGAGAAGCCATTCTTCCTTTAAGTCTATTATAAGTAAGTGGGTTGAAGAAAAAAGAATATAGAAATGCTAGTGGAATGAAAGGAAAAGTTTATTCTCCATAGTGGCAGAAAATCATAGCCTCATCCAGGTCTTCTGGATGAGGAGGGAATTGTTATTAAAGGTAAAAAGAATTGTGGAATTATTGGAAATTAGACTGCTACCTCTGTAGCAAAACTTCATATTTTCACTAAAATTTAGTTTTATTTTTCAGGAACAAGAAGTGTGTTACATACAATTTTTAACACAAAAATCACTAAATGGAGTTTTAAAAGATTATAAAATCATAAATTGAAGATATAAGTTTTTTTTTCCTCTTTCTAAGGGAGGAAATCAAATTCTTCCATCTGGGCTGCATAATCAATCATGATTTTTAAAACAATAGGCTAAAATATTTTGACATTTTGTAACATGGTAAATATTTTATGAAAGTGAGGCCAATTCAATTTTTTTGTACCAACTCAGCACACCAACATTTAAATGGAAATAGACTTTAGGAAGCTAAAAAAAACTAAAGCTAAATGCATATTCAAGATGTGAGTAAAGCATACACACAATGACCATGACATTTAGATATGTTTTCATCCTCAAGATTCAATATTAGTAATAGTAGCACTGGAAAAAAAATCCTAGTTTGTACTCAGCTGAATACAATTGATGGAAGAGTTTACTGCTCTGTCATGAGGAAGTTACTCGGTGAAGATAATGAATAAATGATACTTTTTTATTCCAACTAATGCCAGACCTCATACCAGAAAAATCTGGAGTCATTTAGATTTTGTGAAAATCTGCCTTCTGTGAAAATGTTAGGGAACAGAAAGATGAGGATGGTGGGAACATGAAAATAAGAGAATAATTCTATAACATGGGGCCACTGTGCTGAACCCCACAGGCTTTCTTTTCCCAGAAGCAGTCTATCTGCAGCCATTCCTAGCCTAAGTGTGTGACACATGTCGCTTTTCCTCATCAAATTGCTTGTTAACTGCTGGAAAATTGAAGGCCCAAGATAATGCCAGTGGGTAGAACTCAGGAGACTTTTATGACCTGATCTTGAAACTCAGGGAGAGAAAGATAGCTCCTCCTAACTATACAATCTGCAAGGATTTATGGTTAAAGATCTAATTGGAACCATCCAGTATGGGTCAAGGTGACTCAGAGCTGCCATCACTGTGAGGGCTAGAAAGTCTGATGTAACCCTGTTGTCAGTCAAAAATCAAGAAGTGGACATAGATTCTCTGGAAAACTCTCTCTGGGATCCCCAACAAAATTGGAGGGTAGGAAAGGCACATTGTCCCTCTCCTCTATGAGAGGCCCTACTCTCTCTCTCACTTGAGAGTGTCTCTGTTCCCTTTTCCTACACAGTCAATAAACTCATTCCTGTTATTCTGAGATGTGTTTGAAATCTTTCTGACCTGGTAGCAAGAATCAAGTTTCTAGAGAGGTCTTTCTACTATCACAGTTTCTAAGAAGCATAAATTATAAAAACAGCCATTTAAAAATATCACTTTCTATTGCTCTTAAAGAAAACATTTTCACAGTATCATTGAGAATGGCCTAAACTTGTACGATAGTATTACATTTTACAACATTGCCCTCATTTTTGCAAAATAATTTATTTTATGATACTCCATACCTAAACTTAATTATTTTTCTTTAAGCGAGAGAGAGAGAGAGAGAGAGAGAGAGAGAGAGAGAGAGAGAGAGAGAGAGAGAGAGAGAATTTTTTAATATTTATTTTTTAGTTTTCAGAGGACACAACATCTCTATTTTTATGTGGTGCTGAGGATCGAACCCAGCGCCGTGCGCATGCCAGGAGAGTGCACTACCACTTGAGCCACATCCCCAGCCCTCCATAAACTTAATTATTAAAGAAAGTGTAGAGACTAAAATTTTAAAAGCCTATAATATTTTAGTTATTGGCACAATTTTACCATAATTTGTTACTAAAAAGCATATACTTCTAGAAACCGGTTAAAGGATAACATAAGTTTGTGAAGAACATTCACAGTTTGATAAAAAGGAAACTTTGGTGGGTATACACATCATGGATTTGACTCAATCCTCCTCCGGTCGCAGCTTTTAAAACCTATACATTAGTAAAGAAAAGTGGGGAATTTTTTTCCTAAGTTCATATTAACTTAGATAAATAATTTCTTCCCTAAGAAACAAATGTTTTAGACAATCCATGTCCACACATACTTGTGCATTAGTAAATGAAGCATGCAAAATTAGGGATGGCTACAGAGAAGTCACCATCAAGGTACAGTTCAGGGGGAACAGGTACAAATGTCGGGCCTTTCCTCACCTTAGTGTTCTGTGTGCAAGGTGCTTGTATATTCTACCTCCACAACAAATTGACCTGAGCACGTTTTATTCTCTTGATATTATCTCAAATCTAGATGAAAAGAAGAGAATTTGATGTGGCACATTGGTAGAGTTTATTGACGGAACTAATAAATATCCCTGGAGAAATTAACTTTTTTGAACTTATAAACAACTAAGAAACAAGCACCAAAGAGTTAGAAAGTATTCCTTCCATATAAAAATAAAATAAAGAAAAAAAAAAGTGTCCCTTCAGTTCCTCTGGGAAGGTCTGTACTGTCTGTTGCCGTGGGAAGTGGTATGGTATCCATAATTCTGCTAACTGCAGCTTTCTCACAGAAATAAGCATATGTTACCTCTCTGCTGGAGGTGCAAGAGAGGATGTTGAGAGTAGACACAAAAATCTCAAAAAAAAAAGACGGAAGAGGAACAGTGGCACCTTGAACAACAGACAAGACATGTTTCGACCTTAATAAATAGGCAGGAAGGTAGCGTTTCATAATGTCTACAAAAAGCAAAGCCTCTTTTATCAATGAGAGTTAAAGGAAGCACAGAATCCAAGGTGAGATTTCAGCAAGTGCATGAGCAAAGTTGAGCTTTATCTCAGTCTGTAATAAAGGTCTTGATTTGGATTTGTTGACAAGGCCAATTGTCACTCATGTAGAGTGAACACTGCTCGATCAATACAGAAGTACAGGCAAGGCCAGTTTAGGAAAGATTGATCTATACTGAACCAGATGTAAATTTTCTCAGACACTATATATTTAGTGAAAGCTTGCAAAGCATTTCAACTTACTATATTATCACAGAAGTTTATTTCAGCATCCTAAGATTCTATGTTATCATATATCAATCTATTTCTGACCTATCTGTACATAACCATGAAATAGTTTCATAATTTGTAAGAGCTACTGAAGCATTCTCTTGTTAACTTTTCATATTTATAAGTTGAAGAAATTGTAGATATTTCTGGATAAATTTATTATTTTAGTTTTTTTAAAATAAAGAATTTAGCCTTCATATTATTTATTTGTTTTTATGTGGTGCTGAGGATTGAACTCAGTGCCTCACCTATGCTAGGCAAGCTCTCTACCACTGAGCCACAACCTCAGCCTTATTATTGTAGTTAAAATGATAAATTTATCATTGTAGTAATGACTACTATATTCACAGAAAATAACAATTTCCTCCCAAATCTGTTTATATTTCTGAATAAAGGTAGGATGTGCTAATTTTATTTTTATATTGATTGCATAGTAGGAAAAAAAATCTTCTGAGCTTTATAAATAAAATCATTGATAGTATGTTGGTAGATAATAATTGGGACAATATTAATATACCACTTTTTTGGAAGGTTGGTCCTTATTTTTGAGATTTTCTGCAATAAATAGACTTTATTCTAATATTTTTAAACAAAAAAGTGGTTATGGAACCTAGAATAATACTGGGTAATAAAATCTATAAAAGGGTGGTGCCTGGGCAGGCTTTGTTTGCTCTCTATACTATTAAGATAACATGGATATAGATTTTTAAAAATATACAACTCTTAATCTCTTTTAATGTTTTACAATTGTGACTCTTAATAATCTCACATCTGTAATATAAGCACAGCGATGGATATATTTTTCACATTACTGTATACCTGTTAATAGATTAAAAAGTCTTAAATCAGATTCACTTAGACCTTTTTAATTATGTTTATAATTAAAATATCAAAGTTTGCTCCTATAAAGGGTCATATTTTTCTAAATTAGCATGATGAACTTTTATGTTAATAAAGTATGTATTTCCTTTTTTGGAACAAGGTTAATTGAATGCTTAAAGATAATAATCAATTATTCTGAAAGGAAGAAGATAATCCATGAGTCAGTTTATTTTAAACATAGAATATGCATCTGAAAAATAAGACCTTGATTAAATTTCAACCTTTTAGTGTTAAAAGAGAGAAAACTAATATATTCTTTTCTATAATTGTTACCCAAAAATGGGTCTCTCCCAAGGAGTAATAATATATATAAAGAAGTAGAAATCAGATTCTACTCTTGACACCAGGGTTTCCTATGAGGCATCTCAGTAGCATAACATGCAATTATTGTCCATCTCCTATCTTTATTTACATACTGCATAAAATAAATTCTTTCTCTGGTGAAAAATATTCCTCAAAGTAAACTTTCACCCTCTTATCCATGCATTTATGGTTATTATTAGTTATTATGGTTTGGAAAAATTACCATTTATTTACTAATTTGTTGAGGAGAGAAAAAAGAGACAAAAATTTGATACGTCTTAAGTGAGTTCCTTCAGTATTTAATTTATAGCAAATAAAACAAGCAAATCCAACATAATGGGTACAGTTGTACTATTCCCAGTTCCAAACACTGCAAGACTTTGGAAATGGCTAAATGGAGAGTATGCTTATCCACAACAAGAATTTATCTTCACTACTCATCACGGAAAACTGATAACATGAAAAATAGAATCTACCTTTGTTTATTTTCTGTGTGAATAACATGAAACACACGTAGATTTGTGACATGCAGCCTTCAAAAACATTTATTCATGTTCTTCAATGTGCTGAGCATCAGGCATCCAGCACATTTGGGCTCACCCTCAGGGTTCTCATATTATAGTAAAGGCAAGTAGCATGAAAACATTGGAAATGCCAAGTAAGTCTGCTCTGCATTGGCGGTGAATGTTAAGTTCATATGGCAAACAAAACAATACAAAAAATTAGGCTTCTGTCCTTCCTCAGAAACTGAATGGCAGTAGGAGACGGGAATTGTCTTTAATGATCACATTTCAAAACACCTGTTCTCAGGTCCTTGATAAAGATATTCCTTGTTTGTAAAACTGGCAAGACCTTTAAAAAAGATTAATATCTCAAAGATTTACAGAGAAAGAATTTATAAGTTTTCTAAAACAACTGTTGTGAGGAAGGAGATATGAGGGGCCTGGATTCAGGAAAAAGATGGTCTACAATAAAGCAAAAGACAAGGAATAGAAGACAATCTTGGCCAACCCCCTGTTTTCTTGAATGAGGAAACTGATTCACCTAATATGGTTTAAGGAATCTATTGTGTGGTGTTCTTTTGAGAAGATCTTTGTTGTTGAAGTACTCATTGCTGAGACTAATCAGTAGAGAATATTTGCAATCAGATGTTTTGCTATTAAAATAAAAAGAAAAGAAAATAAGAAGAAAAGGAATGGGGTCTGGAACAGACCACAGGCTCCGTTTCCAAACCTAGAAAGAGCCAATTCAGAATATCCTTGCGATTTGTGCTTAAAGTGTTTTCATATGATGTAGGGGGGACAACAGGGACAATCCAAAATATTCCCAGATCCCTGGACTTGGTGTGTATGATGATAGCGTAGCCTGAAGAGTGGTTTTGGTAAGACCCTACCAGGACTTCTGGTGACACCTTGATGGTTCAGGCAGCAGTTCCAGGTACAGAAACCTGAACATGATCTGCTTCCATTCACTTTCTAGATCCTGCAAGGAAAGGCCAGCTGCAAGACAACTACGCTCTGGAGAGTCAAATTTAATTTTCATTGATGCCATACCCAGCGGGCATGAGAAAAACTGCAAATGTTAGTTTGGAAAGTTTTAGCGGGGTATCATATGATAATCCAAGCCTATGCCAGGTTTTCTATTAAATTATAAAGTTCTCCATGGCCACCCCTTTTGAATCAAAGTAAAATCATTCTTAGTTCTAAAATAGGTCTGTACTTTTCCTTAAATAGGGGAATAAGCAGGTTCGAACCATGAGAAAACACTAGGGAGTTTTAAATTAAGAGACAAGACTCTAATTACCTTTAAAACCAGCTCCAGGACGGCTTCTCCTAGCTCCAGCCTCCAGCCACCTAGCGAGGCTTACTGAAGAGGCTATTGAGAGGGAGGGAGAAGAAGGCAGAGGGAGAAAGGGAGGGAGAGGGAGAGGGAGAGGGAGGGAGAGGGAGAGGGAGGCAGAGGGAGGGAGGGAGAGGGAGGGAGAGGGAGAGAAGGAGGAAGAGAAAGGGAGAGGGAGAGGGAGAGGGGAGGGAGAGAGGAGAGAGGAGAGAGAGGAGAGAGAGAGGGAGAGAGGGGAGAGAGGGAGGGAGAGAGGGGAGAGAGGGAGGGAGAGAGGGGAGAGAGAGGGAGAGAGGGGAGAGAGAGGGAGAGAGGGAGAGAGGGGAGAGAGGGAGAGAGGGAGAGAGGGAGGGAGGGAGGGGGGAGAGGGGGAGAGAGGAGAGAGAGGAGAGGAGAGGAGGGGAGAGGAGGGGAGAGGAGAGGAGGGGAGGGGAGGGGAGGGGAGGGGAGGGGAGGGGAGGGGAGGGGAGGGGAGAGGAGAGGAGAGGAGAGGAGAGAGAGAGAAACATAGGCCAGGGAGTGGACTTTTATTGGAGAACAAGAAATTCCGAGGAAAATCCCATCCAATGAAGGTTAAGGGGGGCAGCATCCCAAGATAAGGGGCGACGATTGGGTCTTCAGGACAGTGGCTAGACACGCCTCTGCACCAACAAGCCCTTGGACCTGGAGAAGGGTGGGGAAAGCTCTGACCCAGCTGTGTCTGAGCGCCTCTCACCTAGCCAGGGAGGTAATTCAAATCATGTGCGGGGATGGCCTCCCACACCCAGCTACTTGGAAGTATTAGGAAAGAGGATTGCAAGTTCACAGCCAGCCTGGGCAACTTGTGTGTGTGTGTGTGTGTGTGTGTGTGTGTGTGCATAAAGGCTGGGGATGTAGCTTTATGGTAAAGTAAAACTGGGATCAACTCTCAGAAATAAAAAAAAAAAAAAAAAAAAAAAAAACAAGAAACATTAGGTAGAACTCTCCAATAAAACAAGAAGGGCCTGATTTTTCTCTTTGAAAATATTTTAAATGCTAAATTCATTTAATTAAAAGACATAGGCCTACTCAAATTCTTGTTTTTTTAACTGAGTTTTGGTAGCTCATGTCTTTTATGAAATTGGTATATTTTATTTTATATTTGAATTTCAGAGCATGCAGTTACTTATAATATTTTGAAGTTTTTATTTAAGCCCTATCCATCCTGTATTGTATCTTTTTCATTCCTTCCTTATGTCTTCTCTTAACTTCTTATTCAGTGTGGGTATAGGTTTATTCATTTTATGGTACTTTCAAAGAATGAGCTTTTAATTTCATTGATTTCCTCTTATTTCTTATTTTCTAATTTCATTAATTTTTAATATCTTATTTCCTTATGTCTGTTACTTTGGTCTTAATTTACTATGAAGTGGAGTGACATTTTATATTTTATCTAGCATAAACATTTAATTTTATAAATATTCTTTTAAGGACTAGTTTAGCTGCATTCATTCATATATATATATATATATATATATATATATATATATATATATATTAGTTTAATATTCAGGCTGTTAAAAACATGATAAAACTTGCCTTTGGGATCTTTCCAATGACCAAGAATTATTTCAACATGGATTATTTAACGTTTTTTAGATTATTTTAGATTTATTTTTTATAATAGAAAAACAGAGTTTGTTTTATTTGAATTTATTTAAACTGAGTTCTGCTCAATATGTTTCTGTTGGTGATTATTTTCTGTATTTGTCAATAAATTGTGTATTTTAATCTTGCACGGTAGCATAATCTATCAATATCAATAAGGACAAATTGGCATGAGCCATTCTTTTTGCCTTCTATATTCTCCCTGATTTTTCAATTTCTTATCTCATCAATTAGAGTGCTGTCGAAGTTTTCAGCAACCATGGTTTTTGTCTCTTCCAAATCTATCAATTTTTAAGTATTTCATGCAGTATTGAATCCATATGTTTTGGATTGTGTCTGAGAAAATTGATTTCTTTTCCATTGTGCACTATTTCTCTTAATTTCTATAATAAGCATGATCTTAAAGTACTTTAATATGAATGCAACTCCTCCCATTTTCTTTTGAGTAATGTTTACATTGCACATCTTTTTCCATCTTTTTAAAAGTTTTCTGTCATTATATTTATAGTTTGTTTCTTATGAAATGCTAACTGAAATTCTTGTTTTTAAATTCAGTTTGCCAGTCTCTGCCTTTTTATTGTTATGTTTAAGTGATTCACATTTAGTGTGATTACTGAAATGTGGATCACACTCTGCTATTTTGAAAGCTATTTTCTATTTGTTCCATCTGCTTCTTTGTTATTTTCTTATAGTTTTCTGAATTCTTTGAGGTTAATTTGTCATTGTAATGATTCCATTTTATCTATTTTTTTCATGTATATTTTTAGTGACTGGTGAGTTTCAGATATGCATCTGTATTTACTCATAGTCAAAAATACAGCTTTATGTATTGTGAGGAATTATAGACAACATATTCTCAATTCTTCCTTTTTTATGATACTGATGTCATATGTCTTTTTTTAGCACATGGTAATTATGCAGAATAATGTGCTTTATTGTGATATATTATTTGATCATTTCACACACCTATTGTTTCATTTTTCCTCCCTTTCCTCTGATCCCCTTCCTTTCTCTGATGTCTCCCTTCCACAGTTTCATCACTGCTTTTTTAAAATGTCTTAGTTTTATAGATGGTAAAGCACTCAATACCCTGTAATATTTTCTTAGAGAACTAAAAATAAATATAAAAATTAAGCAATTAACTTTATCTTCTTTTATTATTTATTTAATTCCCTGTGCTTTTAATTTCTTGCCATAAATTAATTTTTTCTGCCCTGCATCATTGTCTTTTAATCTGAAGGGCTTTCTTTAGTATTTCTGTGTCATTTGCTGGCAGAGAATTTTCTCAGTTCTTGTTTCTGTGAGAAACGTGGGCATAGAAATCTAAGTTAAAGGGCTTTTGTTTGTTTGTTTTTGTTCTTGTTCTTGCTTTTCCTGTAGCACTGTAAGTTTGTTACTAAACTGGTATTTTTCTTACTGGTGCTTTTTGGCAAGAGTGAGTTTTACACTAATTTTTCTCTCTCTTCCCTGGAGTTGACTATCTCCTGTTTTCTCTTATTACCTTTAGAATGTTTCTCTTTGTTTTGTTTTCACCAGTTTGAATTTGATGCAGCCAGAGTTTTGTTGGGCTCATTTGTTTTTATTCTGTTTATGTTCTTTGAGCTTCTGGATTTTCAGGTTTAATAGCTACATTACATTGGTTTTTTTAATATCAGCCATTATTTCTTCAGATATTTCCTTTTACCCCCATTTCCTCTTTCCTTTTTTATTATTCCAAAATATGTTTTATACCATTTGATGTCATTTCACAGCTATTGGAGACTTTTTTTTTTTTCATTGTGGTAGAGTATGGACAATTCTTATTTATTTTTATTTTTTATGTTTAAGTAAGAGAAAACATAAACTTTTTTTTTCTTATAAAGAAAGCTCGACTTGTTGGATAAGTGGAAAAAAAAATTGCACAGTCTTCATGAGTAAACAATATTTACTTGATTTGAGCTGTGTACCATGTGCCAAAGAAGGGTTGTGAAGGGGACTTTTATCTTCACAGCAGTAAAATGCTAAACTAAGTTTAAGTGGACTTAATTAATGCTGGGCATTTCCACAGGGAGAAAGCAAAAGACTTCAAATAAGTCAGTAGAATGGAGGATGAGCCTGGTCTGGGAAGTGGTCAGCGAGCCCCACAAGGACACACCGGCCACCACCAGTGGAGAGGCTGCACCTACGAGGTTCCCGCCTTTGGCTGCTGCAGGACAAAGAGCTTTGGAGAAGGGCCCTGCTACTGACTGACCTCTGGCCATCACCACTGCATAGGGTGCCGCATCACATCCCTGCGGTAGGTCCCTGCTGCCTGGCGACCCTGGTACTCACAGATTTCAAGAGATGTCTGCTCAGAAGGAACAGTACAAAGTAGAGTCCATCAGGCGAGGATTCATGCCTGAAACAAGGTAGCAGTTCAAGGTTGACAGCTGCGAAGTGGGGGAAGGACACTGGTAGACACTAGGACCTGGGGCCAATGGTACCTGCCTGGCCTGAACTGACCCGCCCGAGTTCCAAGCGCTGCATGCTGAATGGCATTTTGATTTTGGATTCTTCCAAGTTTAACAGCCTTATCACATCTCCACCTGGGAAAGGCCGCAGCTTCGTGGCCTCCACCGGCTGGCACCCCATGCCTGGGTGACATCAGCTGTCACTGAGGTCTCTCCAACACCACAGTCCAGCTCGCAGGCCCACCAAGCAGCCACTTTAAGGCTTCATTCATCCCTGCTACCGTGCTTTTTCATTTTAACGTTTCCATTATTCTTTGCCATGTTTTCTTTCTCTCTTGAAATGACCCACTTGCTCTCAGATATTGTTGCCCTTCTTTATTTGAGACTTTGATGTATTCATTGTATTTACTCAAATTCCCTGGCAGAGCGTCACAGCCCCCTGGTCGTGTGGGAATGGGGTCTGTGGAAGCTTTGTCAGCTCCGAATGTCCCCCGCCCCATTCTGTTAGGCCTTGCAATCTCTGGTTGAAGCCCAGAGGTGACATAGAACAGCAGGCTGGAGGTGAGTTGTTTCTCTGCTGGGAGGTGAGCCTGCCCTTCTTTGTGCTTGTCCCCTGAGCAGGCTTTGTTTCAACCTCTTCAGGGGCTGGTCTGGTTTTGAGTGTGTGAGGTGCGGTGGCTTTGCATGCTGTACCCAAGCTGCGGATTGCGCTGCCTTCTTCAGGGTCGCTGTGAGGGCTGCTTGTGAGGCTTCCTGCATACAGACTCACTGCCCACTGCCATCTCTAGGGCTTTAGTCCATGATATACTCCAGAAGCACTCTGCTGATGCATTCACTCAACACTTGCTGGGCTAACGTTGGGGGATGGAGATGAGGGACACGTTTTCTGCTGTGCCCATTGACCCTGGGTCTAAGTCGCTCTGTCCCTGGGTTTCTGGGAGAGTCCTTCAGAATTACTGTGCTCCTCCACAAGCTGTAGTTCTGGTTCCAAGGTGTACCTCTACTCCTCCATAGAAGTAGACCCCTATTTTTCCATATGCAATGGTTGTTTACAGTGTCTTTGTGGTGACAGTTTTGGTTACCCTTCAGTTGAAAATGAGAAAGGTTTTTACCCTATAGTCAAGACCTTGGAGAACAATTTTTCTGTAAATGTTTGTCTCATAGTGTATGGGATTCCCCTACCCATGCTTTTAAAGGAGATGAACTTTCTTAGGACTCAGGGGGCGCTTCCTTTGAATTAAAGTAAAATGGCCAACAAGAAAGTCTGATGGTCCTGTCTCTGGCCAGTCAGGACATCTGAGTCTTGTGCCAGTGTGTCCTCAGCCACTGTCCATTCGTCTACAGTTCAGGATGAATTCTTCTCAGCTCACATCCTGTGTCCCCAGCCACGGGTAATGTTGTGATTTCGTCCCATGCTATCTGCAGGAGTCTATGACATCTTAGATTTGGGGTTCTGTGATTGCTCTGAAATTTCAGTTTTCTGATGATCTCAAAGTGATGAGCCTAATTTAGCCTGGATTTTTTTTTTCTTTTGTAAGTGGAAAACAATGGTCTTTGTAATTCTATGAATTCTTGAGATGAAAATAAAAGTAAATGTAAATATTTAGAGGATCTTGCCTTTTGTATCAGAATGAACAAGTTGCTCAAACATTTAAAGTTTTACTATTGACACAACAAGAATGTAGAATACATATTTTTCATACTAGGAATTAGAAATTTCCCTAAGGTAAAATATTTGAAGTCAAAATATTGGACTAGATGCTTTAAATCTTTGTTCTAATATACAATATTAAAATATATAAATCATAAAATATATGAATACATGAAATATAGATTGTCAAACTTGTGAGAAGTAAAGTTTTCAAAATTTTAGAAGTCTTTTTATAGCAGGTTCCTGCATTCATATTAACTCTGGGCATGCAGTGAAGAAATAAATAAGCTGATGATGTAGGTATGTGCATTAGATAATCAATAGATTATAGTAGCTAACATTCCAGGTGAACCTTTGAAAGTACCTGAAGAGATTGTGAATTATTCCACAATTTTTTTAAAAAAAAAATTTACAAAGAAAGAATTTGAGTGTGTACAGCTAGAGAAATTAAAGAAAGATCATAACAGTCTGAATAAAATATTGTTTATTCAAATAGAGCACTCTAAATATCCAAATAACATTTTATCTAAAGAATATTGATTTCCCTTTCCACCTACCATTTTTCTTTGGGTCTTG
Organism: Ictidomys tridecemlineatus; assembly: GCF_052094955.1. Lineage (NCBI taxonomy): Eukaryota > Metazoa > Chordata > Mammalia > Rodentia > Sciuridae > Ictidomys > Ictidomys tridecemlineatus. The sequence goes on along the minus strand of NC_135485.1, from coordinate 139,040,757 downwards.
TGCATAAAGGCAATTATCATTTAGATTGTTTTTAGTCTTTTGAGACCAATGAGAAATATCTTAACACAGAAATGTACACTTTACTTTCTCATAAATTGGCTTGTTTTACAGTCCTACCTTTCACTCTGACTCATTATATAGATAATTTTAAGTATGTATTGCAATATTTCTGCCAGATCTTTTAATTTAAATTCCTTCAGGTAGTATATATTTCAAAGAAGTTCCTACCTTTAAGGAAAATAATTGTCTGTTAGAAAAATTTACTAAATTTTTGGTGACATTTTCTTCAAATATTTTATCTTTTACGTTTCAACATGGGCAAGCATATCTATGTATTTGGGATTTTATAAGCATAATTGTTATTTTATAAATTATATAATTATTTTTAATGAGTTGAGAAACACAAGAATTTAAAGTATTCACATAGCAAATTGATTTAAAGTTAGAGATATGAAAAATCAATGCTTATATAAAGTATTCTATGTCCTAGTTAGTACATTAAGTATTATCACACTAGTATTTTTTGTGCTCTAGATTATTTTATTGAAAACTAATTCAATGAGTTTAGTCATCCCAATTTTGTATATGATGAGATTAAGGCAAGGGTGACTCAAGACCACCTAATTAAATTTGGTGGTCATGATTTTATACCAGTTCTTCTATGTTAATATCTACATGCTTAATTACAAGTTGATACAGCTTTCATTTACTTTTTGTCAAAAATCGTCACACAGAGTATATGCAGAATTCACAGACATGTTTATAAACTGTCATAATTAAAATCAATTTTTAATGAGGTTAGAGGAGACATCAAATTCAATATATTTATTTAAATGTACCATATATTATGCCTTTTGAAGACTTCATTCTACTAGATCACAGAATCAGTTTACGTCATTATTTTAAGTCAATTCTGTATAGATCTTAGTATATGAAAAAGACATTTTTTTTTTAATTCATGCCCTTTAAGGTCTGAGTTTTCAGTAAAAAAAAATTATTTATTTTAAAGAAGTGTTGCATCTTGGAGATATCCAGGTATTTTGCTATTGACATTTCATTCTTGTTGACTTTACATAAACTAACACAAAAATAAATTCATATACAGAAGCATTCTATTTCTGATTTCAAAAGATTTCCTATCTGAGACAAACTTTTAAATTTCAGGTTCTCTAAACATATCCATTCAATAAAATAATTAAACATCATCTAAATGAAATTTTCTAGGCTGGGTGAAAGTCATCAATAAGGAATAAAGTATTCATAGTATGTACCTTCAATGAATAATGTACATAGTATGTACCTTTAAGGCAGAAAAGTGAAAGGATAATTGAATAAGCAAATAAAATCAAATGGAATACAATGGTAGACGGGTACAACAAAAATCTTCATCTGAGGTCTCCAATGTATTCTGGAAAGTGGGAATGTCCCCCTCCTTCTAGAAAAGATATTTGATACAGCATTGAATTTTAAAATATAACATAAACTGTATTCATTAAAAATAAGCATAAGTTTGACAGTCATTTGTACTTCATTGTGTTTTGAGAATTCTCTGCATTGTCTGGATCCTGAGCATGTGTCATTTATGTATGTTACAACCACTTTCTCCTAATCTGCTGTCTATCCTTTCTATGTTTTAGTAGTCTATCTTTCAAATAGATCATGTTTTTACCTTAAACCAAGTCCAAAGTATTAATATATTGTGCGTTTGACATTCTATCTTTGGAATCTTATCCTTTATATGTTCTCATAAAAATAATAATTTCAGGCTTTACTTTATAGTCTATAACTCATAGAGAATTTTTTTTGTATGATGAGAAATGTGTATTGAAGGTTAATGTTTTGCACAAGGTTATTGTTTTCCATACCAATTTTGGCAAAGTCTATTGTTTTAATATTGACTAGTCTTGGAATCTTTGTTTTCAAAAAAGAATATCTATCTATCTATCTATCTATCTATCTATCTATCTATTTTATAGACATTTTTATTCATACCCTCTAGTCTATTTTAGTGGCCTATGTGTCTATCCTTATATTAATACCAATACATCCTATTTATTGTACCCTTAGCTAGATTGTAACCTTGTTTTGCAGTATTAGAGTTAGGTAGAGCAAATATACTCTTTTTTTCAAAATTGGTTACTCAAAGCCCTTTCTTCCTCTATGAATTTTGAATTCACTTCATTGATATCTACCAAAAAAAAAGAAAAAAGAAAAAGAAAGAACCATGTGAATTTTAATGGTAGTGTGATGGAAATTTAAGTGAAGTTGAATACAAATGACATCTTATAAATTCTGCTCTGCTTTGTTCATGGAAGAGATATATATTGTGAGCAAATAAATTGACTGACTTGTTCTTCTCAAGTATGGTCAGAAAAGAGAAGTAAAAATGACTGTGAACCAATGATTGTATAATGAAAAATAAGATTTGATTTGTTCTGATCCTTTATAAAATTTGAGATAAAAAACATGATTACAGAAACTGTGAGAATCTTCATGTTTTATTGTACTATACTTAACTATGTCCATGAACATCATACATGTTTGAAATTTGGCAATTATACTGGATATAAGCAGTCATGTAAGATTTATGAATCTGTTTTGATTTATTTAAAAAATTATAATTTTTAATCTTCAGGTATTTTCTCCATATTATTATTTTTTCTTCTTTTTGATTTGAATTAAATGTATGTTTTATGATTCTTAGATGGTGTGTTCTCCTTTTTTATTTTTTCTTTCTTTCTTGTAGTCTTTAAAAATTGGAATTCCTTGCCCTAATATCGAGTCAATTTCTCAACCCTGATGTTTGATTTCTCCTTATTGTCCATCTCTTTGCTCATGTATGTATTCTCCACCTTTACTCTATCATTTAAAATTTGAATACATTATTTAACACTTTGGCTCATACTTCCAGCATCAGCCTTATTTTCTTGCCTTATTCTCTTGATTGCTTTATATCTTGAAAAAAGCAATATTTCCATTATTTTTGGTATATGAATACATTTTGATTAAATGATGAGCATCATATGCAGAGCAATGGAAACTGGATATTAATTACCTAATTTTTGAAATGCTTTCGTGGTTTGGCCATTCATGTGGGAAACGAAGTTTACTCAGGAGTGTCATCTGATTTGTCATTGCTATTGATATCATTTGAGGGCCTTGGTTACTGCTGCCACTGACTGAGGTGCTTGCCTCTGTGCCCAGTTCCCAACCAACCTCCCACACCTGCACTTCAGAGCCCCTCTCCATGATGTTTATCCATCCTCCTGCTGTGAACTTCTCCTTTTGTTACTCCTTTCTAGGCTCATCTTAGGGTTGAGTGGTAAGTTCTCCACCATTTCCAGCCTAATTGTAGACAGTCTGTGCACCTGGTGTTCGTTCAGCAGAGGCATTTCTGTGTCCTAAGCCCTGCTTTACGTGTGAAGTTGTAGTTAGGTGGCAATTTTTGCCCTCTTTCATCAGTAGCTGTGATTGGGTTGGTGTTGGTATTGAATTCTGGGCCAAGGAGATTTCCTAGCTCTGTCCTTGTGAGACAGCATTTTTTCTTCTCCCCTTATTCTGCTGAGGGCCATTACCAAGTAGGAATGACGCATCGAAATTTCCTTGCCAAGCATACCTCATGCTGCTTAGAGGACATTTGATGGGACATTGCATGCATGCTTTAATAAGGTGACCTTGCTCAAGGACCAAGGCAGATTTGATATTCTAAAAGGTCCATCAGATCCAAATTCACCCCGAATGTTAACTCCTAAAGCTAGAAAGGCATTAAAAATTATTGAGATATATATGGAAAATATGCATTTAGATAGAATTGATATAAGTTTGCCTTTATTATTTATTGTACTACCAACAAGAAATATTCCTACAGGAGTATTTTGGCAGGAAGGTCCATTATTGTGGATACATTTATCTTATTCTCCTAACACTATTCTTACTAGGTATCCTGAGGCTATAGGACAATTAATACTCAAAGGTATAAGAGCAGCAAAGGCAGTGTTTGGAATTTCTCCCAATAAAATTATTACTCCATATACTATGGAGCAAATTGATGAGTTAGCTAATGAATTAAATACTTGGGCAATAATCATGTGTAAATCGAATGTTTCATTTGATAATCATTTACCATCTAATCCTTTGTTGTCTTTTTGGTCTAAGCATCCTGTAGTTTTTCCTAAAATGACAAGAAAAACACCTATCATGAATGCTCCAAATATATTCACTGATGGGTCTAATAATGGTACAGCTGCAGTAATTACCCCTGATCAAACTTTTACATTTTTAGTTCCCAAACAATCAGCTCAAAAGGTAGAGCTTAATGCAGTTCTACAAGCTTTTGTGATGTTCAAAGATTCTGTATTTAATTTATTTTCTGATAGTCAGTATGTAGTTAATGCTATAATATCCCTTGAAGATGCTGGTAGGATTTCCCCTTCCTCTACTGTTTTCTCTTTGTTTTCCACTATACAAAGTCTAATCTGGGATAGAAAAGATCCATTTTTTATAGGACATATCAGGGCACATACAGGATTGCCTGGAGCCCTTAGTTTGGGCAATGATTTAGCAGATAAAACTACACTTGATATACATATTTTTTCTACTGTAGAAGAAGCTACAAATTTTCATAAAAGGTTTCATGTTAATGCTAATACTTTACAAAAGCGTTTTAAAATAACTAAGGAACAAGCCAGGCATATAATAAAACAATGTCAAAATTGTGTGACCTTTTTACCACAAGTTAATCTTGGAGTCAATCCTAGAGGACTGATACCTAACCATATTTGGCAGATGGATGTCACACACTTGCCAGAATTTGGAAAATTAAAATATTTACATGTTACAGTTGATACTTCTTCCGGATTTTTGATGGGCTCCCTTCATGCCGGAGAAAAAACTAAAGATGTTATAGCTCATTGCTTACAAAATTTTGCCACTGTGGGTGTTCCTAAACAGTTAAAAACTGATAACGGTCCTGGTTATACGTCTAAATCTTTTAAACAATTTTGCTCATCATTTGGTATTACTCATATAACAGGAATCCCATACAATCCACAGGGACAAGGCATAGTTGAAAGAGCTCATCAAACTATTAAAACGTACCTATTAAAGCAAAAAGAGGGAATTGGAAAGGGGTATATATCCCCCAAAGATAAACTTAAAATAACCCTTTTTACTCTAAACTTTCTAAATTTGGATTCATCAGGACTTAGTGCTGCGGAAAGACATATGTATCCGAAAAATGTACATAAGCCTAAGGTACTTTGGAAAGATATTCTAACAGGACAATGGAAAGGTCCCGACCCAGTTATTGTCTGGAGTCGGGGTTCCGTTTGTGTGTTCCCACAGGGAGAACAGCAGCCGATTTGGATTCCAGAGAGGTTAACCAAAACAATTTCTACAGAAAAAGAAGATGATTTGACTGAAATCCATAACAGCTGAAATCCAGAGCTCCAGCTTGGCTATTCTTACATCTGCGACAGTGATTTACCACGGTGCTTTTTTCAATATCTATTTTATTATTGCATTTTTCCCACATCATAAAGTTCTATTTTATTTTTGAGCTCATACAAACCTAGGTTAATGTTTTTCTGATCAGTTTTGTTTTTTGACTTTTTTTTATTTTTTGACTGTGGAGTTTTTAAACATTGCAATGGAGATTTTACCTAGGTAAAGCTACAAGGCCGTTATTATTGTCTTATGTGTTGTATGTTATGTCTGCACTGTTTTGTGTTGCATGTCAGTATGTGTGTATGTCCATATTTTTATATGAAAAGCGCTCATGAAAAAATGGATCCGAATTTTCTTGTTTTTTTTATTCACGTGATTTAAGTGGTTTAATCTAATTAGGTAAACAGCTGTTAATGATTGTTTTCAAGGGTGGTTAATAGATCTGTTTGCTTACTATTGTTTTTAAAGGTGATTAACAGATCTGTTTGTTTACTTTCACTTTTCCTTTTCATTATATTTAATAATTCTGTTCAGGATAATGTCTCTTTAACGTCATTGCCAGAATTCCCATCTCCATCCCAGTGCCGGTGAAGACTAAGAAAACCAAACTACAGCTTCTATGATAGCTACCACAGTAAACTGTATAAACTGATGCATCAATGAATATAACTCAACAAGTAATGCTCAATCAAGGACTTGATTTACTTTGGGAGGAAATGGACATATTGATAGACTCCTCCGATTTGAACTGCCTGCAGAACCTGACTGGACTATTTATCAGTTGCATGCATTGTGAACTATCGTCTGGTGCAGCGAATGGTGGTAATGCTGGCATATTTTTGCTGATGGTGTCACCAGTGATGCAATTTCCTTGCCAGCGCACCCCATGTTAATTGTGGTAATGCTGGCATCTTTGCTGATGGTATCACCAGTGACGCAATTTTTCCAAAGGAGCTGTCAATTGGCTTGGTGTCGTGGCATTTCTGTATCTTCCTCCCTTCTACTAGTGATGGTCTAAATTTGGGGGCCAACAGAGGTGAGGCAAGAACCTCACCCCCCCACTGGCACCAAGGTTAAATTTGGGGGCCAACAGAGGTGAGGCAAGAACCTCACCCCCCCACTGGTGCTTAGGCCTATCCACAAGCATGGCTGAATGCTGGACAGGTAGTCAGCGACGGGTTGATCTGATTGCAGTGGATTCAACCTAAGACAGGAAATTGACGTGTAAAGGTCAGTTCTCCCATGACGGGTAAGAACCACATGTTGAATTGGACAACCTACCAGGCACGGTCCTAAGCCACATTGCTTGTTGTTTAATTAATCAGAAGGGGGGAGATGCTGAGGGCCATTACCAAGTAGGAATGACGCATTGAAATTTCCTTGCCAAGCGTACCCCATGCTGCTTAGAGGACATTCGATGGGACATTGCATGCATGCTTTAATAAGGTGACCTTGCTCAAGGACCAAGGCAGATCCGGGTTTAGAGCTGATCAGGTTTGAGGAAGTAACCGGCTCCTTGAGTTTAAGGCATTGCCAGTTTAAGATAATGGGTTTTAGGGAAGTTGGAAGTTGAAGATTATTGCTGGGATTAGGGTGTTCCTGCTGCTTGTTCCCGTTGAGTTCTCGTGAGATTAAAATGGAATTTGGAGAGAGCCTCGTGGGTAGGTGGTTTGTGCGGGAGACGGCAGAACGCGATTGTCCCTGGACCTGTGTGGAGGCGGTGTGAGAGCGGGAATAAAGAATTGCTGTTTGAATCTACAAAACTGTGAGTGCCTCGTGATTCTGGTGCCAAGCCGAGACATTGGCCCTTGGCATTATTCCACAATAAGTTATTGCCAGTTGGTTTCCTCTCTTTTCCCAGGTGTCTGGGATTTTGATTTGTAAGAGAGTGTAGTAGGAGATGGTGGTGTCCTCAAATAAAACTCATCATCTCCTGCATTTTGGCAGCATGAGGAGGACTCCCTCTGTCCCATCCTCTTCCCCAATCTTACTGGGGAGCAGAAAATATATCCCTGTATCTGAAGCAATTCAAAATTACGTCCCAGTCTCAGTCTTAAGCTTTGGATCACAATTACCAGTTCATCCTGTTACTGGTTCCTCTCCAATGCTCTTTAACAAAAGAGAGAGGAGGCATGGTCTGCCTTGTTTTGATGGAGATTTCCCCCTTTAGAATTCAGGTGAGTTATATTCTTGCCCTCCTCTGGTCTCAGAAAGACTTTGGTTATTTAGTTGTTTTCTGATGGACTGAATAAAGTCACAGTTTTGCAATTTATTTGAATTAGTCTTGATAGAATTTGCAGTCATCTTTGTGTACAAAATTCAAGCAGGAAACTGTAGATCATTCAGGACATTTGCTTTTCATCTCCAGTTCTTTTTCCATCACTAAGTGCACTGGATTTTTTCTCTGTTAGTCACAGAGACAATGTAATTGAGGCAGATTTTGAAAAGTTATTTATTTTTTCCTGAACATTTTCTTCACTACAAGTCAAACTTCACGTTTAAGGAATGAGGACAAAAGGGAGGGTGTATGATTCATCAAAAACTCAAAGTAAAGATGAGCAATGTGCTCTCGTTTAAACTAGAGTAGTGTGTTTTGGGGGGGCCAGGGGTTGGATTGTGTGTGTGTGTGTGTGTGTGTGTGTGTGTGTGTGTTTTCTTTATTATTCATTTCATAGTGCAGGAACTCCAACTCAAGGCCTTGTGCATGCTAGGCAAGTGTTCTTCCACCTCTCCACTCTCGGTCATCTTTGAGCTCCATCCCTACCCCAAACTAGAGGAACTTTTAGATAGGCTGGTATGTTATAAAGATAATACAGGGAAATAACTTAGAAATCTTAAGGGTTAAAATGCTACATAATAATTGTCCTAACTAATCTTTTCTAAGTTCAATATTCCATATGATAATTGATTTCTAAAACAAATTCTCTGGTATTAAAACATTGTTCTTAAACTATTGGCTGTTTGTGGTCAGACTGGTACAAGAACTAATGAGCCATTATTCTGTGGAGGTTCTTCTGTATAGCAGTTTTTGTGTTTGGCCGCCTGGGTTTGAGTTATAAATTCAGCACTTGTGTGACTGTAAAATTTGTTTCAACTTTTTCAGCTCAAATGGAGAGGAAACAAATAATTGTTTATGAGATTATCAAAAATCATGCACCATAATGTTCTGTGAATTTGATTGCCACTACACATTTGGAGAGGTAGGGCCCAAAAAGAAAAGTTATTATTATCTAGAAAGTCCCTGCTATGAATGTCTGGGGCATAAAACAATATTAATATGTTTACTCAAAACTCATACTGAAAATCATATCCAGAATCTCCCTTAGTTTGATAGAACAATCTAGGATATGACACCATTCTATCCTATTATCTTCACCTTCAAAGAACACAGCTTTGATAGTCGAACACATTTCTACTCTCTAAGCTATTCTGCTTGGGCAATTGCCTCTTCGGGTTGAAAAAAGACTAGTTTATCATTTAAATGCAGTGCATCCAAAAAAAAAAATACAACACATGAGTTAAGTATATTACAATAAAATATGAAGATTCTCACAGTTTCTGTAATCATGTTTGTATCTCAATTTTATAGAGGATCAGAACAAATCAAAATCTTATTTTTTATTATATGACCATTGGTTTACAGTCAGTTTTACTTCTCTTTTGTGACCACACTAGATAAGAACAAGTCAGTCAATTTATTTTCTCAGAGTATATATCTCTTGCTTGAACAAAGCAGAGCAGAACAGTCCAGTTAGAGATAACATGATATTAAATAAGAAAAGCAGTTGTTAGTGTTACTGGGAACTCTGCATATGTGAGGATGGGTAGCTGGTGGAGCCATAAAGATATGTGAGGTTGGATAGAAGATACTGTTGATGGTTTAACTTTAGCTTCCAGAAAACAGATGCTAAAGCAAATTAATTTGTATGAATCCTTATCAGGGAGTAGAATCCCAGGAGAGGTGGGGGTAAAAGAAGATTGTGGAAGGGAAAAAGGGAGGGTAAATATGAGGAGCAGCTCATTCAGTCAAAGATCAGCAAGCACAGTTGTGAGGCTGGTCTCATCTGGGTGGCTACCAATGTTGGGAAGAATACTCTGCCCCATTTCATGCAGTAAAGAAAGATTGCTTTTTATTACTCTCATGTTTCAACACTTCTGAACAATAGCAATTATAAAACATTGCTCTCAGAAAGCAAAGCCAGAGGACTCTCAACACATTTCACAAAGGCAATGTGTACTTTGTAAGAATTCATCAACCACCATATCAGTAGACACTTTACTTTTTTTACAAGGAAACCTCTGAAATCACAATTCCCTGGTCTGGTAGTGCTGTGGGCCTGGCCAAAGCACGAACCTGGTGGTCTCTGTAAATAGGTGAAACTTGAAGGACCCATATCAATAGCTTCAAGGGGGCAGTGAAAGTGACCTGGATTTAAGACCTTGCAGAGTGTATAAGTTCTGCCTGAAAATAAAGCAAATGTGTGGATCTGGGTTTGTGAACTGGAGCTGGTAAATGTAATACTCACGAGATTTCTAATTGTAGTCCTTTTGATAAGATGAACAATCATACACTTCAAGCAAGCCTTGATAGGATTAGGATTTTTGAATGACAGTGATAATGAATTTAATAAACGGGGAACTTTAAATGGAATTCATTGATTATCAATAGTTCGGTCAAAGAGAGAAATATGAACTGTACCACAGAATTCCAGTGGGTGTCATTTGTAGTGTGCAGTATGGGTGTAGACCCAATGCACAAGGTTATATACAGCTTTCATTTCAGCCACATGTTCAGCTTCCCACCCTCAAATGTTGAGTCATGTTCCTGGTATTCAGAGATAAGGGACTTTGTCATTTTTATGGATAAATGTCAGAACACGCTGCAAATTTATGATTATTCATGTGGACAAAAGAAAAATTCAGTTAAATTCCTTCCTTTTAATAAGTTGTTTATCCCACTCTTCTTTGTTTTGGTCTGTTAGAGTTTATTGTGTTAGTTTATATAATAATCTGTATTTTCTGTCCTTCAAAAGCATAGTATGTAGGAGAAGGATGAACATACAGTGGAATTTGTCATTGTGTAATGATAAGGATTAGAAAGAATGAGTAATTTGATAGGCAGACTAATAAGCATCTGAAAACAAGAAATGTTGGGATAAAAAAGGAGAAATCACAATGCAAGCTAAGAATAGATAAATCAGGATAACTATATAAATTGAAAAGTTTGACATATTCCATGAAAATTACTAGTATTCCTTATAGGCAAAAATGGAAAAGCTAATATATTCTTGAATGAGTAGGGGGAAATGCCCAAATACACAATATCTGAGGTATTTTAGAGTTAAGCAATTTAGTTTGAGTGGATTATAAGAGTTTTGCTGCAGGTTGTGAAGGCAAAGTATGGGTTCATGTAGGATGTTATGTCCAAAACCAAATGATTTGAAAGTAATCTAAGAACTTACATTACGCCAAAATTTTAAAGTTTTTATGCCATTGACTCAGAAATACAGAGACAGAAATGGAGCACTAATGATCTTGGAAAGAATTGATACAGCTAACATCATTATCAGTGAAAGAAGATACTGAATACAAAAGAAGAGAGTATTTTTGTATGAGCTCATAATTTTTCAAATTATAATTGAAAAATCACAGACTTAAGATATTAAAATATTTAAATATAGAAATATGCTTATGTGATTCTCATGGAAAACTCATTTATTTTTAAATTTCAATGTTGATATTTTAATAAGAATATGAATAAAGACATATCATTACATTATGAACTATATAAAATTTAAGCTTTTTAACTGCAGGCTGATAAATATGATTTAAATCTCTTTTTATCTTAAGAACTCTATTGCTATTTTGAATTTAATTCTATAAAGATAGGATCAGTTATTTAATGTTGCCATTCTAAATGTGTCACAGAGGAGAAAAGCAGAAAAAAAAAATCAACTTTTCTTTCAAAAAAAGCTACTACTGTAGTAAGGATTTTTTTTCCTTCTTTTTATTCACTTGAATAAGGTTATGGACCCTAAGTTAAATTCTGTATGATAGAGACAGTATCTGTTTTAGTCAGCTTTCCATTATGGAATAAATACCTCATATAATCAACTTACAAAGACAAAGGCTTATTCTGGTTTAGACTTTCAGAGCTTTCGGTCCATAATCAGTTGGCTACTAACCTTGGGCCCGTAGTGAGTCACACATAATGGCAGAACAAAATCATTCCCTTCACAACCAAGATACAAATAAGGGAGAAGAGGAAGAGCCTGGGATCCCATGGATCCCTTCAAGGCCTGCTCTTAATGCTCTAAAGACCTCCCAGTGGGCTCCACCCCTAAAGGTTGTACTGCCTCCCCATAGTGCCACAGGCTAGGGAGAAGCCTTCGACACGTGAGCCTCTGGGTGATGATCCAAGTCTAAATTATAACAGTATTTGGAATATCTCACTTGCCATGGGTTTCTTATCACACCAGAATGGAATCAATCATTCTACATAATAATAACTTCAAGTGTTAACATTTGAGTTAGCATTTTGAGACATCCTTTAAATGATAAATTGAATCTGCAAATTCTGCCATCACTTACAAATATTGAGTTTGGTAGCATAATTTCCTAATGCAAATATTGCCAGAAATATTCTAACATACTGAGAAAAAGACAAAGTACATTGAAGCAAATCTTTTTATAAGATCAATTATATAAGGGTAGAGTACATGGATTTTATATCAGTTTATACTTCAATTTTCTCTTTTTGTAGTCAGAAAATAATGCATTATGTATGATTTCCTTTCTCTTAATTTTTAAGGTGAAATGTGGAATATCCAATAATATATATATATATAAATGATATAAAATATCCAATAATATATATATTAATGATATAAAATTGTCTATATAAATATAATGCATTATTAGCATATTAAAGCTATATTAACAATATATTAATGATCTCTATATCATTAATGACTTCAATTTTAGCAAATTGTAGTAGAATAATTGCTAAAATTAATTAGTGATTTACTAGTTTTATATTTCCTATAATGTTATATTTAAATTATTTTTTTATTTTGTTAAAATAATAACTACCAATTAGAAGTCTATAAAAAGAAAATAAGAAAATAAATATTTATAATGCAAAATATTTTATACTGAAAGTGGATACATATTTAGTTGATGAAGAATGAATAGCCTTTGGGAAAGGTATTGGTCTCACAATCTCAGTTAATTTTAGAACATAGCCTTCTCTGATGTTTTGCACAATTTAAACTGTGTCATGCCCTTAAAACCTATGCTCTATAATTATTTTATATTAGCATTTGATCAAATCCATTATTGTTCTCCCATTTTCATATGAAATTTTTTCCCCTCAAAGAAAGATCAAATAGAAACCATCTCTGGCATGACCACATTGAAACAATGTGGTATATTATATTTGGTATAATATATTTGGTATATTAGTTAATGTGGTTTAAAATTGATCTTATAAATAGTTAAGACTGACCAATGAAGAAAATCTCATGAAAAGAGCAATATATATAACTACATTTTCATAAAAAAATTTAGAACCAACTTGATTCCTGCATGCTTCTAAATCTTTATACATTTTCTTTTAAATTTTTTGTATACATTATCTTAAAGCTAGGCAGCATTGTCTTATACTTTTAAAAAAGTTTAGCCAAAGTTTTTACAGAAGAACTGAAGACATGATAATTATTGTGAATTAGGCATTAAACTGATAGTTTTTAAATAAATCAGTACTTCATCTGAATTCAGCTGAAGCTTCGTTTTCTTTGTCATCTATTAATATCCTCAAAAGACAGTACATCTAGTTTTTCCAGTAGTGGTCTGAAGCATACTGGCTGCTCAGGGTACCTAGAAACTAGCCCAGTGATCTAGAACCTACAATTTTTGAAAAACATTCTGAGTGGATTGAGAAGATACTGCATCTCTCCACCTGGGAGTTTAGCAATTGCTATAGGTTTGATATGAACTGTCTCCCAAAAGCTTATATGCATTGGCAAGAAGGTTTAGAGGTGAAAAAAAAAAGGATAATAACCTTAACTATCAGTGCATTATCCCCTGGTGGGATTAACTTGTAACTGTAAGTAGGTAGAAGGTGGCTTGGGGAGGTAGATCACTGAGATGTGCATTTGGGACACATACTTTGCTCTCTTGCTCTCCAGCTCTCATTCTCTCTCTCTCTCTCTCTCTCTCTCTCTCTCTCTATCTCTCTCTCTCCCTCTCCCTCCTCTTTCTGTCTCTCTTCTTCGTGTTCTTGTCCCAAGCTGCTTCCCTCTGGCACACTCTTTCACTCTTTCTACTTCACGTCAAGACTCAAAGAATGGTGCAGGCTCTCTCTGGACGGGACCTCTGAAACCATGAGCCGTAAGATAAACCCTTCCTCTCCTCTGTTGTTCTTGTTAGGTTTGTTGGTCACAGCAGCAAAAAAGCTGACTAATACAGCAATGATCCTAGCATTGAGACTATCTTGAGGTATTTTGGGGTGCAAAAGGAAAAAGAATACTCAATTTTCTCTAATTTCTTTTTAATTTTTTTAATGGTGACTTCCCCTTCTTTGATAGTGCCAAATTCCACTGAACAAAGTTAATTCCAATTAAATAATGGCATATTATAATGTTCAGTTAGATATAAAAATTTGATTATTTCTATATGCTACAAGAAAAATACACATCACACTTTATATGTTGCTTAAAAAGTATAAACTGTAGATTATCTCCCTCTTTATGGAGGAAGAAAATTTGAAAATGTGTATTTATTTTGAATAAGCAGCCCAGGACCTGAATATTAAAATTATTCTGTATGCCATTTATGAAATACCTGAAGAAATTGATTAATAAAGAGACAGATTGTAAATTAAAGTACACAGGAACTAAAGAACACATACACTACAGTTATTTTCTTTTTTCTTTATATTGTTCCTCTCTGTATTAGGATTATACACAAATAAATCAAATTTCACTTTTATCATAAATTATAGTCACTTTAAATTTTAGAAATTCAAAGCATTAAATGTTTTTATTGTTGTTTTATACAAAAGACACTTATTTTTTTTTAGTTAAAAATATAAAGTGTGAAATTTATACTCAATTAAATATTTTAAACCAGATACAGGAAAAAAATAAAAAGATTCTGAAGGAAATCCTGCAGTTAAAATGAAGGAGTAAAGCATCCATTTCCTTGACATCAGCACAGAGCCCCGTTCCTCCTCACATCAGATTCCCACCCCCCCTTCCCCAAGCTCTCCTCCCTAACTTCATCCTTTCCTGTTTCGCCAATTCTTTGACACTGGTGTGCTGCTGTTTCTCTGTATCTATTTCCATTCTTATTTATGTTCCCTCTCCTAGGAGTTCGTTTCCCAGAATTTAACTGGTTAATGTCCTAAAGGATACCCTTTTGGCCACCTTAATGATGATCTTCTTACTCACTCTTTAAATGTATTCATTGTAATTGAAGGAATCTGAGATCCTGATGGAAGCACAAATTGTAAAGCCCATGCGTGCAGCTACATTGGACTACATTTTCCTCTCTGTTCTTAGTGATATAACAGAGTCTATCACAAAATATGCTCCCATCAAAAATTGATTGAATGAACCCATAAAAATTTAGAATTCCACAGTGCAGTGAACTCAAAATTATGTTTTACATTCCTTCATCAAACATGAAGGGAAATGAAAACACTTTTTACTTAACAGAGAACGGAGCCACTGAAGTCTGCCATCCTATTTCCCCCTTTTAACTATATTAAGTAGGAAGAATAACTTCCCTCTGCATAACTCACGAAGATATTCACGTTGCAATTTCTAATTTCAGGCAAAATGTTATATTACATTGCAAGAAGGCATTTACAAACACATTTAAGATTGCAATTCTTTATATAGATGAATTTTCCTGAGACTATGTCTGGTATAAATATATTTACATGGGCCCTTAAAAATAGAAGAAGGTGGTGACAATTTTACTCAGAGAGATGAAGAGGAAGAAAAGCGGGAGAAACACAAACTCCTTGATCCAGGGTTACTTGACTTGAAAAAGAAGATGGCCAGGAAAGAGGGAATGTGGCCTCTAGAATCTGGGAATGACCTTGTCAAAAGCCAACAAGTAAAAGAGGGCTCAAGTCACACCAAATGAATTGTGCAATTTATGAGAATGAATCTAGAAGTGGGTTTGTCTCCAGAACCAATTTTGTTGATACCTTTATTTGTAAAAACTGAAGAAAAAATATCAGGTGAGAACAACAAAGTAATGACCTACAGAAATAAAATAAATTTGTGTTATATTATGTCTTTAAGTCGGTGGTATTACAATTAGCAATAAATAACACAATTATGAGAATCATGATCATTCCCTTTGCTTTGCTATTATCATGATCCTTTTTAAGTTATTATACTTTATCTTATTTCTATTTAATATTTTAAGCACACATTCAGAAACACATTTTAAAAAAAAAGTTTCTTAGACTTCCATATTTTATTCATTAAGGTTTTAAAGTAAACTTTTCATGAGTATGTAATATCACTCCGATCTATTAGATTATTTTATTTTTTGTAAATTAATATAGAAAACAATGACATAATTTTAATGTGTTTTCCAAAGTAATATAAAAGCATATTTAGAAGATGAGTTTTAAAGAAAAATATTACATATATATGAAAAATGGAATATTGGCAGTTAGTAATTGGGAGGAATGGAATCTTAAAATCTGTGTATAGACCGACATTGAGGAAAGCATGTAAATAGTGAAAACAAAAGAGCCAACTTTAAAATTTGATTGGCTTAAATAACAGAAATAGGGGAAAAGAATATCTATTTAGAGCCATAACGTATTAAAGATTTCATTGTTGTTTTTCAATTTGCTTTTTTTTTTTCAGTGTAGAGTTTTGGATTGGGATTTTGGAGACTTTATTCAAATACCACCTTGATCTGACATAAGGCCTTCAATAGGTCATTTTGTTTCATAGATAGAAGGCACATTATTCACCATTTACTCTAAAAAACTATCAATATTTCTTGCCTGAAGCATAACAATTCAAGCAAGCTATATACCAGATTAACGCTTACTTTTGGCAAGGAAATTTTTTATATAGTAACAGAATAAGAAAATTTTAAAAAAAAAAAGCTTTTCTTAATTCATGCATATGTCTCACTGGGAAATAAATATGTATATGGAGAAAGAAGTTTTTTTGTGCTCATTTTGTTTTGTTTGCTTACTTTTGCTTTATTCATGAAATACTTAGCCTTTCATGACTTACTCTAACAGGATAAGTTACTCTTGTTTTAGTATATGATGATATTTTGACACTATTTTTATATTTTAGGGTTACAAATTTGTCATGGAATTATTATTTCTCTATGGAAACTTTTTGGATAATTGATTATGCTCTTTAAAGCCAAATTTAGAATACTAATTGTATAGTAATGGTTAAAAATCCATTTATTATCCAAATATTGTAATAGGTATTGATCTGTTAATTCTCTTCCCAGCTGATAGAATCATTATAATTCTTTTCTTAATGATGAAGGAAATGAGATTTAGTGAAATTGAGTAGCCTGTTTGAACTAATAGACTTACTGTGATTTGGAACTCAAGTACTATCATTATTGAATACATTTCTTGACCCGTAAGCTAACTAGTTCTAAGTCCTAAATATTAAACCTGTTGACTTTTACCTTCAAATGACCATCTATCTGGTCATTTTCCTATTCTAATGTGTTAAACTAGGGAAAGGAAATGTACTGGTGGTGAAAAATATCTGATATTCTAGACACAAACAGGAAATTTCATTTTGATTTTCACCAAGTTTCTGCAATTTAAGTGGTCATCAATAAAAAGAGCCTGTATTAGAGATATAAAATCTAAAGGCATATTTCTTTGTAATTTTCATTAAAAACACATTTTTATGTCCTAAAAGAACATTTGTTGTGTGATCTTACAAATTTAGCACAATGAATTTCTTCTCAGTGAAATCAAATGATGAAATTTCCATGTTGGTTTTAATTTTGCTGTTAATGTCTTACCAATATTGAAATGATCAAGATCTGAATTGTTGAGTAGATACAAAGTATTTCCTCTTGTATTCCATTATCTTCTTCTTTCCTTTTTGTTTTAACATTTAGAAATATAACATTTGGCCCTGAGAGTCTGGTCTAGTAAATCCTGATAAAAGACATATCATAAGAAAGAAAAAAATATATAGTATAGTTATCTTTCCTTGCAGATACAGATAGATAGATACTCTTAGACATACTATAAACTTTCTTATAAATGTTATATACATATATATAAACAAAAGCATATAAAATATAATGCATACACACATATATGTAATATATATTTGCATCACATTGCTAAGCATTGAACTCAAGCCCTCAGTCATGTTAGGCACACTTTACCACTGAGCTACAGCCAAAGTCTCACTTCCTCTATATGTGCATATTTTAATGTTTTCTTCCTGAACCATCAGAGCATTGCCATCTTTTCCTTTTTTTATGTCATATGTGAAGTTAATAAATCTAGGATAATACTGGTTATTTTTAAACAGGGAGTTTAAGGGTGTTGGTTTGGGTAACTAAACATTTTAATGATTTACATTAAGGATACTACATTATCAAATGTTCACTGTCTTCACAGAATTTCTCATTAGGATTCATATGTTATAAATATATTTTAGTCATCTAATAAAATATCCTGGCTCCATTTTTTTTTAAACCTGCAGATTGTCTAAATTGCTGGATCCACTTCTGAATAAGACAAAACAGAACAAAACATGGCAAAGAATGGGGGTGGGGGCTTCCTTGCATGTCCACAGTAGTTTTATTTAACATTCTTGTCTTCACAATTCTTGACATACAAGAGGCAAGCATATCAGGGGTTTTCACCTTTGTGACTGTGAATCCATGAAATGATTCTTCCTGACAGGCTCTCAAGGCACAGAAAGACAGCTTGACACATACACAGGGATTTAACTAGCAGTAACCATGTTCTGACAAATATGTAATACCATTTTTGGTTCTGTGTGAAAAGAAGTAATATGAAGACTAAATTACCTATAATGAACTAAATTCTATCAAAAAATAAGTAAATGTAAAACTAGTATATGTTTCTAATATTTTTAGTCTGGATTTTTACCATGCTCTGAAACTTACATTGCATTTTAAACACATCTTTGTAATTAAGGAAACTCAATTTATTATCACTCTAACCTTTAGTTTATATCTATAATGATAATGTTAGACAAACCAACTCAACCCAATCTATGCTGAAGAAATTAAAAATCAACAAAATAGAAAAATATGAAATTATAAAGGTATATGTTGTTGTGATACCTGGTAACTTGCTCTTGCTTCTGTACTGAATTTGTTAGAATTCTTCAAAATGACGGGTGAGTTATAAAAAAAAAAAACTCTCTCATAAAATATATTTTATTAAATTATATTTAAAATTACGTATGACATTACTAGCCTTTTATGTGGAATTAATTACTAGTATATGTGTCTGTATCAATAATTCTTGAATTTCCTCTTCATTAGGTTTATTTTATCCAAACAAGAGAGTTCTTCAGAACACATCATGTTTTCTTAGCAAGATAGAAGGGGAACATCAGCATCAACTTGAAATGAGAAGGAATTTGATCTGTCTAGGCCACATATTTCACACAGAAAAAAAAAATGTGAATGTCTTGTTTATGAGCTTTGACACTGGAAACTTTAAAAGCGCTTATAAACAATTGCATATTAAAGCTTTATTAATCAAAAATGACTTTTTATTATAATTTCTTTTCTACTTTTTGCTTCTATCCTTTACGATGTAGAATATCCAAAGATAATCTTTTGTTGCCTTCTTTTACCTAAGAGTAACATTAAAAAGCTGATTGGAAGCTTCAGCTCCATTAGGAGATTTAGCTTACAAACAATTATATATTCTAGGGTTTATAGATGGGTTATTTCTCTGGGGAAGGTACATGGTTTCAATTTTAAAAAGACACTTGGATTTTTCGAAGTAGTACTTCTCTGGTCCTAACTGGATGCCCACGGCCTGTTAGCTAGGCCCCTGGTACCCCAACAGCGGGAGAGGGGTGGCGCTCAGCATTCAGTGAGCACAAGTTTACTTGGTCCTGCTGCTCAGGGTCTCATTTCCACAAAGATCAGTTCCTAACATTTTCCAGGATATTCACTCTCTGTTTCAAGATTCAGAAAAGAAGCTCTACTTTTGTAATTTTGTGCTACAATGGGAGAGGGAGGGTTTTTTTTTTTTTTTGGCTGCATAATATTAGAAAGAGAACCTAGGGAATACAAAAACAAACAAACAAACAAACAAACAAAAAAACAAAAAAAAAAAAACCAACAGTGCTTTTCTTATTTACGGACACTATTGAGCTCTCACTTTACAGATGAAATTGAATCCAAATTCATGAGATTCGTAGGGTTCTATGGAATAAAACATATGGGCTCTTATCTATCTTTACTGTCTGCTTGCATGTCATCATTCTCGAGTGCTCCAATAAATTACCAGTCATCCAGCTATTCTATTTCTTTTAAATTTAGTGACTTCTTTTTCTCATTTAGTTTGCTCATCTTTGTAGGTTTGCATTTTGAAAACTGATGCTCTTTAGTAGGTGTTTCCAAAAGAAACAAAAGTAAATAGTCCAATAATTCATTTTTACCATATCTCCCCATTGATTCTTGATATTTTCCAATCAGAGAACATTTTAGAATTGTTTGGAATGTGTTTGTTATACAGTTGGTTATGAGTGGTGATTAATTTAAAAGGTTAATGAGGTCCTTTACAATACTCTATTTTTTTTTTCAGCTAATGATTATAAGAAGAATATAATGCCACTGCTAAATTGAAATTAATTATAGTTATATCGAAGTGACAACTAAGTGGTAGAATGAAAATTAAGACTCATTTTCACTAAATTTGTATTCCTTGAGGCTTAAAGAATGTGATCAATCATTAAAAGTATATGTATATATCATGAGAATTTATTTGATTTTATACACATCAATTTTAAATTTTGTCATTGCTCTATGTAAAGTCAGTCAATATACCACATTTTATTTTGACTCAATAGAAAACTGTAGAATTATTATGAGTTTACTAATAGTTTCATTAAGAAAAAATATTCTGAATTTTTCGTTAGTTTGTTTGAAATTAAATGCAAAGTTATTTCACTAATTCAAGATTTTCTAGAAAACTAAAGAAAAAAATGTCCCAACCCAATCAACATATTTTTCCTCTAGAAAGTAATTTCTCCTGTAGTTTGCATAAGTATTCTACTTCAATTGCTATTCAAACACTAGAATGACGGATTTGTGTTTAAGACAACAGAATTAATCTCTCAGTATTTAAAGTTTAAGAGTTTTTTTTTTTTTTTTAAGTGAGTGGGTTTTAGTATCTTAAGGGAATTAAATGGCTTTTGAAAGTGATTTTTATATCAACATGCTTCAAAGCTTTTGTAGGTTTCAGGCAACCATTTTAAAGATACTTTGTTCAAATAATGGATTTGTTTTATTCTCAGATAAGTCACCAGTAATCCCTTGCTTTGCAGCTTATAGCTGCTATAGCCAAGGTTAATTAATTAGAAATATTAAAGCTTGGATTAACATTTGGACCTGATTCACAAATCATTTGCTTGAAAGTATCTAAGTCGCCCAGTAAATGTATCTTTTGAAAGTTAGTAGCACACTATAAAAATATAAATTTTTAAAAACTTTGCAAACACTAGGTAAGCTACAGGAAATAAAAATGCGATTCCTCCTATCTAATTACCCATGAGTCAAACTAGCTTAAGCTTTGGACCTGTAACTATTTCTGAAAGTTGTATCAAAGCATTTTTCCTGTATGTGCATTATTTTACAGAAAAATTTTTAAAAAATCATGCCTAACTATCTTAAAGGCAAGTACATATGTGGTGTGACTTTTCATATTGAAATGTGACATGTAAAATAAAAGTATTTAGAATAATTTGTTATAAAATCTTATTGAATGAGATAAATGCCAGAAACTGTGAGAATGACTGAGTTAGGGTTGACTATGTTGAAATAGTTTTTCCCACAAATTAGAAACGCTGGGTGTTTAAATTGTCAATTTTAATAATATTCTTTGCTCAATGGAGATATAGAAAGCCCCATTATCAATATATAGGCAAAGAAAATCTAAATGTGAACATGGTTTCTGAGGTTTTTTTTTTTTTTTGTAATGAAATAATAAGAAATTTACAGGCACAGTAGTAGCACACACCTGTAATCCCAGCGGCTCAGGAGGCTGAGATTGGAGGATTGTGAGTTCAAAGCCACCCTCAGTGGTGACAAGGTGCTAAGCAACTCAGTGAGACCCTGTCTGTAAATAAAATACAAAACAGGGCTGGGGATGTGGCTCAGTGGTTGAGTGCTTCTGAGTTCAATCCCTGGTACCAAACAAAACAAAACAAGAAATTCATTCTTTTTAAATTTGTTTTAATTAGTTACACTTGACAGTAGAATGTGCTTTGATGCATCACATGTAATGGAGTATCATTTCTCATCATTCTGGTTGTACATGATGTAGAATCACATCGGTCATACACTAATATATGTACATATGGTAATGATGTTTAACTCATTCTACTCTCCTTCCTACCCTTAAACTCCCTCCCCTTCCTTCACTCCCCTCCACCTAATCTAAAGTAACTATTCATCCCTAGCCTCCCTGCCCCCATTGTTTATTAGCATCCTCATATCAGAGAAAACAAGGCTTTTGGTTTTTGCAGATTGGCTTATGTTGCTTAGCATGATATTCTCCAGCTTCATCCATGTATTTTGCAGGCAGGGAAAAGTCAAAATTAAAAAAAAAAAATTCTTCAACAAGGTTTGCATACATGAGTTTTCATTTTTATATGCTAAAAAAGAAAATGAAGTTTCAAAATATAGTAAATAATCAATAATCTAGTCAAGGGTCAGAATATATTTTCTGTAAGGAGCCAGACAGTAAATATTTTAGGCTTCTGGATTGTATGATTTCTGTCACAATTATGCAACTCTGTCCCTATGGTGTAAAAAACAACCACTGAAAATTGTATGATTAAATAGGTGTGGCTGCAGTCAAGTAAAATTTTATGAATTTCACACAACTTTGCCTCATAAAGATGATCCTTCTCCTTATTCACTTGCAACTATTTAAATAATTCTTAGCTTACATGATATACAAAAATGGTTTCAGGTTAAATGTAGTTCAAGGGATTATAATCTGCCCAGCACTACTCTAATAGTATTTAAATAGTGTGTTAAATAATGGGAGAGATTGTGAGCATTGCACAGCGTCTAGCCCACAGTGATTGACCAATAATTACTTAACAAACAATGATTTAAAATAACTTGCTTCCTAAGGGTCTATTTTTTTGAATAAAACAATATTAACAGAGAAAAGTGCAAAAATATGTAGCACTTAATATTTTATGACATTTGTCTTACAAAGTTTAAATTTTATATAATTTACATTTCTAGAATTGAATGTTATTTGTTCCGAAAAATACATTTACATTCCTTTTTTTTCCCCAATGATAGAAAGCTATTTTATTGCACACCAGATTTGATGGCACACACCTTTAATTCCAGTGGCTCTGGATATTAAAGCAGGAGAATTGCAAGTTCAAAGACAGCCTCAGCAATTTAGAGAGGCCCTAAGTAACTTGGCAAGACCCTGTCTCAAAATTTAAAAATAAATAAAAAAAAAATAAAAACTAGAGATGTGATTCAGTGGTTAAGTGCGTCTGGGTTCAATCCCTAGTACCAAAAAAAAAAAAAAAGAAATTGAAAAAAAAAAATCAGGAAGGCTATTTTATTGCTGACTAACATATATTAATAATACTAATAATAATAATAACTTTAAAAGCTAATTTTATTTTCTCTACTTCCATATTGATATTGATGTCAGGAATCTTGTTTGATGATATTAAAAAGAAGATATATTAATATTGTAAACAAACAAAATCCCGGGAAAAAAGGAATACAGTAAAGTGAGTCTGGCATTGGTACTATACTTCTGTTGTAATCATGTGCTTATCTTAAAAAAAAATTAAAAATAAAAATAAACATCCTTTTGGGAATCTGCAAAACTGAAGAGGAACTGTGAGTCTGGGGATCTGAGCAAAACTGTATTTTCAGCAAATGTTGGAAAGTTCTCTATGGACTGTGGTCACTCACACACCTTCTTTATGTAGAACACTGGAAGGGCAGCAGAATAAAATAGACATTATTATTGCTATGGGTATATACGTGACTGCATGACCAATGTGATTCTGCAACCTGTACACTCAGAAAAATGAGAAATTATACCCATCTGATTCAAATGTATGATATGTCAAGATCATTGTACTGTCATGTGTAAGTAATGAAAACAAATTAAAAAAGATAGAAAAATTTCTACTAAGAAAATAAGGAAGAATCCGGAAAATATAATCACCATTAAAATTGAAACCTGATGATCAAATAGAAGATGGTGATCCAGATGGAGGCAGGAGCCTTCAATTCCTCCATAGCCCAGAAGCAAAGTAGTAAAGGAACAGCTGGCCAGAGAGGTGGGGGGCAGAGAAGACATTCTGAAACTCAGTGATGGAGATATTGCACAGCTTGAGGCTTGGAGACACTTACACTTTGGTTACTAAAACAAATAAGGACAGACTTCCTTGATCCCAAACCCTGAGCAATATGGGGTCAGGAGAATGGGTAAAAATGGAAGAAAGAGGGAGAGAAAACCCATAAGCTCACTTCTTTAACAACAATGGGGTGGGGGGTAAAGCAGACCAAGTTGAAAGAGGACAGGAGCAGCAACACAGTGAAGGAGATCAAACACTTACCCTAAAATGTGGGCTGAAAACTACTGGGCAGGGCAGCCATTTTGTAAAGTCCACAGCAAGCCCCACTCCACAGAAGAAATCAAATCAATACAGCTTCTCCCCACCTACGCCTAGTAACAAGACCAGAAGTAACACCTCTGAGATGGGTGTTCTCAATAAGTCATCTAGAAGTAAACTGTAGAGGGATTGCTACTAGCTGAAGTCATACCAAACCCTGCTCACCTGCACCATGCACAGGGAGAGCAGAATGGAGTGGATCTGAGAGTTAACCACTTCCTAGAAATGCTCGCCCAACCTGCCAATCCCACAGCTTCTCCAGAATCTTACCCCCATCACGGGGACAGAAAAAACAATGAGCTGTAGTAACCAGGCTGGAGGCTTCTGTGCCACAGACTGCCCTCAGAAAGTTTGTATTCGCAGACTTTTAGTTGTAGACAGCCAGGAGGTCTATAATACTAGAAAGAAGCCCCTGCAGAGAGGAATAGCCACTCAACATCCCACAGCCTTCAGCAGCAGCCCTGTGCCCTGCACCCTACAGAAACAGCCAGCAGACACAGCACCCTTCAAGCATGTCAATCATGGCCAGAATATTCAAAACTAATCTTGGAAAACTTTAAGAAACCAAATCTAAGACTCATTGGTGAAGAAAAAGGCACTAAAATACAAACTGAAGTAAAACAACCTTTTCAACGAAATTATTTCAGAAAAAAAAATTCCAAATTTTATAAATGATATGGAAATACAAATATAAGAGGCATTTAGAATCTAAAATAGGCAATATCCAAAAGATCTCTTCCAATACACATTAAATTGAGATGCCTAATATACAGAATAAGAATAGATTTTTGAGGCTGCAAGAGAAAAATAGCACATAACATTTAGAGGTAAGTCAATAAGAATTTCTACTTGATTATCAGCCTAGAAAATAAAAGCCCAGAGGGGACTTGGAATAAAATAGACCAAAAAATGGAGACAACAGATTTGAACCCAAATTGCTATATCCAGCCAAATTAGCTTTCATAATTGAAGAGTAGAATTAAAACTTTCTGTGACAAGCATATACTAAAAGAATTAATAACCATTAAGCCAGCTTTACTAAACATACACAATAAAATATTCCAAGAAGAAGAATGAAAAATAAATGTCAGAGCCATCATATGGCTAAATCACATAACTAAATCACATAAACTGACAGAATGGATTATAAAACAAGACTGAACTATACATTGCTTACAAGAGACTCACCTTACAGGCAACAGCATCTACAAGCTGAAGATGAGAGGACAAAGATATACCAGAAAATTGGAATCAAAAAGCAAGCAAGAGTGGCTACTCTCATATCTGAATAAATAGATCTCAAGCCAAAATTAATCAGAAGAGACAAAGAAGGTCAATTCATGCTGGTGGAGGGAATCATTCAAAATCAAAATATAATAATTTTAAATATTTATGTTCTAAACATCAGTGCATCTACATATATAAGACAAACACATTTCAATATACAAAACCCAATTAACTGCAATACAATATGTTGGATAATTTTTCCTCATAATTCTTATATATTTGCACATGCACACAATATAATCATGTAATATGGCCAATATCATTCCCAAGAATTTCCCCTTTCCCTCTCCTTCTCCTCCCCATAGTCCCTTACATCTCTTCTACTCATTTGATTTTCTTGACCCTTCCCTGCCCACATGCAACTTCCTTTTCCTATTTTCTCTCTAGTTTTCACCTATGAGAGAAAACACAGGGTGTTGCACTTTCTGATTTGGGCTTATTTGGCTTAACACAATGTTCTCAAGTTCTGTTTTAATCAGCTTTTTTACTACTGTGACTAAAGGATCTGACCAGAGCAACTGTAGAGCAGAAAAATTTTATTTGAGGATCCATGGTATCAGAGGTCTTAGTCCAGAGAAGGCCACTCTACTCCTGGGGGCTCCAGGTAAGACTGAACATCATGGCGGATTGTGTGGCACAGTTACACAGATTCTGGTCTAATTCCTAGGACTTTGATACATGTTGAGCTCATAGGTGATCAAGAAGTAGAGAGAGGGAGAGAGAGAGAGAGAGAAGAGAGAGAGAGAGAGAGAGAGAGAGAGAGAGAGAGAGAGAGAGAGAAGAGAGAGAGAATCCAGTTACCAGATACAAATACCTACCCAAAGCCACGCCCCAATTCCCACCTCCTCTAGTCACACTCTACCACTTCAGTTACCACTCAGTTAATCCTTCTCATGGGATTAAATCACCCATTGGGCTAAGACACTTACAACCTAATCATTTCTCTTCTGAATCATCTTGCATTATCTCACCACATCCAAACCATAATGATATATAAATATCTTTATTTTATCCATTCATCCATTGATGAATACCGAAGCTGATTCCATAGTTTGGCTACTTTGAATTGTGCTATACTAAAAACATGAGTATGAATGTATTGCTACAATGTGCTAAGTTTAATTCTTTAGAATATATATCAAGGAGCGGTATAGCAGAGTCAAAAGGTAGACCATGTCTAGTCTTTTCAGGAACCTCCATACTGATATATATCACAGCAATTGTGCTAATTTACAGTCAAATTAAGAATGTAAAAGTGTTCCTTTTTCTCCAAATCCTCCCCAGTATTTACTATGATTTGTATTTTTGATGACTGCCATTTGGACTGGTATGAGATGAAATTTCAGTGTAGTTTTTATTTATTTATTTTTTTTGCATTTCCCTAATTGCTAAAGATGTTAATATTTTTTTCATATATTTATTGGCCACTTGTATTTATCCTTTGCAGAAGTGCCTGTTTAGTTTATTTGACCACTTGGGTTATTTGTTGTTTTGATATTATAACTATTTTTTTTTTAGTTCTTTAAATATCTGAATGTTAATCTTCTGTCAGAAACATAGCTAGTAAAGGTCTTCTCTGATGCTATAGATTTCTTTCTTTCTTTTTTTTTTTTCAGAGTAGAGATTAGAAATTTATTAAAGGACAGAAGAAAAGACTTCTCCCGGAGGAAGAAGGGGACCCAAAAGGTGGAATCCGTGGAAGTGCGGTTGTTTCCCCTTTTTATAGTTCTTTCAGTCATGGAATGTAGGTTGGAAGGCCCCAGGGGTGGGACACAGGAGGGCCAAAGAAGTAGTCTGAGCAGGAAGGACTTCGTTATCACTTCTTTGTGATGGGCTCATTAACATTTCTTTGGGATGGGCTGTCTTCAAATCTGTTGGGGGCTGTTCATTAATACTTCCAGGTGGACTTTGGCCTAGGGCCTTTTCGGAACTTCATTAATATTCCATGAGTTGTCCTATGTTTTCCCTGAGTCATTCCCAGCATGGCCTCCATTTTAGATTTCACTCGGTATTAGACCCGATTTACCTAACTACACTAACTACCTAACTTTAAATCTGGCTTCATTCCCCCCTCTAATTTGGGAACTCCTTACTGCTGTAAGGAAAGGAGGCGAAGAAAATCTTTCTGGCTTCTTCAGGCTGACAAAAGGGGCGATGTCGGGGCAAGCAGTTTGGAGTCCCCTTTAAAAATATCGGGTCTATCGAGTGGTCCATGCTAAAAGTCCAATTGAGAAGTAATAGGCTGGAGGGCCATTCGAGTGATGGGTGGTCTATAAGAGAAACAAGAATTCATTAGTAGTGGAACCAGATTGATGCAGCAATAAATGCCATAGCAAGCACAGGAATATGCCAATGAGTATGATGGCAAAGACAAAGGCTAACAATGTTTACCACCAGGAAATACCAAGAACCAGGAGTTAAGATATTGTTTCCATGTTGAGGACATGGCTTCTATCTGAGCATGTAAATCTTTAAGGATATTTGTCATATTGCCAGAAATGTCAGCGATGTAAACACAACATTTAACTTTTAGGGTTACAGATGTCCTTTCCCTTAAGGGATAGTTTAATAATTTAATATCATCTGATCTTGCAAAATCCTTTTGCTAGTATGACCTGTGTCTATTAAATTTTGTTACCTAGGGCTGGATAACCATACTAACAAACACCAAGCCTACCTGTGTAGGTTAGGAATATCTGTGGGCCTTAAACTAAAAACTACTCTGGCAGTTCCTTTTGATAGTTATCAGGCATTCCTACCTAAGAATCTCTTTTGTAGCCTCCAGTTTTACTTATTGTTGGAGGTTACGTTTAATTATTATAATTATTTAAAATGTCCAGGAATAGCTATGTTTTGGCTTTGACTGTCTTTGCTAAGTGTTTAAGATGAAGCAAGTCAAACTGACTTTGTTTTCATCTATTGTTAACAGTCAGCTGAGTCTCTGGGAATCCTCGGGAACTTCACAGCAGCTTCTCAGTTCTGCTAGTGCCATTTGCGCTAGGATGGGTCCAGGCCTTGCTTGACCATGTGCCTTCCCTCGGAAGCATCAGGGATGTCTCCCTTCTCTGATGACCCTCCTCTTTACAGCAAATGCACTGATTGGCTTTCTGTCCTCCACTGGTCTCATTAATCTCCCTGATCAGGAGGTTATGTGGCCTAGAGTTGCAAAGCCCTTTGGAGAAGACCCTATCCCTGATTCAGACTGACTCAGAGGGCAAGAGCCAAACATTGGTTTTCTTGGCCCCTTTAATTTAACTTTAATTTTAAAACTTAATCTTAAACATCTAGCAAATAAGTTTCAACAGCCTTATACTAAGAGTACTGGACTTTAATGTCTATCTCTCTCTTGTAGGTGGTTACTCCTTATCTTAAGTTAACCCAGGTTGTGAGTTCTTAAAGCAGTACCTCTTTAAAACATTAACAGGGAATCCTTAGACCATCTAAAAGCAAACTACAAAACAAAACTAACTAGGATAAAAACATATTTAGTTTATGTAATAGCTACCTTGAATTCTGGCAGAGTTATACATTATAATCCCCTGTTTGAGATCCTGGCAATCATGACAAAAACAAACTTTTGGACACAACTCTAAATGCACTGAAATCTGGCCTACTTCTTTCATAGTCACTTTCACATACAGTGAGATGGGACATAGAGCCTTATCTCAAGGTGGGGCTATTCATGCAGTCTCTCTTGGCAGATACAGACACACTTGACAGAAACAGTCTTAAATACTATAGTTCTGAAGCTGATCTTTGCTTTTAGACATCATTTTACAAAGCCTACATAAATTGTTGTGAACTTGAGCAAACACAACATAATATCACATCTAAAACAAGAATTAAAGAAAGGCTGAAAGCTTTTAACCTTTTGTAGAAAAGTAGCAAAGTACTTTGGTGTTTTGCAATAAAATCTTTACATAGATTAGGCTCTCATTAAGCTTTCATTAACTTAAAAATACATTTAAATTGTATCTCAATGTAAAAAGTAACATGGAACTTTACATAACTTATTGATAACAAGTCCAGTTATAGAACACAAATGATAAATAAACTTCCAACATGTTTTTCTTTTAAGTCTAAAATTACCATACAATTTTAGAATACCAGCTTGATATAATGCTCTTTCTAAAGCTTCTACCTTACAGATTTGTATATCTGGAAGATATGAACACATTAATGGCACCAATTACATTGATGTTTTTATATTAACTAAGTTTAGCTTTTAAAGAAATAACATAGCACAATTCTCTAAAACAACAGCACTTGTTTAACCAGCTGTTTAATTTCTTTAAGATTACTTTGCTCAAAAACTTACACTTATAACCAACTTGCACAGACCTTCTTTATCACTTACTTAAACCCTCTTAATTACTCAATCCAGAAACACATTTTCCCTCTATTAAATCCATATCTAGAACCTTCTAGTTTCTCTTTCATCTGTTAACCTCCTTCTGTTCACATCTTGAAACAATACTTGTAAACCTTTGAATCTGAGCAGATTATTTCATAGACATTTATTAGGGCCTTTTTTTTGAACACCTAGAATAACTTATAAGCTTAATTTAAGATCTCCTTTTTTAATCTATTTACCAAATTTAAATTGAGCCATTTGAATCACATGAATCAAAGATATTTGGATCCATTTTTAAAATTTTTCATGAGCGCTCCTCATCTGTCAATTGTCATATCACTGCAGGATATATGGACATATACACATACAGACATACCGACATACAACACGTAACACAAGTGTAACACATAACACAATGGTGAAGGCCTTGCAGCTTTCTCAGGTGAAATCTCATTGCAATGTTAAAAAAACTCCAGTTGATCAAAAATAGAACTTACCAGAAAAACATTAACTTGTCTGTAGGAACAAAATCATGAGCTCAAAGAAAAAAATAAAAATACAGAATCTAAGAAAAAAAAGCAAAAGTCCTAAAAAGTTGACCGGCCAGTAATTAGTAAATGCCATACAATTTACTCTTTGGTTTAATCTAGTTTGAGTTCAGGTAAAAGACACCTTTACTTTTTTTTCCTTGGGCCTGAGCTCCAAGCTGCTTCTGTTTGCATATCAGCTTGAGCCCTGGCTGAGGTCTGGAAGGAACTGGGAAAACCGGAATTCTTGAGCAGAAACTTTATGCCTAAGGCATTTTAACCATAAGTCACAATTTATCTTCCTACACTAGAAAAACTTGCTCACACAAAACTGAAAATAGGATCTTTCTTGATAATATAAAAGCCACCATCAGAAGAAGTTCCTTCAGGATCATTAAGCTACTTTCTTTGTTCTTAGCAGCTTAAGGAACACAGCACATTTTAAACATTGGGCGGTAAAATAGACTATTGAAAGTTACCTATGCATCTGGGCAGATCTTACTAATTATCCCATGCCTTTTTCTCAGTCCTACAACCTAAATTGCTAACGTTTCTGACCTGCGAAGGAAGGGAAGCATCCAGGAGGAATGGATGCGGGGTTGGGAGTGTTGCACGGCCCATATGGAGGCAAATGTGATTGGGGCTTTCCCTCAGTGCCATTCATCTACCGATCACCCTAGATACCCCTGAGGGCTGTCGGGAGAGGGCTCAAGAGAAAGGAACCTTTGGAAACGTCTGAGAGTAGCCCAGACCGGGATTCCGCAGTTGTTCCAAACTCTTTCCTCCACCTCCACGCATCCGAGGCAGATCGGGATTCGGGACACTGTGTACTCACGCCAATTGCTCTCCAGGCCCAGACAGAAAAGTTGGAAACGGCTTTGGCAGAACCCAACATGCCTGCTCTGTACCGAACAGGTGATTGAGAGCTGCCTAGGCCGAGAAACCTCTCACCCGAGTCTTGTAGAGTGGCGGCTGCACTCGTTGCATTTAAGTAGCCGACGGGTGCCCACTTTACCCTCCAGAAAGAAAGAGAGAAAGACGCACCTCAAACAGACATGGGGTGCATAGAGAGGCACTTACCTCAGTGCAGAATATCTCGGTATGGGACCTCCAATATGTTACCGCTGTTGACCGGTGACGAGTTCTTGCTCCCCGATGTTGAAGAATAACGCCGAGGCAAGGCCAGAGTAGAGATTAGAAATTTATTAAAGGACAGAAGAAAAGACTTCTCCCGGAGGAAGAAGGGGATCCAAAAGGTGGAATCCCTAGATTTCTATTTTAACATTTTTTAATGATTTTGTTGGCAACTCATTTATTAATACTTGGTATTATTTTCTGAGCTTTAGGGGGTTCTATTGAGAAACTCATTGTTCCTGTATGTTGTAATATTGAACCTGTATTTTCATCTCAGAACTGCACAGATTCTGGTCTAATTCCTAGGTCTTGGAGGAATTAGGTCATGGAGGGTGAGAGATAAGAGTCTAGTATCATCCTTTTACATGTGGATTATGAGTTTTCCCAGCACCATTTGTTAAAATGGCTCTCTTTCCTCCAATGTATGTTTTTGGAGCCTTTATCAAGGTTCAGATATTGTATCTCTGTCAAGTTGTCTGTCTCTTCCATATGTACCAACAATCTATGCCAATCTGTTTTTAATGCCAGTACCATGAAGGTTTTGTTACTATACTTCTGTAGAATAAGTTAAAGTCAAGTGTTCTGATGTCTAGAATCACTGTTCTTTTTCACTATTCCTTTGACAATTCTGTGTCTTTTATTCTTCCAAATATATTTTAGGACTTTTTTTTTCTAATTTTGTAAAGAATGTCATTAGTATTTTGATGGGGATTGCACTGAAAATGTACATTGTTTTTAGTAGTATAGCCATTTTGACAACTTATTGCCACATATCCATCTTTTCATTTTTGTGTCTTCATTAATTCTATTAATTCTATTTTCAATATTTTGTAATTTTCATTATGGAGTTCTTTTACCTACTTGGTGATATTTATTCTTAGGGTTTTTTTTTTTGGGGGGGCGGGCGGGGGTTGGTTCTTGTTGTTTGTTTTTGAAGCTGTTGAGAATAGAATTGTTTTCCTGGTTTCATTCTCAGTAGATTTATTATTGGTCATAGGAAAGCTATTGGTTTTTTGTACACTGGAGAAAGATAGCCTCTTCAACAAAGGGTACTGGGAGCCATATGTAGCAACATAAAATTAAACTTCTATCTCTAACCATGCACAAAACTCAACTCAAAGCAGATCAAAGACTCAGACACTAGAACAGAGACCATGCAGCTAATAGAAGAAAAAGCAGGCTCAAGTCTTCAGCTTGTCACTATAGGAGCATACTTCCTTAACAAGTCTCCTAAACACAAGAAGTAAAATCAGGAATCAATAAAAGGGATGAATTCAAACTAAAAAGCTTGTTCTCAGCAAAGAAAACAATAACATGAAGAGAGAGCCTACAGAATGGGAGAAAATCTTTACCACATGCACCTGACATACAGCACTCATCACCAGGATATATAAAGAACTAAGAAAGCTTAACACCAAAAAAAAAAAAAAAAAACCAAATAACCCAGCCAATAAATGGGCCAAGGACCTGAACAGACACTTCATAGAAGAAGAAATACAATTGATAAACAAATATATGAAAAAAAATGTTCAACATCTCTAGCAATTAGAGAAATGCAAATCAAAACTACTCAAGATTTGTTCTTATTCCAGTGAGAGTCACAATTACTCGAAATACAAGCAACAGGGCTGGGGATGTGGCTCAAGTGGTAGCGCGCTCGCCTGGCATGTGTGAGGTCCGGGTTCAATCCTCGCACCACATATAAACAAAGATGTTGTGTCCTCCGAAAACTAAAAAAATAAATAATAACAATAACCCCCCCCTTAAAAATATATATATATATATATTTAAAAAAAAGAAAAAAGAATACAAGCAACAATAAGTGTTGGCAAGGACATGGGGAAAAAGGCACACTCATACATTATTGGTGGGACTGCAAATTGCTGCAACTACTCTGAAAAGTAGTATGCAGATTCCTTAGAAAACATGGAATGGCACCACTACTTGACCCAGCTATCCTACTCCTTGGTTTATACCTAAAGGACTTAAAATCAGCATACTAAAGTGATGTAGCAACATCAATGTTTATAGCAGCTCAATTCACAATAGCTAAACTATAAAACCAACCTAGATGCCCTTCAACAGATGAGTGGATAAAGAAAATGTGATACTGATACACAATGGAATATTACTCAGCCTTAAAAAAGAATGAAATTATGGCATTTGCCAGTTAATTGATGGAGCTGGAGAATGTCATGCTAAGCGAAATAAGCCAATTCCCCCAAACCAAAGGCCAAATGTTATCTCTGATATGCAGATGCTAATTCACATTGAAGATCAGGGGTTCTAGGAAAGAACAGAAGTACTTTGGATTAGAAGGGAGGGTGGGGGTAAATAGTACTAAAATCAACTCGACATAACTTCCCTGTCTGAATATATGATTACACAACCCATGTGATTTTCTACATCATGTACAACCAGAAGAATGAGAAGTTAAACTCCATTTAGGTATATGACAAGATGCATTCTACTGTCATGTATACTAATTAGAACTGTTTTTATATTTAAAATTTATTTTGTAGATGGAGATAATATCTTTACTTTATTTATTTATTTTTATGTGGTGCTGAGGATGGATCCCAGTGCCTCATGCATGTGAGGCAAGTTCTCTACCACTGAGCCACACACCCAACCCCTAGTTAGAACTTAAATAAGTGTTTTTTAAAAATTTTAAAAAGAAATCTATTGGTTTTTGTAAGTTGATTTTATGATTTTCTACTTTACTGAACTAATTTATTATCCTAGCACTCTTTTGATGGAAGTTTCTGGTTCTTCCAATTATAGGATTTCATCATCACAAAGCTGATGATTTGACTTCTTCTTTTTAATTCTTTCCTTCTGTTGCTTAATTGCTCTTACTAGAATTTCTGTTACTAGATTAAATAGGAATGGTGATATCTTTGTCTTGTTCTAGATTTCAAAGGAAAATATTTCTGATTTTCCCCGTTCACTATGATGCTGGATTTGTGTTTTTTTGTATGTAGCCTTCATGGTGTTGATGTGTGCTCCTTACATCCAAAGTTTCTTCAGTGTTTTTATCATGAATTGGTACTGAATTTGGGTCAAATTTTTCTCTTCGTCTATTTGAAGAACTAAGTGATTTTTGTCATTAGTTCTGTTTGTGTTATGAATTATATTTATCAATTTGTGTAAGTTAAATTATGTTTAATCACTGGTAAGACAAAATTGGTTTTGACATACAATCTACTAAATATATTTTTGGATATGTTTTTCTAATATTTTTATTAAGGGTTTTTGCAACTAAGTTTAGCAGGAATATTGTCTCTACTTTTCTTTCCCTGGTGAGTCATCTTCTGGTTTTTGTGTGAGTGTAATACAGGCTTCATAGAAACTTTCAGAATAGAGACTTTAACTGTAATCAGTAAGATACTGAAATAAGAGGATAAGATAGAAATCTTCAAGCAATAACTGGACTTGAGAGACTGAGTCAGCAAGGCTCTAAACAACTTAGCAAGACCCTGTCTCAAAAATAAAAAGGGCTTAGGGTGTGGCTCAGTTGTTAAATACCTCTGGGTTCAGTCCTTGTTGCCAAAAATATAAAACAATTAACAAATTAACTGGAAAATATTAAAAATCAAATATGGTTTCTATATTTGATCAGTAAATCAACGGAAATGATGACCAAAAGATCTATGAAGAGCGATTTTAGAGTAGGGAAATTTTATTTCAGGGCTCACAGGTCAGAGGTCTCCATTTCTTGAGGCGGGAGGTAAGGCAGAACATTACTGTGAAAGAGTGTGGTGGAGGGAGGTGAATTGGAAAATGGGATCCAGAAAACGGAGAAAGAGAGAAAGAGCTCTCCTCACCACACAAAACATAAACCCCTAAGGCACCCCCACAGCCGTCTCCCCTCCTCCACCCACTCCCTACCTGCCTACTGTTACTATCAGTTAACCTCTGCTAGGAGATTAATGCACTGATTAGGTCATGGCTTTTATAACTCACTTGTAAGCTTTCTTTCACTTCTAAACTTTCTTTCATTGGCTCACTTGGGGACGCCACATATCTAGGAATCCTAGAATTACAGGACCTGCTAAAGCAACAAAAGAATCCAGGAGTTTCTTGGATCATTGATTTTGCAAGTAAAAGCAGAAAGGTGACAAGATTCTACTGAATCCTTTTTTTTTTTTTTTAAATCAAAATAAGAATTTTCCCTGGGCAAGTGTGTAGCAGATTAGGCAGTAACTCACTCTAGATTTATCACTTGCAATACTTTTTTTTAAATAGGAAAGTATAATACATAAATCTATTTTCTACAATTAAAAAGAGGAATTTAGGCAATGTGTCTCATTTTCATTGACTGCTGTGGAAGCAGAGACAATTTTCAAAGCATCTCAGAGATACCTATTTTAAAACTTGAGGTTAAGTGTGAGCTAAGCTGCAGAACCAACCTAGATGTCCTTCAATAGATGAATCGCTGAGGAAATTGTACTTAGCATTAAAAGAGAATGAAATTATAGCATTGGCAGATAAATGGATGGAATGGGAGAATATCATGCTAAGCAAAGTAAGCCAATGCCCACAACAAAAGGCTAAATGTTTCCTCTTATAAGTGGATGCTGATCCATAATGCGGAGGAGGGCTTGAGAAGAATGGAGGAAATTTGGATTGGACAAGGGCAGGGAGGGAAGCAGGAGAGGGGGCGGGAAGTATGGGGATAAGAAAGATGGTGGAATGAGAGGGGCATACATGTATTTATGGTGGGAATCTACATCTTGTACAACAAAGAAATGAAAATTTGTGTTCCATTTGTGTACAATGAATCAAAATGCATTCTGCTGTCACACATAACTAATTAGAACATTTTTTTTAAAGTGGATGCATGAAATCTCATGAGAATGTTTTTAACTAACCTTTCCATAAATTTCATTGGTATTGAGATTAGGGTGCATATTGCGCACTTAATTGGATCCTAGTGGAGATACCCACATGGTCAGGAAGATAACCAAAAGTAAAAACATCATCAAGCCTAAAGGGGTGAACTAGATTTCTACCTAATAAGTATAATCTTATTTGGCAGACAGAATTTATAAGATTAGGATTTGAGGCCTATGTTCATTCTTCTTTAAATATGGTCTTCAAGATTTTCCATATTTTCTCTGAAAGCATGGGTAATTTAGCATGTGCCTCTATTTAATGACTGAACATCCCAAAGTGTCCCTGTAAGTAATTATATATTTTCTCTTTTGTTTGTCAGAGTAAAAGCACACAATATGAAAATATGTAGAAATCTTAGAAAATTCATTTCTTCTTCTTACCATTAATAATTCTCACTAATAGATTGAACAATCTTTATAATACTTCTGCATCTTCCTATAGAAAATAACAGTTTTCTGCCTTTAAGCTGGAAGGAACAGAGATAGAATCACTATCAAATAACCCTTATTCTACATTATCTAGAGTCAAAGGAGACATAGAGAGAATAAATGCATAACCCTCCTTGTGAACTTTTTTGCACTTGAGACTCTTCAAGGACAAAAATCATTAATTCAGATTGTCTCTTTCAATTTCTGTTTTCATCAGGAAGTCATAAGCTTATATTCTCACATAAAGTGATTTACATAATGATTCAAACTAACATTTCCAGGCTAAAATTTTGGACACTCAGATAATCAGGAAAAATAGTTCTAAAAGGATTAAGTAGGTGCCTGAATAGGGAGTTGCTGATGACATCAGGAAATTTTAAGTTATAATAGGGAAATGAACTTGTTACCCTGTGGAGGGGTCCCATTGTCATTCAAGTTCAAAATCCACATTTACTCCAACAGAGAAATTGACTTTACAAAGGTACATGATATGAAAGAGATATGAAGTTTTGAAAGTCATTTCTCAATGTAGTAAGTATAGGAATTCCTTTAGAATTGTAAGAACAAATGATTTGTCTAAAATTTCAGAATCCATATTTCAAGATTTTGTCATTCTATAACTAATCACTGTTCCACTTTATTAAGTCTGATTTTTTTTGTAATCTCTCAAAAATGTCCCTTTTCCAAAGAATGCTTAAGAGATACAAGCATATTGTAATATCAAACGTATCACTATTAAATTTTGCTCTTCAATTTCATAAAATACATTTACCCATCCCATAGAACTTAGTTAAATTCTGACCATACAGAAGATTAGATGGATACATAGATTAGTCCAGGGATAAAACTTCATGTCACATTTACCAAAATCTCCATTTCAAGGCCACTTTGTTATATTTGTTACAAAATTAGTGGAGTAATCGGACTAGTAATTTAGTCACCCCAGAAAGGTGATTTCATCACAGGTATAAAAGAAGGCTATTCTGGATCCATTGACGGATACGGAGTTCAGCAATCCTTCTTCTACATCACCCTTCTGGGTGATTCTGATTCAGACGTCTATGACCATATTGTAGGAATCACTTGTTGTTTTACTCAACTTCCTCACTGCTTTCTCACATGATAGATTTCATTTAAAGCCATATAAAAGAATATCTGTATATCCCAAAAGATTTGAGAAGAACAATTGTAGTGAGGGAAAATTTATTTGGAGCTCCCAGTTTAAGAGTCCTCAGTCCATAGATGGCTGACTCCTGTAAGGGCCCGGCGAAACGTCGGAGGAAGAGACCACAAGAGACTGGCTTCATGCAATTGGCAGAAGGGGATTTATTGATTCAGCATGCTGAGGCTCCAGGCTCACTCAGGAAGATAGAGCAGCCCAGAGCCCAGAGCAGAGGTCAAGCGGAGCTTAAGTACACTTTTTGGGGAGGGCGGGGGGCTTTGCATACATCAGAACAAATCATCATGAGGCGCGGGAAAATTGAACAACAACTCTGAGACATGATTAGTACATTCATTGGCGGGAACAGATTGGACAGAGGTGATTGGTCACTCCTAAGCGGGGTACACATTCAAACTGATTGGTTTTAGGGCCTACATAACTACGTGACAAACTACACAGAATCCCAGGTTATTAGACAACCAGGGAGTCAGTGGAAATGTTTACTGGGCAGTTCCAGTATTATCCTAACAGCTACAGGGATTACAGGTTCTGGGGGTAGCAGAGGAATTTTAACAGTACCTAGTCTTTTACTTTTTAACCCAGGCCTTGCAGTTTAGAAACTTTACAATGCCCAGTCTTTTACACTTTAACTCAGGCTTTGCAGCTTAGAATCAGCTTAGAAATTTTACCTTTACACTCCCATGCTCTGGGCTCAAGATGAGGCAGAACATCAAAGAGGAAGGGTGTGGAGGAGGGAGTCAGCTCAAGACAAGACCAGCAGGAAGCAGAGAGAGAGGGGAGCTCTGCTCCACAAGCCAAAATAGAGATACCCTAAAAGCACATTCCCAGGGACCCACCTCCTCCAGCCACATCTACCTGCATACAGTTACCACCAGTTAATCCGGATCAGAGATTAATGCTTTGATGAGGTTAAAGCTCTCATAACCTAATTTCACCTCTAAACATTCTTGCACTGTGTCACACCTGAGATTTTGGGAGCACCTAGTATCTAAATTATAATAACACTGTTCTAGAAGAATTACTGGCTTTATTTTATTTTATTTTATTTATTTCAATGACTTCATAGAGGTATTCCTCAAAGATTGGTATAGAATTGCTTTTAACTCTAAGATTTTGACTGTTTTCAAAATTATCTCATAATTCTATGAAGAGAGGTCCTTGGTGTGTGTGTTTAATGTCATAGCAAGAAACTATTTTTTTTTCAAATTGTGTGAATTTGTGTGACACTGCCTGTTCAAAGTTTCTTGTCTTGAATGTCAAGTGGGAATCTCCTATTGAAGAAGCCATAATGGATATTTATAGCCAAACTTCTAGCTCTGAGGCCTATGTATTTATTCATATTGTAATGGATATCAAAAATTTGTTTCAACCATTCAATGACATTTTGAAGAAAGAAAATGTCAAATCCATATCATTAAATTATGAATAGCACAATATCATCTTCAATGCACTGGCTTGAGTAGGAATTTTATTTATTTCTCTTCCATAAATTCTCACATGATAGATTTCATTTAAAGCCATATAAAAGAATATATGTATATATCAGTGATATCCAGAAAGGCACCATGGTCAATACATTTCAATTTTTGGCTTCCAAGTTAGATAAATATCTACTTATATGAGTCCTAAGAAAAGAATAATATTAAATTCATAATGTTTCAAGAAGAGCATATTTTAAAGGTATGTTTTGTTTTATTAATAGTAGCATTTCATTGTTTTCTAGGTCATCATAATAAATTATACTGCAAACTCTAATTCAGGTTTGTATTCTTTTTTTTTTGACAACAGAGATTATTATGATGGAATAAAAGCTATCTTAATAACTTACTCTATTGCTGACCCATAATAAATAATATCCAGTGACCTGTAGTTAGAGTACCTTAGACATTTTGAATTTTTAAAAGGCATTACAATAAAATAATTTTCAGTATGTTAATATGCAACAGAGATGTTGTTCTGTTTTTTCTTATTGAATACTCATGATAAATATTTAAAATAACAAAATGCTTAGTTATTTGAATGTCTCTCTGAAATTCCAATACCAGAGTATATATTTAAAAAGACATTTATAGTGTATTTTAATATATCTTTCAACATGGTAAACATGTGGATGCAAGTCCCTTTTTATACTGATATATTTTTGAACTGGAAACGCAATAATATACATTACACAATAATATTCATTACACCCAAATTCATCTACAAATAGAAATCAGTTTTTATCAAAAGGCCACTGGACAGTTTTATAACTTGATAAGATTATTTTAACTTTGTCTACCTAAGAGGTTAAAAGACAAGGATCCTTCCAATTTTGACAATTCCGTCAAAGTAGTTTGGACTGAAACTCCCTCTTAGACAAATCACTAAATTATATGATGGCTCAACTTATTCTTTATGATACTGAAGAGCAAAAGTACAGAAAATAGGGGCTGGGGATGTGGCTCAGTGGTAGAACTCTAGACTAGCATATTTGAGGCACTGGGTTTGATTCTCAGCATGTCATACAAATGCTAAATAAATAAATAAATAAATAAATGTATGTCTATTAACAACTAATAAAATCTTTTTAAAAAAGTACAGAAAATAAAGATTGACTTGTGGGTTTTCTTTCTTTCTTTTATTTGAGAGAACTTTTGATGGTTGCATAAAATTTCAAAAATGTGAAATTTTTTTTTCTTTTCACACATGAAATGTACAATCCAAAATAATATTGTACAGAAAATTGTAAAATTCCAACAAGGATGGAAGTCCTGTGTCAAATTATTTCTCTCTCAGAAAAATGTATTAGAGTTATCTAGAGTTGTTTGTTCTAATAACCATCTACCTGAAACCAGTCTCAGGATCTTTGAAGGAAGATGATAAAATATTAAAGCATAAGATATTAAATATTTTCTGTAATTTCCTCAACTCAGTACAAAGTATATGGTTTAAAAAACACACCCAACAAAGAAAAACAAATGCAGCATAACCAGTGATAAAATAAATGAAAATTTTATTAAAAATGAAAAGAGTCATTGGATAGCAGAAAGAAACTCAAAATTGATTCAGGTAATAGAGTTTTCAAACATTGACTTTAAAATAATGTCTTGACGGGGTTCAGGAAAATATAAATAAAGGTTAAGAAAACAGCCAATAACTGAAACTATAGAATATTTGAATTTGGAATACTTGGTTGTTATTAACAGTTTAAAGTCAAATGTTAAAAATCAATGAAAAGTGCTGTTACTAAAATATTGAACACATTAAAAATTTACATTAAGTGAGTAAGAAATTGAAGTGGAATTTTTCTATGAGCCTGACAGGATGCTCTATCCTTCATTTAAAGATTTTCTTCTGTTCTTTGTATCCTAGTTTTCTAGAACTATCTAGTCATACTTCTATGTGCTAATAATAGTAATTGAAGGTATTTAAGTTCTGAAGCAGTAGCTGTAATTATGTTACTTTTCCTCTTTTCCTATAAATACCACAGGCATTGATGCTTTTATGATGAAAATGAACACAAGTGATTGAATATTTATGACTCAGAATCTTTTTGGAAGAGAATGTGACAGCATTGAAAACATGCAATTACCAGAAATACCTACAGTGATTAAAATGTTAATTAATGACAGTTCCTTTTATTAGCTTAAACAAAATCATACTACATATAGGAAAAAAATGAAATTCTCTTAGACTTTTTTAAAATTTAAATTTATTTAATCATTGAGTAATCTTTATTTTCAAATCAAATATACCAAGGGGAGAGAAATAAAGTGTTTTAATTTCCTTCTTGGCATCAAGTAACCTGAAAATAAACCATTCAATATTCATATATGTAGACCTAGCTAAAAAGAGTTAATATAGAACATTTTAAAACTCCTGAAGTGTTGCCTACTTTTATTCCTCAACATTGTACTGTGGAATAATTCAACAGCAATATTCAAACCAATACCACATTCATTCTGCAATTTTCTATGAAAATCAATTTTCTAGGACAAAAATACTTTCATTGTGATTTATCCTATATACTAAATCAACATAGTACTCAGTTTAGTTACATTGTTCCTTAGGTAATGTTTTTTTTTTTCAACTTCTGTTTGTTTGATAATTGAAGTTTTTAATCTCAGAATTTAAATCATTCATGTGTTATTTCATCTAAAAAATAAGAGGTTTGGTTGGTTGAGAGTACAGGTTTTATTATTTTAATATACCATAACATGGTTACTTCTCTTTAGGACAGAATAATTGCAACCTTATAAATCCAAATACTTCTGGGCTAGATGCTTACTTATTTAGTAGAAGATAGTGTTTGATACTTTTCTTCTAGAATCCCCTTTTACTACAATTAGTTAACAGAATGAGAAAGGAGACATTTATATCTAATTGTAGTTCTTATGGAACTACCCTACTTCAATATCATAGGTGTATTTCAAAATCTAATATGTCCTCAGTTCTTTTCTTTTCCAGTTTATAATCTAGGGTCCAAGTGAAATATTAGCTTCTCACACATACCCTCAAATACTCTTTTCTAACATTTTCTTCATTGTCTCTCCTGTGTAGATCCCAACCCAGAGGATACTTTACTAGCAGTATTCTGCATTTCTTCTGTGTATCTGAATTTTCAATTTATCCTTTTCTTCATTCTTTTCCATTAGCCTATATTTATTAAATAATTTCTCATACACTACGCAACCTTTTTTACCTACATCTCCCTCCAATAAACACTTCAGTTTTTATTACCTTTCCTGTAATGGCTCAAAAGAAATTATCTATAGCCAATGTCCAAAATTCTCTTCCCTCATGCTATCTTATCGTTACTCCAAACATCTATCCCTGTCATCAAGCATTGCAAAATGAAGTTGTTCATTATCATTTTATTTTATCTACAAATATTAATCACATTTGACCATTCTTTTGAAATATTTTCTCCATCCCGTTCTGCTGGTTCTACTGTCCTTTACTCAATTGCTGATGTGGATTCTTACCTATCAACTTCCAAAAATTAGAGAAATCTATTAGGGTTTTCCAAGGAAGCAGAACCAATAGGATATACACATTTAAATACAGGATGACTTAATATAGATATAGACTTGCTTAATATGGAGGCGGAGAAGCCTTACAACATGTCTCCTGTCAGCTGCCAGAAAATAATTGCACAATTCTGAGTGAATAAGAAGGCCTGAGAACCAGGGAAATCAATGACAGAAGTCCCAGGGCAGGAAGGTTCAAGATCCAAAAGAGCTACTTTTGTCTCACAGCAGAAGAAGATGGATGGCCCAGAACTAAATTTAAATCAAAATTGACCCTCTGTCTCTTTGTTCTGCCCTTCAGTGAATACTGATGATTGGCGGGGTGCCTATTTACTTGGTCTACTGAAACCACTTGTTAATTCTTTTGGAAACACCTTCACAAATACATTCTAAATACTGTTTAGCCAGCTACCTGGGCATCCCTTCACCAAGCCAAGCTGACACCTGAAATTAACCAGACGGACCCCCAAGGATCCATCTTCTGATCACGTTTCTTTTTCAGATCAATTTCTTCTTCATTTCTTAGCCAACCTTATCCAGTCTTATGACTTCAAAGATTTTCAATTTGGTGAAAATTCTAAACCATATCTTTACTGTGGATGTTATCCCCAGCCTCTACCTGATGTCCTTCAGAACTCTGGTCCTATATCATCTGTATACGTGAGGCCTTCTGTGACCACGTTTTAAAACAAAACAAACAAACGAAAACACTGAGGCATTTTCTGTTCACCCAACTTATTCTTATTTTTCTCCAGGACATGTATCACTATCTGACTTACTATTCATTCTAGATGATACATTCCATTACTTTTCCTCCTCTATGTAAACAGTCCAAAGCAAAAAAATTATATATTTTTTGTACTACTTAAACAAAAACACCTATTTTGCAGCCTCCACCATTTTTTAAAAATAAATCAATATTTTCACTTCATTTGTTGGCTATTTTCATGCCCAGGATAGTAATATTACAAAATTTTTCATGAGGTATTTTTTTCCAGAAAGTTCTAATATCATCTTCTCCTTTCTATTGGGTAAAGTACATTTGTGTTTCAACAATAAATTATTTCAAATGTTAACAGAAATGACAGACATATTATTTGGACACTGTTAGTTTGGTTATTCTCATTGGCATAAT
Organism: Ictidomys tridecemlineatus; assembly: GCF_052094955.1. NCBI lineage: Eukaryota > Metazoa > Chordata > Mammalia > Rodentia > Sciuridae > Ictidomys > Ictidomys tridecemlineatus. Next base: position 138,996,439 of record NC_135485.1, on the reverse strand, counting down.
AAAGTGTTGAATCACCAAAAGTTCTTCAAATGTATATTCATTGAAATAACACTAAGTAATATTATATTTCTAGTATCTGGTAACTTTCTTCATAGGACATATTTTAGGAATAAAATAATTGGATGAAAATCTTGACATATAGTAATGATTCCAGCTTAGATTTCCCTTCTTCCAAGAAATTCTTTAATTTTCAAGCTTTGTTTTCTATGACATTATCATATATTTCATAATACATTTTCAATTTACTTCTTTGTCTCAGTTTAGAATGTTAATTTTTAGACTTCTTTTAATATCTGTCTCATCACTAGCACCTTTTATAGAGCATAAAACATACTTAAATATTAGTAATAAATGACACCTATTTTGTATATATTAGGCACTATTGTTTCATATACATGAACTCATTTAACACTCACAAAACCTTAAAATATTTCTATTGAATTAACAAAATAAAAGGGGAATGGTTTGTCAAAGTAATTTTCAGTTTATAAGATATTTTTATATAAAAAGAATTTGGTATAAGAAATGGAAATTTTTCAGTTGTAAGAGGTGGACAAATTCACTGTAAAAGTAGGAAATGCAAGTTAGAGGAAATTTAAGATGATGGGAGAATATTTTGTATGTTTGCTTTAGGTTTTATGGTAATATGAAATTAACTAAGGAAACAGCAGTTTACTTAGAAAAGAGCTGGGAGAAATTAAGAGCTATTATATTTTAAGGTAATTAAATGCAAGCAGAGAAAGTCTTGACTATTGCTCTAGAGTTAGAGAAATCAGATTTAAGCTATCTGGCAATTTTTTTGCATTACCACGATAATGAAACTCCCAGTAGTTTTGGAAGTCACTGCACCCCGTAACTGACCTGTTCATTTCTATATCTTCACAGCCACTCTCAGAGAGGTCAGATTTGTTGACTAAGGTCACTGGTTGTTTCAAAGCTGGTCTTTGACATTTTATATTGCATTTTATTTCAAATTCTGTGCTTCATCAATTATGCTATCTCTTTTTTTAAGCAAAAGATTCTTTTTTAATTTATTAAGTCTGAACAAAACCTTGAAAGGAAGCCAAATATGTAAAATAGACAAGAGCTCATTTGCTACTTTTAAATACCTCAATAGAATCTTTATGTTCCACGGAGTCTAGCTTAATAACCAGGCTATTAGCCTTCTCAGAAGAGATCATATTCCTCAAAGAGCAGATTAGAAATGTTCTCTTAAAAACTGAAAGGTGTTTTTATGAACATATTTTGTAATGATCTGATTACAGCAAGAGCAGATGAGATATTGATTAAAGATTTGACATAAAATAATTTAAGTCTATTTTGTGTGCATCATAGAAAGTCAGCTCAATGAGGCTCTCTCCAAATCCCATTTTAATCTCACGAGAACTCAATGGGAACAAGCAGCAGGAACACCCTAATCCCAGCAATAATCTTCAACCGCCAACTTCCCTAAAACCCATTATCTTAAACTGGCAAGCCTTAAACTCAAGGAGCCGGTTACTTCCTCAAACCTGATCAGCTCTAAACCCGGATCCGCCTTGGTCCTTGAGCAAGGTCACCTTATTAAAGCATGCATGCAATGTCCCATCAAATGTCCTCTAAGCAGCATGGGGTACGCTTGGCAAGGAAATTTCGATGCGTCATTCCTACTTGGTAATGGCCCTCAGCACCACCAGTCCGTTGTGTTCTATAAATAGATAAACAAATACACACACACACACACACACACACACACACACACTGCTTAAAAAGCTATAAAATGGTTGAAACAACTGTCTTCCTTTAGTTTTCTTTGGAATATTTCACTTTTAAAACAGCTTCCTTGACAGGTGAAAAGCCCAACTATTACAAATTGCCATTACTTATACAGGTTTCTGATCATGGACTGAATAGATTCCTAATTCGTTTAAACCTAAAAGTTTTCGGTTTTATGAGCAAATTACATTAGCACCTGGTCAGAAATGAAGGTCTATTTCATTTTCGGTATGATGGATATGGATTCTTAGCCTATTAAGTTTACAGAATGAACTTAGATTCAAATAGATGTTCTTTTTTAAGAAAGTGAAATGGTATCAAGGGAACAGAAATGAATACCTGGAGGAACACTAAAGACTCTGAATTGTTGGTTGGCAAAATTGTTGACGGTTGATTTGTTTTTATATAGATCTTTACATTTGTTTAGAAGTTCAGCTATTCAAGTGCAAAAGTAATCAAAGGACTTAAAGAGCAGTTGGGAAAAAATAAGCCTGTTTGTGATTATGAGTCATGGAATCGGAACCTGTATATTACACCTTCACTTCTTTTTATGTCAGTAAGTGCCATTCAAATTTTAAGCTAGCTAACTTTCAGCATCACAGTAAATTATAACCTTATATTTGAATCTTGAAGCCAGTAAATCTTGTAGAAAGATGTCAGCCTTCTATTCATACTTTCAGGCCAAGGTTTAGGTGACAGATTTAGATAGAGAGTAATATAATTATTATTTCATTGTCATCTTTCAACTTAGTAAAGTACCAGTAAATTTTTACTTCTAACAAAAGCTAATAAATATTGAGCTGCTAATATATGTCAAGTAGTCGTTCAAGTGTTCTCATCTATCATGCTATTCAATACAAAAGCCAAAAAGGCAGAATCATTTCTAAGTTTCAGTGATGAAGAGGGTGTTGCAGAATTTGCCCCCCTTTCCTGGGTCCATACAACTAGCTGTTGAGAAAAGGCAGGCTTGCACTGGAGCAATAGAATTATAAAGCATGCCGTTTTAAGTACCATACTGTTCATCCAATAGTGTGGCAATTCATTCTGTTAAAAGAAGATGTGGCAATATAATAGCAAGCAAGTAATGTTAACCTATGTTAATCATTAAATTGTTTGAAAATAATTAAAATAATCTACTTAAATTATTTTTATGTGATTTTTAAGATTTATTATTCATATTTTTTTTTTTACAAGTTAGATATTCAGAGTAGGGGCAGCACATTGTGGTTTCAAATCAAATGAAGAACTTCTTTCTGTGAAAAACACTGTTCACACATGATAAAACACACAAGACACTACCCGGAGGGAGTGGTGTTGGGGTATCTTATACCAACCACCTGTATCTTTGGGTTTTCACGTGTTGAGAGCTTGTAAGTGGCTTCACATAGATAGAGATATTTTGAAAGTTTTCATTGAAAAGAGACAGTGATTCAAGGTGTGATTGGCCAGAAATAAGCACCCACCATCTTCCTCCTTTCTTGTTTGGATGTGTGCCTGGGACTAGAAGGTTGCTATTACTGGAACACTTGTGTTTCTTGCCCACATTTGAGATCCTCTGATTGCCTCTGTCAGAGTACAGACATGGACATGTCCACAGTTGGGAACACACGAGGAGGAGGAGTACAGTTTTATTTTTTTTTAAATACACAAAAACAGTGGAATGCATTACAATCCTTATTACACCTATACAGCAAAACTTTTCGTACCTCTGTATATAAAGTATGTCACCCCAAATTATGCCATTATACATGCACTACAATTTGCACTACAATTCTTAATACACATATTTATCACAATATGTTTCATATCTCTGTTTGTATATAAGGTATGCTGACACCAAATTTAAATCTTCATAATGTATTTTATATAATGATGACCATCACATTCCACCATCCTTGCTAATCCCCTTCCCCCTCCCATTCCCTCCCACCCCTCTTCCCAATCTAGAAATAATCTTTCTCCCATGCTCTCCCTCCCAATCCCACTTTGAGTCACCCCCCTTATATCAGAGAAAACATTAGGCATTTGTTTTTTGGGGGGAATGGCTAACTTTACTTAGCATTATCTTCTCTAATTCCATCCATTTATCTGCAAATGCCATGATTTTGTTCTTTTTTAGTGCTGAGTAATATTCCATTGTGTATAAATGTCATATATATTTTTTTTTTATCCATTCATCCACTAAAGGGCATCTAGATTGCCTCCATAATTTAGCTATTGTGAATTGTGCTGCTATAAACATTGATGTGGCTATGTCCCTATAGTATGCTGTTTTTAGCTCCTTTGGGTATAGTCCCAGAAGAGGAATAGGAGCTACCTTTGGACTAGTGTAGCTTATTCTTCAACTAGTATTTAGCTTGAGGTCTTGCTTAATTCCCTGAGATCCCGAAATTGCTGCCCATGTTGATGGATAGGCAAGTAGCTTTGGGATGGCTTTCCAGTCTCCTCCATGTCCTTTCGTACTTGCTTCTGAATGTGTGTGAATTAGTGCATGAATAGGAATCAAATCCAAGGTGGATTATAATCCCAAGAGTACTTCACACTGGTTTCTTTCTCTGGTTGTCTCAGTTAGGTATTTGTATTTTCTGCTACTTGGCTTAATTCTCTCAGGACCATGTAGACCCCTGCGCCCTCTTCCTTGCATTGTTTTCAACACTTGCCTCAAGTGTGCAGTTCCTCAAGCATCAACTATCAAGTCAATTCTCTCAGGAAGAGTTGGGGAGCTCCTGGTCCTTGTGGCCTGCCTCCCCATCCCCCATGGAGGAGTCTCTTTGGGCCACTTCACAGGGACAGCAGCTGGTGTCTCCCAGGTAGACATCCACTGTCTTCCAGGAAGCTCTGGGGCAGCTGGTGGTGCAGTTCTTCTCAGCCTGATATCTCAGTGTGCAACGTAGGCTCCACCAGTGGGCTGGGACAATCACTTCCTAGAATCAGAGTTTCCCAGCCCGCGCTGAGACTCAGGTTTGGAAGGGGGCCTGGGTCTTCTGAAGTGGACCTTCATGGAACTGAGCGCTCTCAAAATGGGGATGGTAGGGAGGGGAGAAAACTGTCACTTGCTCCTAGATGGGAACGTCGGGTTATCTTGATCTTGATGCCCTGTGCTCCAGCAGAAGTGGAGCAAAGGACGGGGTGGAAGAGAGCATCTGATCTTGACTCACACTCAAAACACACTGGGTGCCTGACTTCACTGTGATCCGGAATCATCACTTAATCTCTCTAGGATTTAAATACAGATTTGCAAAAAATGAAAATTAGATAAAATTAATTCCACATGTCCCTGATCTAACTATACTCATAATCCTCGAGTGAGTATTGTACGATTCCTGACACATTCGGCTTTGTATCGTTTTAACAGACCACCAGAAACTAGATGATTATAGAGAACGAAAGTTAATTTCTCACCATTCTGGAGGCAGACATTGCCTGGATCTTCCTATCATTCCAGCCTTTGCCCATTCCTGTGTCAAGACCCTTCATCGCCCTTGAAAAGACCTCCTCTTCCTATGACCACGTTGACCACCCCTGAATTTTGTAGGCAACACAGTCAAAGGATAGCGCTTTCCTTTCAGAATCTTCAATCATTCATCATTTAGAAAATATATTTTTGGCTGAGTTTCTGCTTATGGTATTAACACGGGATAAAACATATTTCAGCAAACACTTTGAGAAATCACCTTTGGGTTCTGAACTATAATCTCAGGTGTACAATAACAGATACGACTCAAATGATAATATTTGAATTAGTCAAGAAGTTCTTCACAGTAAAGAATACAAACAGAATAAATTGAAATTATGGGGTAAAATATCATGTTTGAAAACACACATAGATATTTCATTCTAAATGTAAAGACTAATGTGGCACATTATAAATTGATTTATTTGAACTGCTGAATTACATTAGATTGCAATTTGCATATATAAAGTCCTTTCACAGTAAAACGCACTTATAGATTAAAATTTCTATTATTCTATATAAATGCATCTGGAAAAGATTCAGAACCCTAAAAATAAAATTCTTTGACCTGCCATTTAAAGCGTTCTAATGATATTTATCAGATTGAATTCCTGTATAAAATTTAGCAGTTATTACTTGAGTTTCAACACACAGCTTTAGATATATTATATGCTGTTTATATTATTTCTTATTGTAAAATTCTGTTGAATGCTAAAGCCAATTTAACAGAAGAGGCAGGATTTTCATACCTATAATTGCTTTGAAAAGTTTAAACTGATATTTATCGATAGTATTTTCTATTTAAAATGTACTTAAAATTATGCTTTAAATACCTTACTTACTATGGTTAGAAAACTAAATAATTTATGACCAAAGAAGGAACTGAAAAACTATAGTTACATATAATACATTCAATGAATAAGTGTGTTATATTTTATGAAGAATTAGGTGATGTTTACCATATAAGGTGTTCAATATGAACTGTGATAGGAACACAGTCTGTAAGCATGAAAATGGGAATTTAAATTAAAAAAAAATTATAGTATTCCAAAATAATAAATCTGATTGGTAAAATAAGAGATCATTTAACCACTCACATCAACAGATACTGAGAGACCAATGCATATCAGGGATTTTCTTAGATGCTAAAAATGCTCTGAAAAGTGTCACTTTATTATGAAAAACAGAAATTTATATTAAAGAGTATTTTTTGATGACTCAGGAATATACAATGTCCTCATGAAACTTACAAGATGTAATATTTTGACACCATTTTGAAGGATGACATAGAAGGTTCATCTAGTGGGCAGAATAAAATGTGTGTTCCAAACAAAAGGAATGGTATTAAAGTTGGCAGAGGCCTCCATAAGCTATTTGAACATTAGTCTAAGAAAAATTGGCTTATTCTGCAGGTAATTGTGGATCATTGTTAGTACTTATCAAACAGACAATTTAAATTGTAAAATAATAATCTTCGAAAAGTTTTTTTTTTTTTTAGAAAAGCAAACTAATAAGGATTTTATATTTACTTTAGTGATTTACATATCTACAGTTGCATGTAATTTTACCTTGCTTTTCTAATTTGCAAAATTGTAAGAAAGTGTCTGCTTAATAATTTTTTAAAATAATAAAACTGGACTGCTTTTTGTTATGTATTTATCAATGGAGGGAAGGAAAAAATGATAACCTAAATGCACATAAAGTATTTGATAAAATGTCATAGAATTTCATAATAAAAATACTCAACAGACTAAGAATAAAAGGAACCAATCTCAACACAATGAAGACTATATAATATGAACGGTCCAGGCGCAGTAGCTTACACCTATAATCCAAGTGACTCTGGAGGCTGAAGCAGGAGGATCACAAATTCGAAACCAGCCACAGCAACTTAGTGAGGCCCTAAGCAACTTAATGAAAACTTGTCTCTAAATAAAAAGTAGTTGGGGATAGAGATGTAGCTCAATGTAAAGCACCCTCAGGTTCAATCCCCAGTATCAAGGGAAAAAAAATCATGCAGTCAACATCATTTTCAATGGTGAAAGACTGCAACCTTTTGACTCAGAGCAGGAACAGGACTAGATTCCTCATTTTTGCCTCTCTGTTTAACAGAGGACCGGAAGTTCTGGCCAAGCAATCAAGGAAGACAAATGTATTTGAATCTGCCTTTGAACCTGGTAATAAAGAAGTTTTTTCCAGAGGCAATATGGTCGAGTGTGCAGAAATCTCACAAGGTTCACATACACCACACTCTATTAAAATCAGATTTAGCAACATTGCACAGTAGGAAATCAAAACATTGTCTCTACACAATAACAATGGATGATTCCAAATGAAATTAAGAAAACTATTTCATATAAACCAGGAAAAACAAACACCAGAAATAAACTTAACCAAGGAAATAAAGACTTGTGCACTGGACAGGGGATATAACTCCGTGGTAGAGCATCAGTCTAGAATGTGAGGTACTGGGTTAAATCCCCAGGATGAGAAAAAGGAACAAATGAACCAAGGATGCCTGTACTGAACAACTGTAAAGTGTGGCTGAGAAAAATTAAAGACACAAATAAGTGAAATAGGGGCTGGGGTTGCGGCTCAGTGGTGGAGCGCTGCTTGCCTCCCATGTGTGAGGCACTGGGTTCGATTTTCAGCACAATATATAAATAAATGAAATAAAGGTCTATTGACAACTAATATAAATAAATAAATAAATAAATAAATAAATAAATAAATAAATAGATAGATAAATAAATAAAAATAAGTTGGAGGACGTGATGTTGTTAAGATGTAAATACTGATCTTTTGAATGCGATCTCCAAGAAGATCTCTTTTGTTTTGTTTTACAAAAATAAAGGGGAAAAAAGACACTTATAAGGACCATATAATATATTACTGGAGGTGAAACTAGAATAATCTTTAAAACAAGAATACAATTCTGGAGTTGTCACATTTACTGATTTCAGAAATTTCAGAACTTACATCAAATTTACAATAATCAAGAGTGAGATGACAAGCAGGAAGGCAGAAACTTGATTCTGGAAGAGAACAGAGATCCTAACAATAAACCCTTACTTATATCTTCAGATCAGTTTTGACAAGGGAACTAAGACCAGCCAACAGGGCAAAAAAAAAAAAAAAAATTCAATAAGTGATGTTGAGAAACTGGATTCTACATTAAAAGAAATGAAGGTGGATGTTTACAATACATGTCATAAAAAAATAATAAAAAAGGACCAAACACTAAAACAAACCTAAAACTTAAATAAACTAAAAAACAAAACAAAACTGAAAAATCATAATGAGAGTAAGCTTGGCAACGATTTCTTAGATATACACAAAAGTACTAGTAACAATAGAAAAAGAGAGAGAGAAAAAAAAATGGATATTTTAAAATTAAAAACATCCATGTATCAAACAGCTGTATGTACATTCAAAGGGGTAATCCAGATAATCAAGAAAATACTTGCAAATCATGTCTCTGATTAGGGGTTCATTTTTAGGATATATTAAAGATCTTCTAAAGCTCACATCCCGCTAACCCTAAGACCGGGTCGCCCATCATGTCCAGGTGCACATGGGTGGCACTGAACACTCTGAAGGGTAAGGGCTTACCGCTGGCCCTGAGTCCCATCACTCTCAGGTGAGTTTTATGTTTTTTAAAGTCTATATTAATAATTGGGCATGAGCACTGGAAAGGAGACATGAACTGCCCTTGATAAAGTGTCAGTTTCATGGAGGACTTGAGTGGCCCAACTGTGCTCTTAACCCAGCCCCTGCGCTCCCATAAGGGCTGGTTTCCAGAGACAAGGGTTGAGGGACATTGTCCACCACAGTACTGTTTCCTTGGTGGTGGTGAGACTTGGAACCCAACCCTGAATTCACGATAAAAGCTAAAATCCAGCATCTGGTAAAATCAGTCAATTGGAGAGTATTTGATTCTGTTTTATTCTAGAGGGGTATTTAACTGATGGCTTCTGACTCCATGAATTAGTATTGTCATGATGCAAGGTGTGCCTAAAAGCAAAATTCAGAATACCAGCAGCATAATGCACAAAAGGGATAGATAAGCTTAGTTTATTAATTCACCAGGCTTAAAAACAGCGGTTGGAAGTTTGGCCCTTGTGGAGAACAGCAGCCATCAGTTGAATGAGATTAGGCCTCCCCTCCTGATACTGTATTGATTGTCAGTGATGCACTCCCCTCCTGATACTGTATTGAGTGTCAGTGATGCACCTGGACGATGCTACCAAGATACTACTCGGCATATGTTGAAGCCCATGCATGGAGTTTCCTTCCTTCCAACAGTGCCACAACAATAGTGACAGCAAGACAACCGTGACATGTGGGCAGAGTCAGGCAATGCTGTGTGCGAAGTAAACTACCTCAAGGTATGAAATTATGTCAGAAAAAAATTATATATATATATCTTCTATAGCTTGGCAATAAAAACAAGCAACCTTATATAAAAATGGTCAACAAACTTTAATAGGCATTTCTCCAAAATAATAATAATAATAATAATAATAATAATAATAATAATAATAATAATAATATTAAAAGTGGCCATAGGTACATAAACTATATTCAATAACATTCATTATAATGGAAGTTCAAATGAAAATCACAGTAAGAAATCACTTCTAACTCAGTAGAATGACCAGAAAGATGAAAGAAAAAAGAAAAAAAAGTGAGGAAAGAAGGGAGGAAATAATATTGGCAAGATTGTAAAAAAAACTGAAGAATTATATTTTGCTGGTAGAAATTTAAAGTTATAAGACTCCCATGAAAAGTTTACAAAGGTTGTTTAAAACCGAAAGAAAAAATTATTATTAGATTCGGTCATTCCACTGTTAGATTGAAAGCAGGGATTTTTGAGCTCATATTTGCTAAGTGAAGAAAGCTAGTTACAAAAGGACACGTTTTATGATTCCGTTTATATGGGATACCTCATCAGACTCATAAAAACAGAAAACGGGGGTTGTCAGGGTCTAGGGTGGAAGGTGGTTAGTTACTGTTTAATAGGCACCAAACTTCCAGTTTGGGATTACTGAAGAGTTTTGAAGGCAGAAGATGATGATGTTTATAGGACAATGTGACTATACCTAATTTCCACAAATCTGTACATTTAACAAGGTGAATCTTCTGTCATCTGTTTTTTCCATGGTCAAGAAAAAAAACATTAATTTATATATTTATATATAGGTTTGAACAGATAGATATCTCTATTTTTTCCAGCAATCTCCATGGCTACATTCAATTTAGATAGTCAGCAATTATAGTATTCATTTTCAAGTTGAATTTGAAGCAAACTCAGAAAATAAAACCTCAGTATTTTTTTCAAAAGTTTAACTTTCATTCCATGTAGTAATAACTCTTTGAACTTCCCTGGTTATAAGATGTATATTCAAACTTTGCAAATGTTCTTTGGAAGTAAACAACTGAGCCACAAAAATAAATTAATTAATTAATAAAACTATCATTAATCTTATTGATGGATAGGAAAAAAAATGATCTTGAAAACTAAAAGACTTCTCTGGCTAGGATTTCAAGGATTATGTTGAATGGGAGTGGAGAAAATGGTTTCAATTAAAGGATACAAATAGGAAAAGAAGACCTCAAATTACCTCTTCAGACAATGCAATCCTATATTCAGAAAACCCAAAGAAAGTCTACCAGAAGACTTCTGGAGCTCATATGTGAATTTACAGAAGTAGCAGGATACAAGATCAATACCTATAAATCAATAGCACTCTATGCTCCAATGATGAAGATGCTGAAAAAAAATGGAGTAAAATATCCCATTTACAATAGCATCCAAATATAAAATAAGATACTTGGTAATCAATCTGAAAAAAAATGTGAAGAAAATTGTAGAACTTTACAGGGAAAAAAAAGAAGATCTTAGAAGATGGAAAAACCTCCCATGTTTTTGGATAAGCTGAACTAATACTGTCACAATGGCCATACTAACAAAAGTGCCATACAGAGTCAATGCAATTCCCATCAAATTTCCAATAATGTTTTTCACAGAACTAGCAAAAGCAGTTATGAAATTAATATGAAAAATAAGAGACCTAGAATAGCCAAAGCCGTAGTTATCAAGAAAAATAAAGAAGGAGGCATTACAATACTGGACCTCAAATGATATTATAGGGCTATAATAGCAAAAAAAGCATGGTATAGCACCAAAGCAGGTGTGGAGATCAAAGGAACAGAAGAGAAGATACAGAGACAAACCCACAAATACAGTTCCCTCATGTTAGATAAAGATGCCAAAAACATACATTGGAAAATCGATAGTCTCTTCAACAAGTGGTGCTGGGAAAACTGGGAATCAATATGTAGTAGAATGAAATTTAACCCCTATGTTTCACGTTGCACTCAATGTAGATCGAAGTCCTAGAAATTAGACCACAAACCCAGCAACTGCAAGAAGAAAAGATAGGCACAGCAATCTCAAGTTTTGGCTCAGTAACTGACTTCTTTAAGATGACCGATGACTAAAGTGCAAGAAGTAAAATTTAAAAAAGAAAAGAAATGGGATGTTATCAAACTTAAAAGCATAGAAAATGAAAAAAAATTAACAACATGAAGAGAGAGCCAACAGTATGTGATAAAATTTTTTCCATCTGCTTCACAGATAGGACATTAATATCCACGATATACAAAGAACACAAAAAACCTAACACCACGAAAAGATTAACAAATGACCAAAGAACTAAACAGATAATTCTCAAAAGAAGAAATACATATGATCAACAAATATATAAGAAAACTCTAATGTCTCATGCAATTAGAGAAATGCAAATTAAAACTATTTTTGAGATTTTTTTTCTCACTCCATTCAAAAGCAAAATTATCAAGAATGCAAGTAACAATTATTATTGGTGAGGATATTGTTGATGGGATTACAGATTGGTACAACCACTCTGGAAAACCACGTGGAGATTACTCAAAAGACTAGGAATGGAACCATCATGTGACCCAGCTATCTCACTTCATCAGTATATTTCCAAAGATTTAAAAATGAACAGACTACAGCCACATCAATGTTTATAGTAGCACAATTTACAATAGCCAAGCTATGGTGCCAACCTAGGTACCCTTCAACAGATGAATGGGTAAGAAAATGTGGTGTATGTATACACAATGGGATGTTGTGTATATATAAAGAAGAATGGCTTGATGTCATTTGTTGGTAAAAGGAAGAACCTGGAGTCCATCATGCTAAGTGAAATAAGCCAGTACCCAAAAGTCAAAGGTTGAATGTTTTCTCTGATAAGCAGAAGGTAATTCAAAACAAGTGTGGGGGAGAGGTAGAAAAAAGGGATAAAATTCAGTGGAGTTGACAAAGGGGAAGAAAGTGAAGGGAGGAGGAATGGGATAGGGAAAGACAGAGGTATGAATCTTATTTCACTTTCCTTTGTTCATCTATGAATATACCACAGTCAAAATCATCATAATTTGTATCCACAAGACACTAACTAAAAAAATAAAATCTGTAAGTAACTAGCAGAAAGACTACTAGTGTAGAGGGAAGGGAACAGGTGGAGGGAGGAGGGGATGGAAAGGGGAAGTCCTGGGGACTGAATTAGGACAAATTATGTTCCATGCTTTTATAATCATGTCAAAATAAATTCTACAGTCATGTAGAACTCAAAAAAAAAACTATTATAAAAAAGAGAAAGCTAAAAGACTCTTACACATTTTCCATAAATATTCTCTTTGTTTGATTCTGAGTGAAAATACACTATCCCACACTTGCCATTTAGGAGTTTGTCCAAGTGCAACTTAATAAAACTCATAAAATGTGGCTATTCTTTTACCACTCAAAGACGGACGGCATTGGGCTAGAGAAGTATCCCAAAGGAGTGATTATCCTACTATAACCATATCTTCTCTTCTGTCTTACTGTTAATTAAATTAATTAATTATGTGGTCTTTCCCCAAGCCGACTTGATTTAATGTGCCACATGTAATTAGCAGCTCAGGAAATGGAGATGAGATGTGTTTGCTCATGGTGACACAAAGTCAGGATCCAAAGAACTCCTATAATGGAAGTGGGAAAAGAGATTTTGATTTTCTTTCTTTTTAATAAAAGCGTTCTCTCTTGATAAGATAAAACTGGAGAATATTTTGGATTGGAATCCACCAAGCAAATATAATGACTACTTGTATTAAAGATGCTTGAAACAATGGATCATATTTGGAAATAAGAAACCAAATTATTATGTTAATATAAATGGAATACATTCTACTCATTGCTAGGTAATATAACTTATTGGTTAATAGTGACAATTCTCCCTAAGCATCTAGGCAAGACCCTGTCTCTAAGTAACATATTTTTATAAAGGGCTGGAGATGTGGCTCAGTGATTAAATGCCCCTTGCTTCAATCCCTGACATGACAAAAAATAGAAAAAAAGAATGTTAATTCTGTAGCCACGTCTTCTAGTTTAGAATTTCAAATCTGCCACCAAATGGCCCTATGATTTGTGGAAATGGACATCAACTCTATCATACTAACTTTCTGCAAATTCAGATGTTAATAATGCCTACATATTAAGATTACTTTGAAAGATTAATGCATTATTGCATATGTAACAAAAAATAGCATCTGGCATATAGTAGCTGCAAATGATTGCAATTAATTATTAGGTTACTATTAGAATTTATTCTATTTATTAAATGATAGACATTTAGGAATGTAGAAAATATGATGAGCATTTATAGCAATGGTGGACTGATAAAAGATAAATACCTATTGAAGAAAAAACAACAGAAAAATAGTCTTCTGCAAAGCTATCCTTCCTGGAGAAAAATAACAATAGTATGTTGGTAGTTTTAATTGCACATCTTAAAGTAGTGTGTTCGTTAAAATGCTTAGCATATAGAAAATATTACTAAATAAAATGTGACTTTTTTCATTAGGCACATTAATAAAATTTGAACATATGCATACAAAAAAGATAAACGTTGTTAAGCGAGGATTAGTCTAATATTATCATTGTTCTCTAATAAATATTTTAATGTTAGAATGTAAACATTGGGCTAAGTGCAGTGGCACAGGCCTGTAATCCCAGTGGCTCAGGAGACTGAAGCAGGAGGATCATGAATTCAGAACTAGCCTCAGCAACTTAGCAAGACCCTGTCTCAGAACACAAAAGGCTAACGATATGGCCAACTCATTCCTTTTCTGATCTCTTCCACAAGTATTCCTTGGCCTTTCCCCTTTCTTCTTTAATATCTGGCTCCACTTCTAGTGTGCAAAAATTCTGTAGATTAGTCATCCCATTATCTCAACATTATCCATTGTAATGATATTCTTGACTTGCATACTTGGAAATTTTATTATTTCAAAGTGTATGTTATCATATTTTGTATTAGTGAATTATTGCAATTTGCCTGTTGTCTGTATATTTCTTTAATGCCTGAAGTTTATTGATTTATTATTCTAACTTATATTTTCAATGTGTTAGTCACCTAATTACAAAATACATGAAAAGATAAACAGAAAATTCACAAAATCACGGAAATAAAACTAACAGGATAACACACACATATATATAGCATCCCGTACAAAGATAATTTTTATTACCATTGATGTATGCATACATATATTTTGAGTCTATATGTGTGTGAGTTTATGTGTGCATTCATTCACCCAGAACTTTCGGTTTGACTTTCTTCACTGCTGCAGTCCGGCTGCAGCAAAATAACCGGGAGGTGACGAGCAACTTGTGTAGACTGATACAGCAGGAGTGGGAGCCGTTTATTGTAGGACAGGAGGGGCATATATACATTCCACACAGCTTATCTTAATTAACATAAACTCGATACAGCAGTCAACCAATAAGGAATCTCCACACTTAATGGCTCGCTGGTGTTACTTCACAAACCACTCCCTCTGCAAAATGCCAGGTGCCATCCAGACTTATTTACAGACTCTAACATTTCACATTTGTCATGACATAAATTAAGGGACCTTAGTACTGACAAATTCTATGACCAAATGTAAGAAATTGAGATTTTCAAACTGTGAAAAGTAGTGCATGGTATAAACAATATCCACCTTCTCTCTCTCTTTTCACATGGGGACCAGAATTTATGTTTGATTTTTTTGTATAAAAAAGTAAGGCTAATGTACAATTGAGTATCCTTTTGTACTTTACTAATTTAATTAATTCTTTAATATGAAATATTTTTATTTCCTCCTTTCATCCTGTTTAAGCAGTCATATTTACTCCCTAAATTAAATAAAATCTCTTTATATGGAGTATGTATATACACACACACAAAAAAAAAGGATGGCATCAAACATTTTGGTTTTAAACTGTATTTAAACATAAAATTAAGTTTGCATAATTTCCTTTGTGGCTAGTTGTACAACATACAGTATACAAATATATGGTAGAGGACTAGGGATGTGGCTCAAGCCGCAGTGCTCTCGCCTAGCATGCACAGGGGTCTGGGTTCGATCCTCAGCACCACATAAAAATAAAATAAAGATGTTGTGTCCACTGAAAACTAAAAAACAAATATTAAAAAATCTCTCTCTCTCTCTCTCTCTCTCTCTCTCTGTCTCTGTCTCTCAAAAAATATATGGTAGAAACACATTGTTATTTTATGACTTTGTGAGTTTTAATTGATTATATCTAATGAATGATATGATAAATGTATAAACCCATTTCTGATCATGCCTTCCTAGTTCCGAAATAACCCCTAATTTTTCAGTTTATGTTGTTTTGATAATTTTCTTATGGGTTATTTCATAATCATTAAACTAAGTAAATATGTAGTATTTTCTAGTAATTTTCAGTTCTAATATGCTATTAATAATATCTGTTAGTCTTTAGAGATAAGATTTAAATTTATTTCAAGTAATTTTTGTTAAATTTTTAAAATTAAAAAAAAAGTCTGCAGATGTGCACTTCAAAAAATGCTTTGGCAATACTAAAAATTTCACCCACCTGAGCATACTATGGAAATTTCCTACAACCTTGAATAAAGATTTTTCATTTATACTTTTTTACAGATTATGTATTTTAATAACACTTCAAATGCATTGACATATAGAAGTACTTGTGTGTGTGTGTGTGTGTGTGTGTGTGTGTAGGCGCGCGTACACTTGTACATGTGCATTTATCTCTAATTTTCTTTATCAAGGTCTTCTCATTTTTATACCATCTATTGCTTAATCATTTAAATGATATGAAAGGACATTCTGGAAGTTATTTGTCAACTGAATTTGATTTATCTAGCTATTTTTTGAGTGTATAAGATTTCTTATTTTTCTCTTGACTTTTATGTTGTATTTTCTGCTCTTTATCTTCATTTTTCTTGTTAAAAAAGTAGTGCACTAATTCTCCATGAATATGGTTTTGACTTCATCCTCTGTCATTTAGTGCAGATATTTTTATGAAATTTATGTTCATAATAGTTTCCAAATAGCCAGCATCTGAAATTACACATTTTTTTAAACTCAAGATGTATTAAGACAATATATTTCCTTTAATTCAAAGTAGCTGGATTCTCTTTATACATTTTCATTTTAATATCCAGCTTTATTGTATTGTCAACCAGGGATGTGACCTACACGATCTTTGATATTTTTGAAATTTATTAAAATTTCCTTTGATAATTACAGTATAACAATTAAAAAAAGGATCTTATGGAACTAAAATGCTAAAGGATTATATTCTCTGCATTAATGAAAGATATAATTCAAAATAAGAGTAACCATCAGCATTTACAAATCCACTAATTTAACAGCTAGTTGTAGACACAAAATTTGGCAGCACACATTGGTATCGGAATGTTTACTGTGTCTCTTTCATTTATTGACAGACCAACTAGGCAAACGTTTTAAAAATGAAAAGAGGTGACTGATACGGTGAATACCATTGATTTGATTTAGGTAAGTACTACTCACCAAAATTACTTTGCTAACCAACTTTTAATTTCATTTTTAACCTTTTAAAAATACAGAATACTTGCTTTCAGTGACTTATAATCATAAGGTTAATACTAATGTGTTTGAGGTTTATAAGCCTAATATATATTTTAAATTATAATCTTTTATATCATACATAACTTTTTTCTCCTTAGTCGAGTTAAATAAATTTCCAAAGTCATTTTTTTTAAAAAATCTGGTTCTTGTAGTTGTATGCTTTATTAGTGATTAACTAATTCTCCTTGAGTGAATATGATCCTATTACTGTGAATTATCATTCTTGTATGTCTTCACTGTTCTTTGGGATTCTATTTACATTTTCCTAAGAGACCTAGAGATTTAAAAATTTATCTGTATAAGTTTCAGTTAGTATCTAGCATTTTTATAAATTTGACTGAGATCTGGGACCTTCAGTGATCCTGAAAAGTTATGTTTACTTTTATCAGTTTTATTTTACTTTCAGTGTTTTGTTTGACTGTTGAAGCCCCCATACCGAGAGCCACAGAAAGTCTCCAACCCTTTTTTTCCTACAAGAGAACTGGAGAAATTTGTTTTGAAATGGTTCCTGGACCCACTGGTAACTCTATTCACACCTTCCCAAAATAGACAATGTAGATAGAAACCTTGTGTCTCTCACACTTCTTGATCAAGATGTGATTTCTGAGTTACTATCCTGTTATTTCTCTGTTGGCCTGAACTACAGCAGACAAAGTTTATGGCAATTAATGATTGTGTTCCCCAGTTGGGACAGTCAATGCCAAATTTCACTGGGTTTTGTGTCTTTCTCTGTTGCTGAGAATAGAACCTTAGGTAGTATCCTTAAAATACAATCTAACACGGAGTTCTGCTTCCCTTAAATTCATGCCAAATATTTGTAAGCTTATTTTGTGATTGGCTGTAGAAAGCGATATTTTGAATGTTTTTCCTCAAGAGATCTAAGTCATATTTCCTGATACTCATTATAACATTTAGCATGGTTCATTTTGCTTTTGATGTCATTCTATGTTTAAAGAAGACTTATATCAAAGGGCATATGACATATTTTGTCCATGCATACTATTGATGGGATATTTCTTTCTTATTGGAGGATTTAAATAAATTTAATTCCAACACAGTCTGAGCTGTTTGTGTTACATAAGTTGGGCATCTTATCCAGATTTATTTCTGGTATTATTCTATTTTATCTAAAGTATCATCAATGCCTTTTGAAATTCTGATTACCCAGGGAATTACTCTGACAACCAAACTCCGCCTGAGAGGAAACCCTGCTTCATCTGTACCAATCATGAATATTTGTTTTCTTGAAGCCTTTCTATGGAAAAATATGTCAATCATCATATTAGTAAAATATAGGTGTAAAGATTGAAATAAATGTTTTCATAATGTCTTAGTTCAATATTTAATATTATAAGTAAGATAAAATTTAGACTATAGTTTTTCCAGAACACATACATATGTGTGTATTTATGTGTATATACAACGTATGTGTATATACATATATATATACACACACACACACACACACACATGTGTACATGGCTTAAGTATTGAAAAAGAAATTATATAGTCAAAATCCTAAGTAGAACATAGGATTTTAACAAAAATTGTAAGTAACATATTTTCTCAAGAACATCATTTCTTTTTAGAAAATTGTAAGGTACATATTATTTCTGATAATTAAGCATACAAGTTTCAGTACAGGTTTTTAGTCAAAAACTTAAAAAATGCTAATTAAAATTTTGAATCAACTCACATAAAAATCTCATTCTCTGTAGTCCATAGTTAAAAGATTTTCTCATTCTCATCCACCTAGTATGTTTATTCTAGCATTATGTGTCACTGTTAACCTAAAAATGTCAAATGTTAGCAAAATTCTGCTGTTAACAATCAACCATCAACATGCTGCCTTTAACTATTTTCATGCTGCCTTTAAACTACTACTAATACTTATAAAATATTATTTTATATGTTACAAAGTGCTTAACACGTGACAACATACTAACAGTAAAATCTGTTATGAATTATATTCATTGGCCTGAGGTAAAGGAAAAACACCCTAATCCATGGAAAAACACATAGAAAACCATTACATGGCTCATCCCAAAAGTGATTTGGGACAAGGACAGAGGGTTGATGATGTCATCTGAAAGGAAGACCCTTTTTATCTCTTTGCTCACCTTTGTTAGAACATGCCTATTTTTGTATCTGTGTACTGTTTCCAGACAATAAAAGCTAGAAGTGACAAAACTAAATCTTACCATATGTACATCTCTTTTGCAGCTTTTATTTATCTATTTTTCGATTAGCAAATCATCTTGTGATTTTGTGTAAGAACTTGGAAGACTTGTCTTGTTCTTTAACATGGCTGCAAAGCATACTGTGATGTTCCCTTGCATCCTTGATTCAACGTATTTTACATTGTTCTAAATTTGCATTGTTTCAAGGCTTTAGCTAATACAAATAACTTTTAATGATAACACTTGCCCTTTTTCTTCTACATATATGCTAAAATTTCCTATGGGAAAATTTCCTAGAATCTGTACTGTTATGCAAAACATTCTGTACATTAGAAAATTCGTAAATTTTTACGCTGTCATTCATGATGTTCTGAAGTATTCATTTCCGCCAAAAATGCATAGTTTATCTTATCAGTGGTAATAAATTCTAGTAATGAAGTATATTCATTTTTACCCATCTGACAAGTGACAGAGAGTATGCTGCTGGGTATGGCTGATTTTTTTTTTTTTTTTTGCTCCCAAAGGAGTTTCTTACCTTGTCCCAAATAAATCTTGACCACCTAGATCTAGAGTGCATTCTGATTTTGTTAATTATTAAGTTTCCCCTTTCTCACCTGTTTGTTTCAGTGTCTGTTCTCTTGCATGCTCCACCTCTTCAACCGAATGCTGTGGCTGCCTCGCTCCCCATCACACTCCTGCAGGCCAGTCTGGATCTTCACAGCGTATCACTGCTAATTTGGGCTCAAACCTCAGGCTGGATTTAGATAAAATCTCACATCACACACTGTTCTTATCAACTCCACCTTTAATGTGTAGTAGTCATCCCTTCACCACTGTGACCAAACTATCTGAGAAGAAAAACCTACAGGAGGAAAGATTCACTTTGGATCATGACCCTCCAGCTCCATCTCTGGACCTGAAGTGAGGCAGATCATGGCGGAAGGGATTGATGGAGCTCAGCTCAGGGCAACAGGGAAGCAGGGAGACAGAGGTGGGTGCCAGGGGAAATGGCCTGGGAGCAGACACACCTTGCCAGGGCATGCCTCTAGTGGTGACTTCACTGAACCAGGTCCCGTCTCTCAGTAGTCCATTCAGCTATCAATGAAATGGATTGATAATGAAATGTATTAATCCACTGAGGAAGCCAGAGGCCTCATGATCCAATCATTGCCACAAAGTCTCACCACAGAGCCTGGCTGCATCAGAGAGGATGCTATCAACACATGAGTTTTGGACAGCACTTACATCCAAAGCCCAGCAGAGTGCATGTGCCTCTATGTTTGGGCCCACACTCTCTCTATAATACTGTTGAAAGTGCTTTGTGCCCAAACTATGTTCTACTCCTGTACAATCAGTGAGATTATAGCAAATTCATCTACCCTGAGACAAATATGGTGAAGACCTCAGTTTACAATGAAAAAGAGATTTATTCAAGGTCATTAATTAGCTACTTTTTAGAATTTTAGCAGTTACTTTTCTCCTTCTCTAAGTCATGCCAAGTGTTAATTTTCAGTTCCTTGAATACCTATTATTACCAAGGTTGGTGTCAGATGCAGAAATTCCACCATGTAATCCAATAACAGTAATAAAATCTCAGTAAAATGGGTTCTTATAATTTATGTCTTTCTGAAATGTGCTCGCTTAAATTTTATTTTTGCCCTTGGTGAGATAACCAACCAAAGCCACCTTTTCTGCCTCCTTTGTTTCACCTTTAACATAGAATCTTTCAACATGTACTTGCTAATATGTCTGAGATGCTGTCATTTTAATGAGAAAAAAAATGAAGAAAGAAATCTGAAAGTGTTGCTAAGTAAGGATCATAACTGCTTTGAGAGAAAAAGGCGCTTTTCTCCAAAACTACCCTGCACATTTCTTTTCTCATAGTACAATCAGAGCACAACTCTATGGAAACAGGCAAAACGATTAATTGATTCAAAATAAGCAGCACATTGCTCCTTCCCTGAAATGGAAGTCTGAATCGCAAGAGAAAACCAGACCTGTGTCACCTTTCTTTGATCCAAATGATTCTGGAAGCAGATAGATATAAGCAGACACCTTTTACAGCATCATGCCAGGAAGGTTAACTACTTTTTATGCTTCAAAGTCACTCTCACTGTCTAGAGAACATCATGCCTAAATTGGAAAGGGCACATCTTTTTGGTTTAGCTGGTGGTGTCTGATTAATAGAGGAAGTCAAGCTAGATTTTTTTTGTTGTTGTTGCTTTTAACCATTTATGGTTTATAACTTTACATTCTATATTTCCAGAGAAGTAGCTACACTCATTTCATCCAGGTAGGTCCTAGAGACTCAATATGAAGTGAAGTCAAGTCACTAGAATTGATCATAGTACATTTATTTGGTGCATGTCATGCTTGTAAAACGTAAATTATAAAGCATTTACATACGTTTTCACTCTTTTGGGGAGAGAGGGAGAAAGTAGCTCTTTGGTCTTTTAATTTAGATGATGTTATTTTTCAAGAGAGAAATAAAACACTTAGCAAAGTGCTTATAATAGAACTCCTCATTTGTGAGGAAGGAGGCTGAAGGAATATAACTGCTTTTGTTTTACTCTCTGTACTCCAAAGCTTTCCCGTCTCCCAACTGAGGGTATCAAACCCTCTGCTTTGGGTTGAGTGACACTGGCCAATATGCGGATCTGTTGGAGCCACTCAGTGGCTACTCAGTGACTGCTGCTACGGGCAGCATAAGCTACCAAAGAAGATATTGTGCTTCATTAAAAGCACATCTCCCAAATCCTGGACATTGGCCAGTCGTTTTGTGTTCATTTTCTTGGTGCTCCTTTAATGATGTCAAGCCAATATCCTGACAGTGTTTTAGTACTTATTGTATACAAAGACGAAAGAAAAATCAGATACCTTAAATGGCTGCTGCAAACAGGAAACTATTTAATCTTTACGTGCAGTGATGGAGACCCGGTGGCCTCCGGTAGGCTGTCAGTGAATTTATAGAAGTGTATTTACGTTTTACTTACAGCACAAAAAATACTATGCATTTATTAGGTTGCAGTTCTGTACAACAGAAGTCTTGGAGGTTTTAACTGGGTTCTTCCCTTAGGGTCAGAGAAAGCCTAAGTGAAATTGTCCACCAGTCTGAGTGCTGAGCTGGAGGCTTTGAGAAAAAAATCTCCTTGGAGGTTCTTTCAGAGTGTTCTTAGAATTCAGCTCTTTGGAGTCATGCACAGAGTCCTTAACTTTTCTATGGTGAGCCAAGTCTGCCTTCAGTTCCCAAAGTCTTCCCAGGTACCTTGACATGTAGCTTTCAGGACCTCCAACTCTAGCATTAAATATTTTGGATTTCATGCTTTCTATCTGATTTTTTTTTCAATCTCTTCTTTAATATCAGACTACATGAGTGTCTTTCTCAATTCTTCCTTTTATGTCTAGAAAGAATTCCAGAAATAGAGTCTGTTATTTGGACAGAGAATAAAAACTCACCTTAATCAATTTCCCTTTGACAGTGAAAACATGAGAATTGTCATTGTTCATCTGCAACAGTGTATGGAAAGTATTATAGCAAAACGTGGGCTGTTGGCTGTCATTTGTTTCGTTTTGTTTTTTCTTCACTGGGTCTTGAGGACTCTCTCACTGGAGTGGCTGTAAACTCTACCCCTCCCTGATTACACCCCAGGGATTTGATCCTAGCGTTCACAGTGTGTCTCTCACAGGGTGTGTCTTTATTCTGGAGGACAACCTGATGCCTAACTGTCTGACCCTTGACAAGGTGCCTCCCTCATAGGACACCTATTTATACCGGAGGCTCTTGTCTACCTCAGTCCAATGTATTCCTACCAAACCACTATCTAGGGGAGCCTTGAAAAGGGACGGCATTGCAAACAGGCATGTCTACAGGTGAGACACACGGGAGGAAACTCAACAACACACCGGGAAGAATGACAGTTTCTACTCCCAGATGTCAGAGGGAAGAGAGCCACACACTGACAGGGCTTTGGGGAAGTGGGGGCCATCTGCATCTGGACACACACACTCAATAGCCAGGGGAACAGAGAAGGGGGCCAGACACCTGGGGGCTCTACTGGAGTCCAAGGCATTGCTCAAGCAGGTTTGCAAGGAGAGGCCTAATTTGTAATTCTACAGCAAATTAGCACCAGTCCCGATGAGGCTTCACTGTGACTGACGGGTTGTCACTGCACATCTGCACAGCCCACAGGAGTGTGTGGGTCAGGGGGAAGATCCACCTGGCCCTTAGGGACAGTTTTAGCAGGTGGTGGTTTTATACATAAGAGCTGCATTGACCACAAAGCCCAACTTCTGGTAAGGTAGCATGCATTTTATCAAAAAGGATGCTGAGAAAACATAAAATTACAGAAATTTACTGCCAAGGCCTATAAATAAAAGATAAGTGGGTTTTTTACATGAGCACCCTAAGAAAAAATAAATTGATTCTGGCATAAGAATGTATCTATTTGTATTGATATGAAGCACTCTGTCATATTAACATTTTTCACAGATCAAATTTTGAGGTCAGTTGTCTTAAAATTGTCTATTGAAACTTTTATTCTTTATTAAGAAAAATAAAAAGTCATTTATTTATGATTCTAATTTTCCAGATGATTGTCATCTTGTTTTTCCCTCAATCAAAATGTTGGGCTAATGCATATTTGCAAACAGGCATGTATACCAACACACACACACACACACACACACACACACACACACGATGTTATACTGGTGGATATATACACCACTATCTCATAGTGTAAAAGACCCTATTTTTAAATTATAATTTCCAAAAACTTCCAGAAAATAATAATAAATACGTTCTTTTCCAAATTGCACATCATAGTAAATCATCTTATGATCTTACTATCAATTAAATACTTAATTGATAGTAAATATAAATATATGTATTTATATTTATTTATTGTCTTCCAATGATGAAATATTTTGATTCACGTAACTTTCCTTTTGGAAAATAAAACTGAAAAACTGCACTAGACAAAGTTGGTATTTTTCATTCTTTCCCCAAATCAGTTGAAACTCAAATACATTAGCGATCCTCTGGTTTCTCCTTCAGTGTGAGTCAACACCGTGAACATTGTGCGGTGGTTTGACATTTCCCTGAGTACCATTTGAGAAGTGGGTGCCTGACTCAACACTTTCTAATGGAACACACAACTTCATTTCAGAAGCTTCATGCGTACCAAGTTCCTTGTTCTGAGCTATCAATTGCCTGTGGGATCGTAAGTTATTTCTATATTCTGTAAAACACAGCAATGCCCCAAAGGTGACATGTGCCATTTTGGGGCTTTATTCTGGTCCACCTAACAAACTGTAAGGACAGTCAAGTCAAAATGAGATTTCAGAATGCAAAATAGCATTCCTGTCAGGGACTCTCCCCAGGTGATGTTTATTATATGCTGATCTTGTGCCTTTGTGGGTCTCCTCTTTGAGAGGTATAAAAAGCTTTGCACAGGTTTTTTCTCACTAAGTACTACCTGTACATCTGTGATTCTGTAATCTCGGTTTACCTGTTTCTTGCAAATTGAGTCATGTCCTGTGAGGACAGACACAATCATCGGCAAGGAAAATAGTTAACCACAAACAATGCTCTTCCCATACGACTAAACATATTTTCTAATACATTTGGGTGAAAATGGATATTTATTTTCTGTGAGATGGCATTTTTTGATGTGTTTTAGACACATATCTAAAAGTAAAAATACCACCTTCTTACAAAGTTAAGAAATTAAATTTGAAATGTTGCTTTCATGCAAACCTTCAAATAGGGTAACACAGTTGCAAGCAATAACCCTAAAGAAAAACTTTTCATTTTGCTCAAACACTGTTATTCATATTTGGTCAATTCTATTACTGTGTGAATAATATTTTTTTCCTAAAGAAAACTTTCTCTTTTGCTTATTAAAACAGTCTATTACTCATGTTTAGCCAATTTTTCAGTGTGTGAAATACATATATATATATGTATATTTTTAAATATATGATATATCTGTACCTATGATAATAATACTATATTTTGGGGTATGGATTTATATTTATATGTATGTGTATACACATCTCCAGATGCATATCTTTTATACACACACACATACACACACACACACACACACACGAAAAAAATCATTAAATACAAATGCTCCCCTTTATTAGTAGAAATAGTAGTAAATAACAGAATGTGGTCCTTGTTCTTGTTCACATCTGAAGAAGAAAAACATGTGGAATTAAAGCAACAAAACTGAAACAATTACAGAAAATGGAAAATTTTGATCAGCCATCATCTATGGAAGTGGCAAAGAATCCAGAACTTGGTGAGTAAAAAGGAGTGAAGGCATCAGAATCCTGGGCAGTTCTATTGAGTGACTTTGAATTGCTTAGGCTAGAAATGTATTAAAACCAATGCACCTAAGAAGACGGGGAACAGAATGAGACCTCACAAGAATTGGAGCACTGTCACACAGTCAGGGTCTCCATCTCAATTTTCCTTACAGTTTGTGTTTCTAATGACCCAACATCTCTACTCCATCTGTTGAAGGCTGTCATTTTGGATGGCAGGTGAACTGATATGAACCAACCCCCACCGAGCCTCTGTAATATTACGGCTCATTTCCTCAGTGTTATTTAATTGTCTTAGTGCTGTGGCCAAACCAAATATACAGGAAAAATAGTGTTTGATATTTGGCTCTTCTTGGGCAACAAGTCTTACCATTGGAACCGTCATCTGTGGCCTAGGTATATAACCTAGGAAAATCTTGTGCTACTTGGTGGGTCTCATCAGCAGGGAGTGTGGGCAATTTTTCTCTAAAGTGGCTATGTGTAAGAAAGCAATGCCTGGCTTTGATAGTACAATGGTCACTTGAAATAGACATAGAATGGGCTGGCTTAATTAATTCACTTGAGCTGTCAGGGAGAAACAGTTTATTTTTTCTTGCATAGGATGAATATTCGCTGATAATTTGTTAAGTGAAGGGATTAAAAAATGCCTGTATGTGGTATTGAGTAGCTCAAAGTAAATGACTAATCTCCAATAAGAGAATTGGGACAAGGTAAATATAGCAGCTTTTTCATCTACGACACAGCTACACATTTTAGTGCTAGGGGAGCCTAATTGTTTTGGAAGGATTTAAGTTATACAGATGGCAAAATCCCAATGATAATATCATAATTCATTATAATACTTAAACATTTAAAAATTTTGGTCTGTGATCTTAATTAATTAAAGTAGTTGAAGTCACAAATAGATCACAATTGAAATAAACATGACCGGATGACTCTTATCATTAGCTTTGTAACACAATAGTAACTTTTAAGAGGATCATGCCATGGAATAACTAACTTCACCTGTCAATAACCTCCTGCCCTTATCTTTCATTTTATTTATACAATAGACATTTGCCACAACCTGAAATACTCTATATTTACAAAAGGCATGGGGAGCAGACACTCAAAGAAACTCATGTCAATCTGCTGTAATCACCAGGGTGAACATTTGACAATAACGTGTTTGTTCAAATGCCCTCTTACCCTTAAGCCTTTGCTAATGTCTCACAGATCAAAGGGAACTCTGACTCATCAGAGATCAGTGGCTAATTCACCATGCGTGGAGGGCAGGAGAACATCCAAATTTGCTTTCTACTACACTTCCTCAGATAAGCGGTGTCCTGAGTTTATTCTCAACTCACATCCTTGAAAAGATCCAACTGGTGTGATGTGATTCTTTTGATCATTTAAGAAATATCCAAAAAGAGGATACAATAGGTCTTTTGAAATGTAGGGGAGAAAAAAAAAACGCAAGTGAAAGGTTACAGAACTGCGCAATGAAGTAGCAGGTAAAAGAAAAAGAAATAAACCAGGAATATCTCAAAGTGACTTCCAGCTCTACTTTGTAATGGTTTTGATTTTAAAGCTTTTAATTTTGAATAGAAGAGAGAGTAAAGAGGTGACCATTTTGCCTGCTTTTTAAACTTATAAACTCCAGCGTAAGTTAGTGAAATTCAATCTTTGACATTTTCCCATTCAAATGGGAAACAAAAACAGGAAAATTCAGTGTAAAACAAACAAACAAAAAAAACTATTAAACATAACAGCTCCTCTATGATAATAACTATAGAGTTAGTTTTTCTATCATAAACAAAAACAAAAAAACATTTGGCCATCTAAATTGAAACAAACCCTCTTGTAATTTTCAAACATGGTATACTCCAAAGTAGAATGTCGTTGGCTACCTGATCTCCTACCAAGAGAAAATACTTGTATAATGTTATATTGCTATGTGGATGCATTTACTTAAAATAGATAGCCATTAAATTCTTAAAAGTATAAGTTTACATGTTATACTGAATTGAGAAATAAGCAGAGAAAAAAAGAAAACAATATCACCAACCCAACAAATCACAGTTGTATGCTGGCTGCAATTTGAGAATTTGAATATTAGCCAAAATTAAGAATGATCAGGCACTCACATAGCTCATCCATTTACATGTATTCTCTGTAAATAGAGCTCTTATTTTTTCTAGAATACATATCAGCAAATTATTAAATGGGGGAGCCATATGCACCCCAAAATAAAAGCTTACTTACAAACACCTCTCCTTACTTCATTGGCAAAATCATCTTAAAAGATGTGACAATTCCAAATCTAACATTATGGCTGACTCATCTACCAAAAAACTTATCCCATTGAAGAAAAAAGAACATACAATTTGAAATAAGTAATACGAATCATTTATATTCACTTATTATAGGAGTGTTAAATCCCAGAAGACCAAATCAAAATGAAACTAAGCACTCCTAGTAAGTTAAGTTGCCCAAGATCTTCACTCTCAGAGAATCAGGGGGTGGCTGATGAACTCCACTCATTCTTTTGATAACTGTGTAAGTGTACAGGCTGGAGCTGAAGTTCAAGATCTTTCTCAGGAATGGGGAGTACAATGAAGCATCTTTCGTCAAGCTGACCTTCAATGAGAAAATGTTCTTTATAAAGGTGGAAAAGCAAAATATGATCTTGGTAACCAGAAACTGTCCACACGATCTAGCTGCCTAGAATTTGTGGTAATGTAAGAAAAAAATTAAATTATCATGATCTCTTACTGTCAACCTTTTTACCTTTCTTTCTGTTTTAGTATAACTTTTTCAAAAAGAGAATTTATTTAGAAACATTTTAAAACTAGTTTGGATATCTTCAAAACTGTTTGGCATTCACTTTACTTTAAAGTGTCTTGGATCCTATTGCCTTGTTCATGTCATATGTGACCTCTGTCAAGAGAAGGATGCTTGATCAAATTTACTATAAATAGTATCTCCTTTAGTTACATTAAGACAGCTGCAAAATTCATTTATAATTGCTTTTTAAAAACTTTCTTCTGAGGAATAGGCACAAATCTAGAGAAAACTACAAATCACAATAGCAGTGACTTTAATTAAATTTAACATTGATACTGTCAAATTAAGTTCTTAAATTTTGATTCATATTAATTAAAGAGAAATATGTACAATTACAATAAAATTTGGTTGAGATTTTTACAATATTGTTTCAAGTGAAATAAAACAAAGAAACCAGCAAACCAGGATATAGCCCTCCTGAAAACAGATATTTGAATTCCAATGTATATAAAATATACATAATATTTAATATACATAAAAACTACTTAACAAACTTTTAAATTTTTGTAAGCAAAATTGCCTAGATGGGCACTAACTCATTTGCAGTTGGTATCAGAAAATTAAAATGAGAAATATTCCATATTTATTTTGTAATCTGATTAGTTTTATTATTCCTTTTATTATTAGAGAATATATTTTCAGAGAGCATTTTAATGTAAGAGATCACACATAAATATTCTTTATTATTTTGATTAAGTTTTTAATTTAATAACTATAATTATCATGACTTCTAACACATTCCATTTAATTAATTTGATTATAATAATATATACATGTATTCAACATGTATATATAGAAAATATTGACAAGACTATATATAGATGCAACAATGATTTCTCAATCATTTACCTTTTCCTCCCTTTCAAGTTTCTCAGTTCTGATTATTTCCAACACTCATAAAACTAACTGCAATCTCTTAGAGTTCAGGATATTGAATTTGATCTGTCATAGTTCTACCTTTTTTAAAACTACTCACTACTCATTTGTTATTCATCTTTTGTTGTTCCCACAGATCAATCCTCATAATCAAATGAAAATAAGAGGAGAGAGGATTTTTTAATAAAAAATAAAATGATGAAAATCAAATACTTACTAAAATATTTATTGAAATATTGAAATACAAAAATTAACTTATAGATTCAAAGAAATTGCCATCAGAATCTTGAGATTTTTAACTGAGCATTGAAAGTTTATTTAAAATTTACATGGAAATTAAAAACCTAAAGCCACATAAGATACCGTTCAAAAATAACTGATCTACTCTACAAATCAATATAAAGCCACAGCAATTGTGACGGTATAGTATTCATGAATAGTTGAATGGACCAAGTGAATGCAGGCTACAGCAACAACTCTGTGTACAATGACAATAGCTTCCCTGAACAGTCTTGTCAATTAATTAAGCACATAAAAGTCAATCGGTTTCTCCTATCTTTTACAAAGATTATGCCTTGGTGTATTGCAGGTTGATTTCTTGAAAAGTAAAGTAATACAGCTTCCAGAAGGTAACAAAGAGTGTCTTCATGATTTCCCAGCAGGAAAAAGTTTCAATAATGGACTAAAAATCACTCACAACAACATAAATTATTGATAAATTGCGCTATGTTAATCTTAAAAATATTACATTTATTAAAAGGCAAATCATGAGAGGGCAAACATGCTGTCAAGGGGGAGAAGAAACTCAATCCACCAGCAACAGACAATCATCTGTGAATTATAAGAGATCTTACAAATCAGGAAATGAAAAGAAGATGGTAAACTAGAACAATAGGCAACAAACTTGAAAAGAAATTTCCAAAGGAATCTAAATGGCCCATAAACTTATGAAAACTTATAGTTTCCTTAGGCAATGAAGACAAGCAATGAATACAATCACGGGTTACCACTACACACTAATCATACAAGCTTTAGGTAAAATAATTGCTAATAAAACCTGTTGAGGAAGGCATAGATCCTGAGAAGTCTCTGCTAGATTGAAAGCTAATTGCACAAATTTGGAAAGCTACCATGTCTTGTTTACAAAATGTGAACAACTATATACATTATACCTCAGCACTTCTACAGTTAGCAATAGAACCAGAGATAAAAATAAATAACTACCCAAAACAATTAATTATGTGCCCTGCCACATTACTTCAATAGAAAAAAGATATAGAAATGTGAGGGTCCATCAATAATAGAATAGATAAATATACTGTGGGACTTTCACAAAATGAAATATTATACAGCAATGAAAATGAATGAACTGTTGCTACACTCAGTAAGATAAACACAACAGATACAATACCGTGAGAAAAGGCCTGACATATATACAACACACCACATGATTCATTTATATCATGTTCAAAACATGAAAGTTTTGTCAAACATCAGTTTAGTGGGCTTTTTCAGGGAACTGGAAAGCTACCAATGACTCAGAAGAGCCATATGGAGCTTTGGGATGTTGACTGTTCTTGTTTTTGTTTCTACTGTTGTTAAATTCTTTCCCTCGATCATGGTTACTAGAATGGGTTCAATATTTGATAATGAATTGAGCTTATACTTGATATTTGTACATCAAACATCTGCTTTGATAAAATCACAACTAGCTCTTAATAAATCTCTAATTTCCATTTCTTTTATAATCCCAAATGAGAGATCACACATACATATATACTGGGGATTGAACCCAGGGGTGTTTTACCACAAGCTACATCCTCAGTCCTTTTTTTTTTTTTTTTTTTGGTGAAACAGAATTTCACTAAATTGGTGACACTGGTCTTGAACTTGCAGTCTCCTGTGTCGACCTCGTAAATCACTTGACTTATAGGTATATGCCCACTTGTAAGAATAATGTACTTATATTTGAAAATCACTTGCATATAGTACTGAGTTTCTTCTTAATATGAAATGGTATGTCTAGGTGAATCAGCTTTTCATAGCTGTAACCAAAATACTGGACAAGAAAAGCTCAGAGGAGGAAAACTGTTTTAGGGTTCATGGTTTCAGAGGTCTTGGTCCATGTTTGGCCAAAGTTTTTCTCTGAGCCTGAAGTGGGGCAGAACATCATGGAAGAAGAACATGGCGGAGGATAGCTGCTTGGCTTGTGGCAGCCAGTAATCAGAGAAAAAGAAAGAGACTAGAAATCAGTGATCAAATGTTGTCCCCAAAGTCAGGCCCCAGTGACCTACTTTCTCCTAATTTTTCCCACTTGGTTAGAGTTACTACTCCACAATCCATTCCAATTATTAATCCATCAGATGCATTCATGTGCTGATGAGGTTACAGATCCCAGACTCTAATCATGCCCCCTCTGGACATTCCCGCATTGCCTAACACACAAACTTTTGGGGAGCATTAAAAATACAAACCATAATAATACATTTTATTAATAATAGCATATGAAATATGTTCGTTCCCTTCAGTTTCAGTGTTCTGAGAACATTTTATCCTTTGTCACTTGACTTTATGTTAATAATGTCACATTTTCAAGATGATAGAATAGGCTTAAAGTGATCAGAATAGGGAAAAATAACCTGAGTATAGATAACAGACTGTAATAATCCCACCTATTTATTAACCATGGGAATATATTCTAACATATGTAGGTATGTGTGTGTATATGCATATGATATATATATATATATATAT
Source organism: Ictidomys tridecemlineatus (assembly GCF_052094955.1). Lineage (NCBI taxonomy): Eukaryota > Metazoa > Chordata > Mammalia > Rodentia > Sciuridae > Ictidomys > Ictidomys tridecemlineatus. The sequence continues at coordinate 138,964,252 of NC_135485.1, read as the reverse complement.
ATATATATAATTTTATTTTCTTTCACAATTTGGAAATCTAAAGTTTAGTAGTAGAGATTTGGAGTGGATACCACTGTGCTTAGAGAATTGAGTTACCTCTTGTTGCTGCACCTTATTTAGAATGTTTTGGAGGCTCTATCCTCAAGTTGCCTCACAGTATAGAGGTAAATGCTGAAGCAACTTAAATCATATAGTTATTGTGGGAAGGTTTAAAACAATTGCAAAGTATATAATGTCTCAACTTTGGGGAGACAGCAGCTCATTATATGATACTCTCTGTGAAGTATCTCCCCGAAATCTCACCGTCCAGATATTTCTACTATTAACATTCCTGGATGCAAGGTAAAATACAAATGATAAGTGGAGTTCTGCTCTCATTGTTACTACAGATAAATCTTTTGAAAAGAGAGAAATGGAAAATAGATACTGGTTAGAAAACTACTCACTTGATAATCTAAAACTTTCATTTGAATTATCTCATATTCCTTTCACTCACAAATTTGGTAGTCTCTTTCTGTTTTAAGAATCAATATTTATAAGAATGTTAAATAGGAAAAGACTGAGGAAAACTCTTTAAGTTAAACTGGAAGCATATCTTTTTTATAGTTTCCTATAGCAATCCATTGAAGAGGACACTGTATGGATAGCCATTAAACTAACCAATGATTACATGATTTATGCAACATTATACCAATATTAGTCTTTTGGTCAAGGTCAGGGTGAGATGTGGGTCTAGTGTATATAGTTTACTGATACTGAAGACAGTAAACACCAAGTAAAATGCTGGATATGACATTGAAAAAGAATGCTCCTGAGAAATTATCAATGAAACAGAGAGAAACATGCAAACAATAATGGACCTATACTAATAATGTCTTCATGTGATGCTAAATAGATTTTTAGTAAAATGGTTTTCAGTTACACACCTGTACTTTGCCAACAGTTCTTTCTTAGTGCTTTGGTCCATAAGCATATAAGGAGACATTGACCATCAAAAGCATGGTAGGATAGTATTATTTAATTATTTCAAATGTTTATCATAGCTTGACATGGTGTTCCATAATATTATTTCTTTTAAATTGTATTAATGTGTTTACATCCCCCAAAACTGCTTAACAAGCTTTGCTTACCTCAGAATCCAATTTTTTCTTCTATAGTTGTGTCTATAGTCTTCATTTCTCCAAATTTTGATAAATTAATGCATTAGATACACTTCACTGTTAATAAAATTCTACAATTCAGTTTGAATGACATCAAGTGTGCCATAAATTGTTCATTTCCAGAGCATAATACAACAGAAAAAAACATGTATTATTATAGTGCTAAACAATGCATACCTTCATTGATATTTAAAAAGTAATCTAATTGATATTAGTGCTGGGAACGTATCTGTTTGATATAGCAGATGTTGAATTTACACAAAACAAAAATAAATCTAGCAGCCCATAATATAACTACCCATCTATTTTTAAGTATAACAATTTCCACAAACAGATGGCATTCCACACAAACTATGAAATGGAAAAAAATGTTTGACTTAATACTGTAAATTAACAGATTGGCTACAACAATGCCATATGGATTAATACACTTAAAATCTGCTTTCTAAAAGGTGGAAAAGTTCTCACATAGGGCTATATGAGAGTTATTAGGCATATTTTTTTCTAAGACTTAAATTTAAAAAGTGAATATGGATTTGTATGTTTTGCTAAACATAGATTAATATACTTGAATTAGGTGAAACTCATTAATATAAATATCAACTTTTCTAAGGAGATATTTGTCATGAGGCTGATTTTGAAAGGTCCTGATAAAGACACATAGGAATTTCTGCTTCTCGCTCCATGTCCTGAACTGCTTTCCCACTGCCTTGCCTTCCTGCAGCCATGTTCGGCCTCACCTTGGGCAGACAGCCTTGGAGTCAGCTAGATGTAGACTAAGATCTCTGAATTCGTGAGCCAAAATAAGCTTTCCTCCGTCCATGTTGTTCTTTTCAGGCTTTTTCGTCACAGTGACACAAAGCTGATTAAAACAGAAATTGGTACCGAGATGGGGCGTTGTTGCTGTGACTGCATTGTTCAGAAGCCTTTGGAGGTGGTTTGTTGGGACAGGGATTTCGAAAAGTTCAGAGATGCAACCTGGAAAAACTGTAGAATATTGTGTACAGAGCTTAATGTGCACTACTTATGGGAGCTTCAAAGTCCAGAATGCCAATAGGAGTGTGGACAGTGAGAATGAGCCCATGAGGTTTGACAGGAGAAGGAGGACTCTATTGGAAATTGGGCCATAGGTCATTCATGTTATTTTCTTAAAAAGAAGTTGTCTACATATGCATACTTTTTCATGAGGTTCAATTTAAAGTGATGTACAAATTACTCCATCAGAGGAAATTTTGAGACAGCCTGGGATGTAGGTGATGGCCACGTGTATTGCTGGAAAGATTTTAGCCAAGTTTACCTTGATAGTCAGATACAGAAATCAAAGAGGAAAGGTATAAAAAGAACTTACAGTTTGGCTACAAAAGTGAAAGAAAAACTAGTACTAAAGAAGTTGTGGTTTTTGAAGGGATCACATCCACCAAAGAAATGTTAAGCACTTGACTCCAAAATAATAATTTAAAAAAGATGACTTGAGGGCATCTCAGGTATTGAGAAGACTACACCCATCTGAGCCTCAAAGTGTAAAAGTAAAAACCCTTTCTTCCACCAGGGACCCTAACACCTTTATTCCCTGTGCTCAGTCAACCAGGCACTCAAAGGCTACGGCATTCACTGCTGTAGGCTTGGCTACTGCTCCAGGGACAGACCTTGGTGTCTGGTGATGTCTGTGATGCTGGTGGGGGCAGGAATGCAGGATGCTGGACTTAGAGTGTTATGGAAACATCTTACCCAGTCTTCAAAGGAAGACAGGGAGGGCAGGGAAAGTGTGGGCTGTCACAGTCCCTGAAGTCTGCTCATGAGAAGTTATGAAGGCGTAGCTGAAGATGCAGTGGAGACCCCTAAGATTAAGAAATGCCAACAACATTGAATCTCTGCCAAAGAAACCTGGAGGCAAGGATCAGAAACAAGCCAAGAGAGAGTCCATGTGGGCTGCAGCCAGAAGATGATAAGGGTGGCACGTCACCAGCCTTCTGGAGAGAACTTCACAATGCCCTGTGCCCCACATGCTGGAGGTGCAGCTATAGAATTTGTTTATCTAACTGAATTTTAGTCTTGCTTTGGTCCCTTCCATTCTCTCTATGCCCCTATTTCTCTCTGTGGAATGGAAATGTTTACTCCTTCCCAATACATACCTTTCTTTATAGGGGAAAACCTTCACAAGCTTCTCTTGAGTTTCAGGTGAGAGTCTGGACTTGGAGCTGTTAAGACAACCAAAACTCTTGAAAACGAAGTAAATCTTTTTTTGTGTGTGTTTTGGGATGGGCATAAGATTTTGGGGGAGGAATGAAGAGTGAAATGTTATGGTTTAGATATGATGTTCCCCCAAAGCTCATGTGCAAGATAATATAAGAGTTTGAGGTGAAAAATACTGTGTTTCAACCTAATCAGTACATTAACCCACTGGTGTGGATTAACTGGGCAATAACCACAGGCTGGTGGGACCTGACTGGGAGAAGGAGGCCACTGAGAATGGAACTTTGGGATTACTATTTTGTCCTTGGTGAGCAGAAATCTCCCTGCTTCTAGTTACCGTGGTGTCCTGAACTGCTTCTCTCCAACATTCCCTTCCATCTCATTGTTCCAAGTTACCTTGGACCCCAAACTATCCCATCAGCCAACCATGGACTGAACTTGTAAAACTGTGAGCTATAACAAACTTTTCCTCCTTTATAAAAACAAAGACATATGATATCATGCTACTTACTTTGTTTTTCACAATATTGAAGGACTGTAGAAAGCAAATATTTTGACACAGGATTATATTGTTAGGTCAATAACTCAAAGATTTATGTAGCAATATTGAATAAACGATGTATAGAAGTCTATCCAAAATCAAACTCTTTTTTTGTATCATGCTGCACAAATTATTTTCCCAGTAGAAAAGAACTTGTTTAATGACAATGAACAGCACAGAATTGTATTTTCATTATGTTGTCAACACTAAAAGATTTTACTCCATTATTTTTCAATGGTCTATTGTCTTTTTTTAGATCATCAAAGCCACAATATACAAATTTACATACCACTGGGAAAATCAGAGTATTAAACAGTTTTATTACTTCCCACCAAAAGGAAGTCATATCTCTCTCAATTTCGATGGTAGATGTGTTATGATTGCCATAAGGGGTTTTAATTATTTTGCATAGACATAAATATTGTTGAGTTTAAACTTTAAGATATTAGGGAAGAATTCATCTAATATATATGCATGAATAATGTTTTTTTTTCCTGTATTTGCAGCAATACATTTACTGTAAAGAATTTTATACACTTATCATTTTTCCTACTCTTTTTTTAAACCAGGTATTGAACCCAGGGGCACCTAAACACTGAGCCATATCTCCAGCACTTTTTTTTAAATTTTATTTAGAGACAGGGTCTCATGGAGTTTCTCAGGCCTCACTAAAATGCTGAGGCTGGTTTTGAACTCTCAATCCTCTTGCCTCAGCCTTCTGAGCCACCGGGATTACAAGCATGCAACACCATGCCCTGCACCTTTTTCTTCTTTAAACAAAAAAATCCTGAAGCCACTCAAACATATTTCTTTTATATCCTCCTAAATTTTTTAAGGTTATCTCATGGAGTGATTTTACTATAATATTATTCTACATGATATAAATTGTGTTTCTAAATTGATTATCATTTTAGATTCATTTGTCTTATGAATATTAATATTTCTTTCATGAAGAGTTGACTCAACCAGAGGTGTTCACGGCTATGATGACAAGATAAACTAGATGTGATTCTGACCACAGAGTTGATGCACAATTGGGGATTTACACCAAATGCACATCATAGATTCGATATTCTTTCTCATGTATTTATAAGATGTGCCAAAACACTCAACCACCTGTATTGGATTACAGGTTGGGACTTTAAAAGGGGAAGAAGAACAAAGAAATCCTTTAAAGTAGATTACCAAGCCAACTCTTTGCCCTCTCAATTTTGGATACGTATAGGCATAAGTCCACTAACTTCCCAACGCAGATAGATATCGATCGTACACATGCAAAGATACATTATGGCTGCCTCTATCCCTAGGCTTAATGTCTAGGATCTTCACAAAAGGGCAAAATCTTTCACATACAAGTTCTCTTAATGGATTTCTATGTACTTTCCCAAACTTTTTGTCATTTTGATCACTATCAAAGGTGTGCTGATCAATCTGCATCATGGATATGATTGGACTGAGAGACACCTACAATTAAGAGATTTCTGGACATAACTATAAGGTTGCTTCCAGGGAACAAAAAAACATAGATGGTAGACCCACTCTGAATGTGGGGATGCTTTCCAAAAAGCTGGGGCCTCAGGAGCAAATAAAAGAAGCAGCAGGAAGCCAGGCAGGTGCAAGACCTACTAATTTTCAGTGTTTGAGTCTCTTGCTACTGCCATCACTTGAGGACACTGGACTCGAGCTCCAACATGAAACTCACCAATAATTATCCAGGGAGTACTGAAGCTCTCCGTCTCAGACTGGCACCATATCATTGGTCGTTTTGTTCTGATGCTCAAAATTCATATTCCTTCAAGTTTCCAGCCTCACACAGCCATTGTGGGACTAGCCAGCTTCTGAACATGGAAGACCATCTAATAAATCTCTTTTTATAAACAAACACAACCTGTTTTTCTGTCCCTCTAGAAAGCACTGATGAATACAAGTGGTCTCTAGGATTTGAACTCAATTATTGTGAAATTAATTCTAGCACATATTATGAAATTATGTTTTGTTTTCAATCTCTCTTTTTATCATCTTAGTAAAATATAAACCACATTGATAATTCTGTAATTTTCACCATCTTATTTTATTTTCCCATTCTAATAATTACTGACTTCATGTAATGTAGACTCATTTTAGGGTCTGAATGCATTCTGCTTTTTCTGATACTATGATACACCTGTGTGCTGTATGACCTGGAATGTCATTTTGTTTTCTTTCCATCATTTCAAATATTATAAGACTGAAGTGTTAGGTCATAGGTCATTTGTGAAAAGGACAGCATAGACTTAGTTGGAGAGTCCATGGACTCAGAGAAGTGAAAAATAAATCCAAATGAGATACACTCAACCTAGTAGATTTTTGTTTATCTTTATTTTTATGTGATTGCTATTTTGTGCTATTATTTCACAAATGAATTAAAATGATGGGATATCTGTGTAGGAGGTCAATTTTTATTAATTATCAAAGCCAGTGACCTATTAGATATATTAGGCAAGCAATAAAAACTAGAAATTATTTTTAAGCAATTTTCATTATTTATAAATTTTTTCAAAACTATATAAAGTTAGGAATATTAAATATGAATACAAGGAGAGTGTTGGTAGCTATTCTTTAAAAATAATTCATAGAATAAGAATTAATTGAAACTCCTAAACTTGAGAAAATTAAAAATTCTACTCAAGAAATACCAGATATTATTTCATCAGTGTATATATATATTCATTTATATATTGCCCATATTAATTAATATTAACCAAATTCATCATTACATCATAAATTAATAATGTAATACATATTATTATCTAATATTTTTTGAGAACTTTTCAATATTCTGGGAAACTTTCAGGATTTGTGATAGTAATTATTATATTAATCTTCACTACTATCTTACAAAGTAGTTATTCTAATATTATATGTAGTTATGAACTAATAGAAAAGTTAAAAAACAACTAGTGAGACATTAAATAACTCACCCAAGTTCTCACTCAATTCTCAAAGGTTCCTCTGATTAAAAATAACAATCTATGTAACAGATATTAGAAGAATACAGTAATTTCCAATTATAATGTTAACACACTTATGAGGAAGGTATTAGCTGTACAAGGACCATACTCTCATCTCCCAAACTGAAGATCTGTTCTTTAATGTGCACATATTATGTTATACTCCACTTTTATACTTATTTCACTTGATAGGCTAGGTTTCCATAAGTCATATAAAAGCAATCATTCAATTCAATATGAGACACCTAGAAACTTATTACCATTTACTCCAACCCAGAAGTCAATGTATCACTTAATGATTAGAATATACTCTTAAGAAATGTGTCCTTAGAATGCTTCATCGTTGTTTAAACAATATAGAGTGCACTTACACAGATCTAGAGGGTATAGATCACTCACTCAACATGGCCAGCTGATTCCATCAAAAGATTTCAGATAGAGGAGGCTACTTCCAGTGTAGTAAAAGGACATACTGTATTTGGTGGAAGTTTTTTTTCCCTATTGTAAGAAGGGTTGCATTCTTTAAAAATGATTAAAAAAATAGAATGTCAATATAAAAGACAAATCAAGGAATGCCAAGCTTGAGAACAGTTTACTGTAACCAGTATGGGGATGGTTACCCTGGAGGAATGAAATTCTACCTACCTAAAATTCAGGTTCTCAAAAATAGAACCCAAGGGTCATGATTTTCATAAATTAAAAAGGAAACAAACAAAAAAAGAAATTAACAGTGAACTGGTTGTTAAGATTGTATTTGTTGTTTCTGGAAGATGGTAGTTGTTCACTCATCTGTTACTTAGCTTTTGATTTTGGAAGCTTGGGGATCTTTGTTTTGTTTTGTTTGTTTAGTAGGTTTGTTTTGGTATAATTTTTTTGTTATAACCTTTGTTTTCATTGCTCTTATTACTCCTTCTTCGCCTTTCCCTCTCTAATCAAATCCTACCGCCCCTTTTTATTACTTTTAGTGATATACTCACAAAAACAGTATGGTACTAGCATGAAAACATGCAAAACGACCAATGAAGTTGATTGGAAAACACAGAGAAAAATTCACATAAATAAAATCAGATGACCTTTGACAAAGATGCCAAAAGCAAAAGTTAGAGAAAAGATAGTCTATTTAACAAACGGTGAGGATAAAACTGTATATCCATAGGTAGGATAATGAACCTAGATTTCTACCTCTAACCCTGCACAAATTAATAAAGACAATGCGTTTGACAATTGTTCTCATACACACACTGACACTTGAGACAGTCCAGTCAGGGGAAGGTCACAAGTGGTCAGTCAGTGTCTTTCCTAAGTTGAGATCCATGCACCATCCCTGGAGTCCTCCACAGGGAGAGCTAATGATTACCTACAACATTTCCTTAGCTGTACATAATGGAATAAATTTTAAGTTTTAGAATTATAATCTGCTGACTGTGTGATTTACCATCTAAGAAAAGGGCCATTTGGCATTTTAAGAGCATTGACATTATAGCTTGGAGTAGATTTGTAAATAATTATGAAATAGAATTATTAGTCACTTTTGGTGTACTTTAAAAAGCAATTTACCATATTTTCTAATATAGCACAACTTTGTATTTTTAAAATAAATAATGCAAAAATTTATTTTTTCTGTTGCCAAGTATAATTTTCTTAACAGATAAATTATGCAAAATAAATACCAAGTAGCAAAGTATAAGTATTACATAAATATGTTTGTACATTATTATATTTCATAGAAAATTTACAAAGTGATCTTTCTTCTTTGAATGACTCTAGGATATAATGACAAACATTTGGTGATATCTATCCACATACACAGGCAGTATGTCTAAATGGTGTTCAGATATTACCAAAGGAAATTAGATTATATTGAAATTCAAAGTGCATACATAGTGATTTCTTCTTTCACATCTAAATAAAATGTTGAGAAATGTCTATAACTCAGAATAGAATTTAATCTCAGCCTGTAGTTCATAGTTTTGTCATATTGAGGGAAATTAATTTTATTTATTTTATTTGCTTATAGTTAACACACAAAGACATTTCTGTGAATCACATGCAATCAGATAAAAGATTAAATGGCTTCGACTCATTTAAGGTTGAATTGGTCAGACCAAAAGATGCAATTTACCAAAGAAGAAGGTGCTTAAACAGTGTAAGGTATTTTTACAAATTTTGCCTTAATAAATCATAAGGCAGACTAAATTGTTACCAAGTAAAAAATAAAATATCAGTGATAAGGGTTTTGAATATATTCATTTTTCTAGCCATAGGCTTTAAATCAGTCTATCCAGATTCATTACAAGAAGATAAAAGAAACTGAAAGTCAAAACGTGGTGAACTGAGCAGCCCCAGGTGAAGATCCAGGGAGTCCCTGCAGGGAAGCCCTGGGGGAGGCTGTCCACGGGGCCTAGCCCTGGTCAGAGAACCCTGAGAGTGTGATGCTGCCCAAGAAGGGCATTGGTGTAACACAGTAATTGTCCTGGCTTCTTTCAATCAAGTGTCTTTAATTTTAAATCAGATAATAACAACACATGTTTTTATCATGTCAGTGTCACTATCAACAACTCCAGTGAACTGTTTAAAATATAAAAAATGATATTTTTCTCTCCGCGTTTCACATTCTCTAGTGTACTGTATCATGATATTTTCATTGACCAGTTTTCTTATCACAAATAGATTACTCTTTGTCTTATTTCCTTTATGTGTAAAATGAAAATATTATCCATGCCTACTTCTTTAGTAATTCCTTAATATATTTTTACCATTATTTTTTAATCTACTATCTCTACTCCCAACACTAAATAAGAATAAGACATTTTCAAATACATTTTGAAAACCATGATAATAACAACAGCAACAACAATCTTCTTTTTTCAGAATGAGGATTTTAACATAGTGCTTACATTTTTCAATGCATAAAATTCAAGGTATAATTATTATAATATGGGACCCATGATTCAATAAACTCTAGATTTGAGTTTGCAGTTAAAAAATCTCACATGCATTCCCTAAAGTTGTAAAAACATAGAACAGAGAAAGAATGCAACAGTTTCAAGCACAGGTCTTAAAACCACCACTTTGTAAAACTCAATGCATTCCTTAACATTTCATGCAAAACTCTTCCATTTTCTGCATGGTACAGACTGAATTATTTTTCAAAAACCAAATGCTAATTAGTAGATAACCTTATATCTCATTCTATAATCCTGGGCCTAGCCAAGAAGTTTTACTCATCTAGAAAAGAAACGAACATTACCCAAAGATGAATAAAGTGACATATTCCTTTTTGAGAAGAAGATCAACATACGTTTGAAGGCATGCAGAATTGTATTATCTTAGGGGAAAGCTACTTCCCCTTATTCAATCTTGCTAATTTCTTATTTCAAAGTTAAATATACTTAAAAGGGATGTTAGTGACTAGCAAAAATAGTTAAATGTTGTCTGTGAAGGGCAGATATTATATAAAAGATGTGTATGAATGCCAAGTTGCTAAGAAGCAGAGTGTGCTGTCACTTTGAACTAGAAACTACATTTCACAAAATCTTGCTCCTGTGTTTTTCCAAGTGGAGTTACCCAAAAGAAAAGTTTATGCAAGAGTTGAGGCCACAAGTTAGTCAAATGAAAAAAGGACCAACCAGTGCCTAATTGGGTCCACACCTGGCATCTTCTTGTCCTATACATGTCCAGGTCCTAGTATACCTGAAAAACTGCAGCCACCAACACAAGTCTCTGGCCCACAACCTGCTCTATTATTCTGGACCATAATGGCCTGAAGGCTCGATTATTCAACCAAGCAGAGGAAGAGGGACAACTTGCCATGTATCTCTCCACAAGCTTCACACAAGTGACATATTTTGTTTCTCCTCCTCTTTTTCTTTCTTCTCCTTTTAAAATATTTCCTTCCTCCTTGTCCTTCTTTTCTCCTTCTCTTCTCACTTTTCCTGGCTATTTTTTTTTTCAAGACTGAATTTTAAAAGTTATAGGAGGAGGTTCCCTTAAAAATATGCAGAAATACTAGCAGATACCTTTTGGAATGATAGCAATGTAAAGGAGTTGACATCAATAAATATCAATTTTACAGTGAACAATTACAAAGCTACTTCCTCATTACCTTCCAATAATTCTGGGGAACCATTTACATGACAGACATGGGATTTATAAGTTAAGAGAAACGCATGACAAACTGTTGGGTAATGTGAAGACACTCCTAAATTACTGAATGCATAAAGTAATTTAAACATGGGGTTTAAAGGCTGGGGTGGCAACTAGGTTATAGCAAGGATTTTAATTTCTCTTTATGCGTCCAGAGCTCTTCACTTACTACAGTGTTATAGAGATACAATCTATCCCTGTTATTTTGGGTATGGTAATACTTAGTACAAGGTCCTGGAATTTACTAAAGTATGTGGAAGTCGGTTAGCCATCCTTAGCTTTTATACTACATGTGTCCTCCCTCCAAGACCAAAGAACTTTGCAAACTAAGATTAGTGCCACCCGCTAATGCTGATGTTTCTTCAAAAGCATTCTAGGGGAAATCCCTTATCAGAGTTGGGTTTTGGTCCAAGAACAGCATAATGGAAATTATGGGTTATTTGACTTCAAAATTATCTGTTGCATTCTTATTAAAATTACATGCACATACAAAACTAAGGAAAGGTTTCTATTATTTATATTCCATTAAAGATTTCAAACAATTCTCTCTGGCAAACAGAACAACACATAATAACTAAAGCAAAAAAGATCTACAAATAATAAAAACAAGCATGACTTATGTGAGAAGCTTCTGATAGAAACTTCTGTGTGATCTTTCAGACCCAACCATGGCTCTGTACAATAGGTACCTGAGGAAGGCTGTCCTTCCTGCAAGAGGCTGAGGTGCAGCCAATCTCCAAAGATGAGCAGTCAAGCCCTTGTGCTCCTCTGGCTGCTCTGACTCAGGCATGTTTGCATTTCTCTTCCAGGCATTCCTCAGCCTACATGGATGTCAAAATTCACAGATGATCAAAATCTTCATATAAAAGAGCACTGTATTTGCATGTAACCTGGGCATGCTCTCTGCATATTTCATATAATAAATACCTAGGCCACTCACACACTCGATGCTATGTAAATGCCAAGAAAATAAAGTTGACACTGTATTGTTCAGAATTATGTTAAATCTCTGCTGGGTGCACAGGTATATGTAATCGCACAGCTGTCCGTCTTCATGCAATAGGCCCCTCAGCCATAGCCTCCTTCTATGTGTGTTTGGGGTTGGGGAATGAAGACACTTTCCTCACTCTGTCTGTGTAATTTTCCATTCATATAGAAGGATATATAGATGCCCTAGCCAGTTCAAAATGACAAGAACAATAAATCTTGAAAGGGATAAATGAATATCTTTATTTTTAGATTATGTGATGGCACATGTAGAAAATTCCGGGGAATCTATAAAAATATAGTAGAATCAATAAATGACTTAATAAAACTGTAATGCACAAAATCAAAATGCTAAATTAATTTTATTTTAATGTATAATCACCCCAGAATTGGAAACTGAAATTAAAAGAAGAACAGAACAGAAAAAAGTATTAAAATCTACTTAAAAGGACAAACTCTGCAAGAAAATGTTAGAATTTTTTTTTCCAAAAAATACAAAATATTGCTAAAATAAATGAAGAGATGTAAGAAGACAATAGTTCAAAGGCATCAGTTCTCCTTAGATTAATATAGGTTGCATTGCAATCCATTTCAAAATCACATTGCTTCACTTATTTTCAGTGAAGCAGTGAGAGAAAGAGAAAGCATGATCATAAGCTGATAATGGAATAGAATAGAAAAATTTAAAGACTAAAGGAAAGCAAGGTTGAGGGTGAGTTACTGACATGGGCAAGTGAATCGATACAATTGAGCCTAGTGATGGTAAGTTTACTACCATCAAAAAAAAAATAATGAAAAATTGAATGAAAGAAAAAACGGGAAACAATACCATAAAACTCCAAAAGTAAACATCTAAATAATTTAAACAGATTAAGAATTTGGGGAGGAAAACCCACAAGGGCACTGTAATCCTTAATTTGAATTGTCACCTTGATTGATTAAGAGATGCCAAAGATTAAGTGGTTCATGGCTATGTCAATGAGGGTGTGTCTAGGAATGACTGGCATGTGGGATAGCCAATTGAAATGGAGACACCCTCTAAGTGTGGGCAACACCATCCAATAGGATGATGGTTTGGATGAAATCAGTCAGAAGAACAAGGAAGCAGCAGCAGAGGTAAGCTCCAATTTTCTTAAACAGGTTCTTGATGGCTGCTCTGATCCTCTGAGGATGTCAGACACTTGCTTCTTCACTGACTCTGTCGGGGATTCTCCAGAAGCCTTGGACTAGGGTGGCACATTTGATCCCTCTTGTTCTGGGACTTCAGTCTCTTGTCCTGTACAGCTACTGGTTTTTCCACCTATTTAGCCTGCAGACAGCAGTGGTGGAGTATATAGCTCTGGCTCCATAGGCAGCCTGATAAATCCCCTTTTTATAATTATACTTCCAGTTGATTCTGTTCCCCTAGAGAACCCTGACTAATACAGAAATATACTATAAAGAATGCTTCGTAATTGGGAAAGTACAAATTCTGATTATTTCAAGACATCTACATAGAGAAATTAAGCATTTTTATGGTTCAAAATGTAAAGAAAATTACCAAAATTATAAAAATAAATTATAATGATAAAACTATAGGAAGAAAAATAATGAGCTATTCAATGGAAAAATAAGTAAAATTTGCAAAATTAAAAATAGTTTTATGAGTAATTACAGTAAATATGAAAACTTTAAACTCAGTGACTACAAGACTGCTAGGCTTGATAAGAATGATGTTCTACATGTGTGTGGCATATAATATATGCATATATCAGCAAGATATGAAATCTTCTAAGTAAATAAATTGAATCATATTCATCATAGAAAAATGATCCATAAGACTGAAGGATGAAACTCTTAACATCTGACATAAATAAATAAATAAATATAAAGTGACAATAAAGAACAACATACTTTGACTAATAGAACAATAGAGAAAAATTATGTAAACATTTATATAAATTCAGCAATGCACAATAAACAATATCAATCAAAAACTGGTAGAACTTTACTGAGAAATAAACAGACATTAAAATAGTATGTTTTGAAATTGATTAAAAAGCAGATTAATAAATCTATAATATAAAGCAATGAATAAACTCAAGTTGATTCATATCAATTATGTTTTAATACTCTGAAAAAGAAAATATATTCTGTTTTACAATATATTCTCCTCTAGAGCACTTGAACTCAAAAGCAGACAAGAAGGTCGTCTGAGTTTTCTCTTACTGTGACAAAATACCTGAGATGATCAGTTTAATAAGAGAAAGGTTTACTTGGCTTCATGGTTTCATAGATTTCATGACATTGTCACTTGCATCCATTTCTCTGGGCCTTGTGATAGCACAGTTTTTCTTAGAGGGAACACATGGTAAAAGAGACCCAATCACTCATGATGGCCTAGGAGCAAAAGAAGAATACCTGGTATCCAAATACTTCCTTCATGACAAGTCTTCTCTGGCCTAACCTCCTTTCCCTGGGCTCCACCTACTAAGGGTTGTGTCTCCCTGTGATGCAGATTGCCTACCAAGTCAGTAAGGCATGGCCCATGGGGGACACTTATGCAAGCTGTAGCAAAAGGTAACCTGAAATTCCAAAGTAATGTCACACAAAAAATTTTGTTTTTGAAAAAAAAAAACTAACAAAATAGTGAGAATAATGCTATTTCTTGGGATAATTAATTTTGTAAAACATAACATTTATATTGCAAAAGGAAACAAAGAAAACAAGAATGCTTAGAAATTTTGATAAAGAATGTATGGATCTAAGCCATGTGGAAAATGTAAAAGTTCAAAACAAATTAAGCATTCAATTGAAGATAGTAAACAAAATATTCAGAGAAAATTTCAAGAAAAAAGGTTAAGAGGATAATAAATATAACAGTTACAATAAAATATAAATAACAAAAAGAAAAAAATGGTTTATTTTTAAATCAAGGGATTCTAATAATACCCAAGGAACAAAATGATAAAAGAAAAAATAAACAGTCCCAATGGATAAAATAAAAAATAGGTACAATCTCACCATCATGTATATCCATAAGACTGGGATCCTAATTAGAATAAGATATATTCCATGCATGTATAAATATGTCAGAATAGATTTTACTGTCAAGTATAGCCAAGATGAAAAGAATAAACATTTTTAAAAATAGGTACAAGCACAAAGGACATTTTAATTATGAAGTTTTTCATAGACCACGTATGGTTTCTATCCCCAACAGATCTGTGAATTATTGTCAGAACATCTAAAACATTTCTTTCCTTTCTATTACAAAGTAACTGGTTTCATCAGGAAGATCCAATTAGTAGAATCCTACGCTAAAATTAAAAGAAACCTGCATCCTAGTTTTGTAGCATCAGCCAGCATCAAATCTAATAGATCCTTATCAAGGACTGCACATCACAACATCTGACGCCAGTAAAATCCGGGGATGCACAGAAAGTGTTTTCAACTTCTGTTTGGCCTGCTTGGTCATGGGCATTCCACCTGCAACCAATTGTGATCTAAATAGTGACCTTAATAGTGACCTTAATAGTGACCTTTCATAGAGACGATTTCAATTTTACCTAGAGGTCTTACAGCTGACTTTTGCATATAATTTAAAATAAAAATTAAGGTCTCTAAAAAACTATATATTGAAGATGGAAATAAACCTTTAAGGTAAAGAACAGTAGGAATTTGGATTTAAGTTGGGTTGCCAGGAAACACTATCCAGTGAGCATTCTTTTTAAAATAATTTGAAGGAATGAGGGAGTTATTTTAGTACATTTTTGAGGCATTCCATTTGAGGATAATGAAGTCCCTTGGTATAAAAAAAATCAATTTATTTCTAATTATTGAAGTAGATTAAAACATAAATGGAGTGTTTATATCCATCACTGTGAAGTGCAGCAGGTGGAATATATGACACTATATTTGGTAACATAGATACTACTTGGAAGGTTAAATAAGGATCATGAAGTGTTCACCATTGCTTATAATGGTCCAGGTACCATTTCCAAGACTCTTGTGTTCACTAATTTATAGTTAGAAAAATGTGGCAGAAAAAATTTAAATTACTTGCACAGGTCACTTAACTAATGAATGACAGTCACATTCAAATATACAATTTGGCTTCAGAGTTTGCATCTTAGCCGTTTTTGTTACACTGGCTTTATGATGCTTAAAGAAGGCTCCTTGGAGAAATAGTTTGAATGTTTAGAAACCTTTTAATATTTTAAGCTTGCAGTAAACATTGAAAGACTATAAAAATTATTAAATAAAACAAAATAGTTTTGGTAGCAAATTCTTCTACATTGTTAGTAAATATTCCAAAGTAATGGAATTCACCACATTTCACCAGTATAAATTGCTTTCATTACTAAGTTCTAGACAACCAATGCCTTCATGATATTCATAGCAATATAACCAGAGATCAGAGGTCAGGAATATTCACATTTCTGCATTAAATATTGCAATTTTATTTTCACATAATAATGTCTTTTGTAAGCATTATAATATTGAAAATTTGAAGGATTTAAACAGGCATTTTTGAAAGATGCCATTCCTCTTGTCTCTATATCCAATAGTAAGAACAATGCCTTCCTTCTAGACACCTCTCCAGCACAAATTTGTTGCCACTTTCAAGCTCAATTTAGAATGATCCCTTTTCTACTCATCTTTTTTTGTTCTAATCAAATTCATCATCTAAAATCAGCTTCCCTAATCTTTTTAATCATCAAATTTGTTGGAGTGACTGCTCAGAAAACCCTTCATCAGTTTCTCATTTTTTCTTAGAATTTTGAAGACAAAATTCTAAGTTGACTTAGAATTTCTAAGCTGACTTATATGCACACCCAAATTACTAAACATCTTTGAATTCTCTTTATTTAATTCCTACTATGCATACTTTTCTTATGCTGCAGAGGCATTTTTCAATTTAATTATATAAATTAATTTGCTTTATAGTTATTGATGTGTGTATATATATATATGTGTATATATATATATATATATATATATATATATATATATATATATATATAAGTTTGGAGGGCTGGGGATATAGCTCAGTGATAGAGTGCTTACCAAGTTATTGATATATTAAAATATATTTAAAAATATATAAAATTATTCATATGGTTTACATTTGTAGCTTATCTTTATACACATACATATACATTTATAATGTAAATTGCAATTTGTCAAAAAAAGATTTATTTTTACAAATATTTCAAGATTTGAAATTTCATTTTATATGGTTACAGTAGTAGAATATAGATACACAACTATCTTGTTCAATGCATGCATTATATTATGAGCAATTTGCTTGATTATCATCATACACAATTTTTTCCATTATTATCATATAAATATACACACATGTATGTGTAGTGTTTGCATATACATATGTATATGCTCATTTCTATGAATCTTTTAAATTTGTTTATATTTATTAACTTTTTCTAATAACAAAGCTTACCAGCGTTGTCAGAGTATAATATTTTCCACTACAATTATCATCTACTTTATTATAGTTATAATTTTAGTTTTATAATATAATCATTTGATTAGCATTGGCATTTTCATTAGATTATAAATTCCAGAATGTCAATCCATGCTCATTTGTGCTTTGTTTCATCTCCAGTGCCTAACAACTTACATTCAATAAAGATCTGGATGAACAAATGATTGAATGACTACAGGAACAAGTGATATAGCTTCCAATGGATTAAAGAATACAAATATATTAAATCACTAAAAGTAACTGCTCTCTGTAGTCAAAGTACACATAAAGAATTATCATCATGGATTCAGTATCTATCTACCTTCATCAATTAAGCACTACTGGAAACTACAAACAGTGTTCTTTCTCTTAGTACATCTGTAAAAATGCTTATCACCTAATTAATTGCACAGTAGAAAAATCTTGGTTTGGTGCTTATTATGTTTATATTTATATATTTCTTATACATTGAAATCATAGAATAGTCATATTTTTTGTAAATAACATCTATTTTAGTCATTTTTTTTTTTTTTGCTGCTGTGACTAAAGAAGTTGAATACAGGAGCCCTCATAATAAAAAAAAAAATTGCAGGTGCTCAAAATTCTTACATACAATATCACAGTATTGGCATGTCACCTAGCCATATCCTCTTGCATAATTTAAAACATATCTAGGTTACTTAAATACTCAATACAATGTAAATACCATGAAAATAGTTGTCTTATTGCATTGCTCAGAATTATGTAAAGATCTTGCTTAGTATACAACTACTGGTAATTCCACAGCCTGATCCTTCCATGTGTACCAGGGAAGACAGATGCATCATCCCTGTGTCAAACTCATAAATCCTTTGTATTTGTGTTATACTGTTTTTCCTCATGGTATTTCTTCATAAATATAGCAATGTATATATTACAATATATATATATATATATATATGTAAAATGTTATAATTCATATTTGCTAGAGGAATCAGTATTGTTATTAAACCACTCATTTAAAAATAATTAAATATTATAAAGACAGAAAACATACAGGTGGATGTGAAAAGTGAACTTAAAGAAATACGAATTATCAGATGGAGTACATAGAGTACAGGGTTTTTATCATACACGCCTATTGTTTAGGGAAATATGCATATGTGTTTTTTTTACATTCTAATAGGCTTCCATTTGTACTCTTAAAATTGTTCTTTATTCTTACACTGAATGGTAAATTCTTTGTATGGGAGAACTCTTTTATTTAAAAGCATGGTATTATTGGATATTTCTGGAAATCTCCCTTATGCTTTTAGGCAGACATACTAAAACACTTGAATTTTAAAATAACCAGTATTATAAGGAATACGCATAAATTGAGTATCTAAATCGCTTCATCATTATTTTTGCTTTGAACAGAATCAGCTTTATAAATTCAGAGCCAGCTTCTTTGGGGCAATTATCATGAATACTCATGAATTGTGTTTGTTTTCCATTTATGTTGTAAATAATCAATACTAGAACTGAAGTATAACAACTTAATCAGCATACCTTAATGCTCTTCTTTCTTTTATGTCTAGATTTTCCAAGGACAAAATAATTTATATTTCTTATATAGAAATTAAACATATGATAATGAAAACCCTTTGATAGTTTAAGTGCAAAGCTAAACATTAGAACCCTGTGACAAACAAGTCATGTTCAAAACAGCTATTTTAAAGTCAAGTGGGAGGAAATAATATATTTTCTTACAAAAATAGCAGCTAAGCTTCATAGTTACTGAGGGGTGGGATAAAGAAAGTAAGATTTCAAGTACATCAAGATTTTTTTATCAGAAATGTGCATTCTGTGTAGAATAAGATTTTCCCAGTCTTTTCTTGTGTTTTCTATTTATAATTAACTCCTGTTTCTTATCTTCAAAAAATTAAATAACACTAAATAATGAACTAAAATAAAGACTGACTCCTTCAAATATATTCAGAAGATTTATTATTCAAAAAATTGTATTGAATTTTCAGATCCAATGGATCTTGTGATTATCAGTTAAATAACTCATGTAAATTCTACTCAAAAGAGAAAACAAATAAATAAAAACATGATAAATTAGAAAACTATGACCATATCAGTGTGAAGTAACACAAAAATATCAGTTGAATTTTTAAAATTTTTGAGTGAAGACCTTTCTCAGTGGTTAGTATTTAACCAGAGAAAAAGAAGGATTTGACTAAATAGGTGTGTCTGTGAAATTTAAAGGCTGGGAGCTGACACATGGTGAAATGTGGTAAAGTTGTGTAATAGCAAGAGGCACCGCAGCTGTTCAGATTTGTAGGACAGGCTATGATATTTGGACTTTGCACTAAGAGCTCTAGGAAGTAAGTGAAAGTTTTAATAAAGTAAACAGTGTTACCAGTTAACATTTGAAGAGGTCACATTTGTTTGAGTTAGCCCAAGAATGAAGCCACATTTTCTTTTCTTTCAAGGTTTTTTTTTGTCTTTTTTCTCCATCCATAACCCCTCTCTTCCTTCCCTCTTTCCTTTACATTGATAAGCAAGGCAGATTGTATAAATAAATGTGATAGCGTGACTTCTGAACAATCTCTATTAATTTGTCAAACTTAAAATACTCCCAATACTTATCTGTTCACTTAACAAATATATATATTAAATGTCTTCTCTATATGAAAACCAGACTGAACACCAGGTATAGAAAAGGAAATACAGAAAATTGTTTCTGACTTCACAGGAATATCAGATAGTAAAACAACATGAAAAAAAAATAACATGAGTGAGATAGGGATGAATATAGGAAAAACAGAAGACAGATTGATCATTTTGGAGGGATAGGGGAAGGTTTTAATTTCATATGGCATTGTCAAAAAGACTTATTGAGAATACGATATTTAAGTAACTGTGTTGATCAGCTTTGCATCACTGTGACAGAATAGTTGCGAAAATCAAATTAAAGGAGAAAAGATTTCATTTGGTTTATGGTTTCAGAGCTTTCACTCCATAGTTGCTTGGATCTGTCCCTGTGGACTTCTGGTGAGGAGGCAGTACATCATGGAAAAGAAGGTATGATTCAATCATTTCCAGGAGGCCCTACCTCTCCACACTGCCTTGGGGAAGAAGGTTTCACATCTTGAACCTCTGGTGGGTAGCATTTATTTTAGATCCAAACTATAATGGTTACAAGTGGAGTAGGAGGAAATATATCTTGTATAAACCTGGAAAATGAGAGTTTTAAACAGATGAATATGGAAGTACATGTCTTGAGCTAGAAGTATAATGCATGCATTTAGGAGAAGAGAATAGACCACACACATAATTCTAGGACCAGATTCCACAGGACCTTGGAGAAAATGGGTAGATGGTCACCTTTTCTTTGAATAAGTAAAGAAGCCTTTAGAAAGTTTTTATCCTAAATAGTGACAAGATCTGACCGGATAGTTAAAAGACTGCTTTGTGAAAATAAACTTAATGGAAGGGCCAGGGGAGAAACAGGGGAGAATACTTAGGAGATACTGAGAAAAAGCTTGCTTGTATAATGTGTAGCTTCGAAGACAGAATTGATAGATTCTTAATATATTTTAAAGAAGGTTTTTATAGGATTTGTAAATGGATATGATAATAGAGTAAAGAAAATTAAACAATAAATGATGACTTCAATTTTTTCCCTAAGCAATAGGAAGGAAAATAGTAGTTGAAGTCAGTGAAATTGGTGAGAGCAGCAGTTTTATTCATTCACAGTAAGAAGTGGTAGTAGAGTGAGTTTACCTATGAATTTATAAGATTTGGAATGCCAAGACATCCAAGTAGAGATTAAATTGGGTCATTTTGTGAGACATACAAGAATATTTTAAGGAAATACTGAAATTAAAGTAATACTTAGAGAAGATTTAAAAAAAACAAGAGTTTGGAAACATGAAATACATATATATACATATATATATATGTATATATACATATACATATATATATATGTATATTTATTATGTTTATATATAAATAAATATATATATATATATATAAAATTTTTTACTAAAGATAATTTCCCCACCCAAAAGAGGAAAATCTATGAACGATAGATGGATGTTCAAAAAAATGGCTTTTTGATTTTAGATTTTAATGGAAGGTTGAGACATTTTTAATCTATGTGACATCGATTACTATGTAAAGAAAAATGGCTAGCAGAACATTCATAAGCCAGTGAGTATGCAAAGTGTTGTATAAGAGAACAGAAGGTCAAAGAGGAAGCACAGGGAATTCTTTCATAGTAACAGAAAAGACAAAATAAGTGAGCTCAGGTACAAGTAAGAGGGGTCTATGATAAGGGGAAGTAGTTTCTCTTGGAATTCATGTATGGATGAATATGAATATGTTAAATATGAAGCAAGGCCACTCACACGATAGTAAAGTTTGGAAAGACCTTGAAAAAACTTGCAAAAGGAATGGAAGGTATACAATTCTTCTCAATGAAATGGAGAAATAATTGGGATAGGCAATCAGAGAAGGGATCCTGGAAGACAGCTTAAACTCAATGATAATTCATTTTAAATGTGCTCTTCTCTCCCCATTTGAAGATGAGTGAAGTTTCCATTATTTCATGTTGTAAATTTTTATGTCGTCAGTCATTAAGATGTACTTTTCTTGCTATATATGTACTTTTTCTTGTTTTGTATACAATGCATAACATGCTTTTGTTAAATTCATTCAACCCCAAATATAGCAACAACTCCTTTTAATTGTCCTGTAGTGAATGCCTCCTGTGTCTTTTAGCTATCAGTCCCCCAGAATAGTTTTATGTTCATCCCATACCTAGCAGTCCAAACCATATAAGATTATCACAGAACCTAAATTACTAAACTTCTAGCTCAAACTAACCCTAATTTGTCTTTCCAGATTTATCTTTGCAGAATTGTTTTATGTTCATTCCATGTCCAGCAATAGCAAACTACATAAGATGATCACAGAACCCTGAATTATTATACTACTAGCTCACACTAATTCTAATTTATTTTTCTTCCTTTCATAACTCATTTAGGTCAAGCTTTATCATTTGAAATTAGTAATCTTTTAAAAATTATAATTTAACCCAAATAACCTACATTTATCCATCACTTCAATTATCTCTTTAAGAAACTGTGTAGTGTTTGTTTCTAATTCTCTATACTTAAAATAATATTGGTGGTATTAAAGAGATAGAAAATAATTGTGAAATTAACAAATTAGAGAACATTGTAAACTTTAGAATGTTAAAATAATCAAATACAGAAGCAATGAAAGAAAATATTTCTTCAATCTTGAAAAGTAATACAAACTAAGATTATTTTGAAAGGCTACAGAATCAGAATCAAATCTCTCAATAACTGCAATCAATTTTTTAGAGAGTACTTTATTTTTTTATATATTTAAATAATCTGTTTATTTATTTATTTATTTATTTTAGTAGTAGTGAAAATGAAAAATCTCTGGTCCACCTTGACTTGATCTGAACCTTTCTGGTCTTTTTTTTCCTTTTTTTTTAATGTAAAGATTTTTTTTTATTGGTTGTTCAAAACATTACAAAGCTCATGATATATCATCTTTCATACATTTGACTCAATTGGGTTATGAACTCCCATTTTTACCCCAAATACAAATTGAGAGTACTTTATTAATAGGGAAACTTTGTGTTCAAGAAGCAGAGATAGTAGAGCAGCACATTTTATAGACATGTTAATTAGGGTATTACAGACAATTAGCAAGTTAAAAAAGTTACTGGCACAGTTAATAATATCAGGGCATCTAATTTATTATATGAATAAAGTAAATAGTCCCCAAAGTATAAATATGATTGATCATGAAATGGCTTGATTAGGCTTAATAAACACTATAATCTTAACCTACTACTGAACTTCCAGAGCTAGTCAACAGTTCCTTAATTACCAGTATAAATACTTCTAAAATTATTCTGAGTTAATTGCTATTTTAATAAGTGTTTTCAGAATAACAGGTCATTGCATCCACATATTTTGGATGATTATTTTAAAGAAATGACACCTTTGAGAATATCATCACAGTAATTTTTTTAAATGGGTAAATATTAGTGTTACTCAGAAGCATAATGAGAAATAGTTTCTTATGATATTTTTTGGGGTGTTGAATTCATTTTAAGAAAAAAAGACAGGTGGGATTACACTACCTCCTTCTAAGACATTTTCACATACAGCTTCCAGTCATAACCCACATGAAAATTTTAGTACAACATGGTTCTCTGCATTTAAGCCTAGAGACTCATTTCTATAAATACCTTCCAAAAAAGCCTCAAGAAGAAAATATCATTTTTTAAATCCATTCTTCATTTTTTTAAATATCCATGATGTTATCCAAGTGTTTGTGGTTAATCTGTTGTGGTTGAAACATAACTAATACATTCTGCAGTGAATAGTCTCCCAGAATTCAAACAATTGCCCGTATGTTTGACAGGCTCTTAGGCAAGAGCTCTTTCTTACATCTTTACGTTTCCATGAGGAACTTCCATTACAATCCTCAAGAATAGGCAGATTTCAGGCAGGGTAACCAGTCTTTCTTCCTCTCATAACTCATAATACCTCAGACATAAATTATGCTTTATTGGATTTTAAATCATCAACTTCTGTTGGCTCATAATTGCTTATTCCAGTCATAGAAATATGTATTTTGCTTGAGAAAAACAGATTCATAAGTAATGTTAGTGTTAATTAATTAATTGTTGCTACTTTCTTTGTAACATGTCTTCATACTATAATTCTTTCCTCATTTTATGAAATTTTTCTGAGTAGGTAAGGAAAAAAATGGGAATTTTGTTTTCTCCCAGTTCTGGAGGCTAGAAGTAAGAAAGAATCCTTCTGTTCTTTCCCCTGGTTTCTGAAGGGAATGCTCAGTCCTCCATGTGCCATGGCTGGCTGCAAGAGTACCTCCTTCTCTGCCTCAGTCATGATCCCATGCTCTTGTTATCTCTGTCACTCTCTATCTCTATCTCTATTTTTTTTTTTTTGCTTGCATGTTCCCAGCCTCCCCTGGTCTTTTTCTTTTTTAATAAAACTCATATTGCATTACAGTCCTCCTACTCCAATATGGCCTCATGTTAACTAATAATGTCTGTAATTCCAGCATTCACAAATAAGGCCACTTTCTGAGATCTTGGAGGTAAGGATTTCAACATTTCTTCTGAGGAAACACAATTGGACCTGTTATAGATAACATGCAATTCATTTGTGATTATTACACATTTCCCATTGTGATTAGCATTCAATGAATATTACAAAGTGGAATGAGTTTGAGGAAGGAATAAAAAGGATTTCTAAATTTCAATTCATAGTTTCTAGGTTGTTTTTTTTTTTTTAATGTTGAGCACTGTCTTTAATTTACCTTCTCATCTAACAAGTTACCTTAGGAAGTTAAACAGTAGAAAGACACACACAAACACACACACGAACATACACACAAAAAAAAATACACAACAAAACACAGACAAATAAACCACCCAAACCTCTGAATCTCCCTGCCTCTCCAACCTGGGCATTTTGTCCTTGGCTCTCTTCATTTTGCTACATATCATTGATCTAATTGACATACTGTTTGGATTTATTAGAATATTTCTGTTTGTGGGTTTTGAAGAACCAAATGCAAATTTTCATCTATTATTTTTTCTGTTTTCAAAAAGCACAAGATTTGATAATCATACTTTAAAGTTCATTGGTGATGCTGGTAATATACTCAAAGGTAGAAAACTTTTTTCTTGTTCTTTTATTTGTTTCTGTTTAGGGAGTAGATGTGAAATTTTTACCTTTAGTTGGCTATTTGTACAGAGGGGTTATTTATATTTTTTGCTTATTTAAAATATTTTATTTTTCTGAGATGACTTATATAGCCATAAGAGGCCAGCTAGCGATATATTTTGGGTTTTTGATGATGGCAGATATTATCTGGAATTCACATTTACTTAATTCAAATGCTATGAACAGTAACATGGAATGAGCTATAAGAATTTACCTAAATATTGCTAGATGGGTTTTCAGATTTCTCTCTCATGTGTATGCTCTTGTTATCGTTGTCTCTCCCTATCCCTCTCTTATTTTTTTTTCCTCTCATGTCACCAGGTATCTATATATTTAATACTAAAAGGAAAGATACCAAGATGTTAACGGTGAAAACAGAATAATGAGGTAGTCAAATGGATTTCTGCAGCTATACATTCCTTACAAATGTGCACAGATGAACTGTATTACTTTAACTCAGAGAAATCGTTAAAATTTAGATATTACTATTCATCTTGTATTCCAACAATTTCAGTTATATAAAAGACATGTTTTTTCAGAGAATTAACAACTGCATGTCACTAGGAAGAAATGAAGTGTCCAAGTGCAGTCAGTGGATAAGTGCAGATGTACTCGCCAGGCTGGGTTCCAGAACTCCTGAGGATACCAAAACCCACAGATGCTCGGGTCCCTAATATGGAATAGTTTTGCAATTGCAAATCACCTATACACATCCTCCAATTTGAGTTCTCTCTTGATTACTGATACAACCTAATACAATGAAAATATTATATAAATTGTTTAGGGAAAATGACAGGATAAAGGGCTGTGCATACACAGTACAGATGTAACTGTTATCTGTCTAACTGTGTAGTATGTGGACTAGACGAAAAAAGTCCTAGAGAAAGAATGGAGATATTGAGATGAAGGAAAGTTGCAATAGAATATGTACCCAGATCACTTAACTTGCATGGATGTAGCAGTGAGTTTGCTACATAGCAAATTCAAGTTTTGGTTTCAAAAACTTTCTGAAGATTTCTTAAAAATTTATATATATATATATATGTATATATATATATAA